>NC_080700.1:640886-961329 GCF_030445035.2 Dasypus novemcinctus
TGAGAACTAAGCATTGTGTGCAGAGATTTTGCAGCTATCTCCTTTCCTTCAGTTTTTGTGCTAACATTCGTATCTCCAGAACTAGCATTTCTTATACAGGAAAGCATAACCGAGGGTATAGCACCTAACTCTTTAAACCTAAATGAAACAACATGGGACATAAGATTTACTTCTGAGAACTAAGCATTGTGTGCAGAGGTTTTGCAGCTATCTCCTTTCCTTCAGTTTTTGTGCTAACATTCCTATATCAGAACCTAGCATTTACACTATAGAATAGGATTACCACGGGTATAGCACCTAACTCTTTAAACCTAAATGAAACAACATGGCACATATGATTTACTTCTGAGAACTAACCATTCTGTGCAGAGATTTTTCAGCTACCTCCTTTCCTTCAGTTTTTGTGCTAACATT
Source organism: Dasypus novemcinctus (assembly GCF_030445035.2). Taxonomy (NCBI): domain Eukaryota; kingdom Metazoa; phylum Chordata; class Mammalia; order Cingulata; family Dasypodidae; genus Dasypus; species Dasypus novemcinctus. The sequence continues at coordinate 641,301 of NC_080700.1, forward strand.
CCTCTATCAGAACCTAGCATTTACACTAAAGGATAGGATTACCACTGCTATAGCACCTAACTCTTTAAACCTAAATGAAACAACATGGCACATATGATTTACGTCTGAGAACTAACCATTGTCTCCAGAGATTTTTCAGCTATCTCCTTTCCTTCAGTTTTTGTGCTATCATTCCTATGTCTAAAACTAGCTTTTACACTATAGGAAAGCATTACCGCGGGTATAGCACCTAACTCTTTAAACCTAAATGAAACAACATGGCACCTATGATTTACTTCTGAGAACTAAGCATTGTGTGCAGAGATTTTGCAGCTATCTCCTTTCCTTCAGTTTTTGTGCTAACATTCGTGTCTGCAGAACTAGCCTTTCTAATACAGGAAAGCATAACCGAGGGTATAGCACCTAACTCTTTAAACCTAAATGAAAAACCATGGCACATATGATTTACTTCTGAGAACTAAGCTTTGTGTGCAGAGATTTTGCAGCTATCTCCTTTCCTTCAGTTTTTGTGCTAACATTCCTATGTCTAAAACTAGCATTTACACTATAGGAAAGCATTACCACGGGTATAGGACCTACCTCTTTAAACCTAAATGAAATAGCATGGCACATATGATTTACTTATGAGAACTAAGCATTGTGTGCAGAGATTTTGCAGCTATCTCCTATCCTTCAGTTTTTGTGCTAACATTCGTATCTCCAGAACTAGCATTTCTTATACAGGAAAGCATAACCGAGGGTATAGCACCTAACTCTTTAAACCTAAATGAAACAACATGGGACATAAGATTTACTTCTGAGAGCTAAGCATTGTGTGCAGAGGTTTTGCAGCTATCTCCTTTCCTTCAGTTTTTGTGCTAACATTCCTATATCAGAACCTAGCATTTACACTATAGGATAGGATTACCACGGGTATAGCACCTAACTCTTTAAACCTAAATGAAACAACATGGCACATATGATTTACTTCTGAGAACTAACCGTTCTGTGCAGAGATTTTTCAACTCTCTCCTTTCCTTCAGTTTTTGTCCTAATAGTCCTATGTCTAAAACTAGCTTTTACACTAGAGGAAAGCATTACCTCGGTTATAGCACCTAAGTCTTTAAACCTAAATGAAACAACATGGCACATATGATTTACTTCCGAGAACGAAGCATAGTGTGCAGAGGTTTTGCAGCTATCTCCTTTCCTTCAGTTTTTCTGCTAACATTCGTTTCTCTAAAACTAGCATTTCCTATATAGGAAAGCATAACCGAGGGTATAGCACCTCACTATTTAAACCTAAATGAAACAACATGGCACATATGATTTCCTTTTGAAAACTAAGCATTGTGTGCAGAGATTTTGCAGCTATCTCCTTTCCTTCAGTTTTTGTGCTAACATTCGTAACTCCAGAACTAGCATTTCTTATACAGGAAAGCATAACCGAGGTTATAGCACCTAACTCTTTAAACCTAAATGAAACAACATGGGACATATGATTTACTTCTGAGAACTAAGCATTGTGTGCAGAGGTTTTGCAGCTATCTCCTTTCCTTCAGTTTTTGTGCTAACATTCCTCTATCAGAACCTAGCATTTACACTATAGGATAGGATTACCACGGGTATAGCACCTAACTCTTTAAACCTAAATGAAACAACATGGCACATATGATTTACTTCTGAGAACTAACCGTTCTGTGCAGAGATTTTTCAACTATCTCCTTTCCTTCAGTTTTTGTCCTAATAGTCCTATGTCTAAAACTAGCTTTTACACTAGAGGAAAGCATTACCTCGGGTATAGCACCTAAGTCTTTAAACCTAAATGAAACAACATGGCACATATGATTTACTTCCGAGAACGAAGCATAGTGTGCAGAAGTTTTGCAGCTATCTCCTTTCCTTCAGTTTTTCTGCTAACATTCGTTTCTCTAAAACTAGCATTTCCTATATAGGAAAGCATAACCGAGGGTATAGCACCTCACTCTTTAAACCTAAATGAAACAACATGGCACATATGATTTCCTTTTGAAAACTAAGCATTGTGTGCAGAGATTTTGCAGCTATCTCCTTTCCTTCAGTTTTTGTGCTAACATTCGTAACTCCAGAACTAGCATTTCTTATACAGGAAAGCATAACCGAGGTTATAGCACCTAACTCTTTAAACCTAAATGAAACAACATGGGACATATGATTTACTTCTGAGAACTAAGCATTGTGTGCAGAGGTTTTGCAGCTATCTCCTTTCCTTCAGTTTTTGTGCTAACATTCCTCTATCAGAACCTAGCATTTACACTATAGGATAGGATTACCGCTGGTATAGCACCTAACTCTTTAAACCTAAATGAAACAACATGGCACATATGATTTACTTCTGAGAACTAACCATTGTCTCCAGAGATTTTTCAGCTATCTCCTTTCCTTCAGTTTTTGTGCTAACATTCCTATGTCTAAAACTAGCTTTTACACTATAGGAAAGCATTACCGCGGGTATAGCACCTAACTCTTTAAACCTAAATGAAACAACATGGCACCTATGATTTACTTCTGAGAACTAAGCATTGTGTGCAGAGATTTTGCAGCTATCTCCTTTCCTTCAGTTTTTGTGCTAACATTCGTGTCTGCAGAACTAGCATTTCTTATAAAGTAAAGCATAACCGAGGGTATAGCACCTAACTCTTTAAACCTAAATGAAACAACATGGCACATATGATTTACTTCTGAGAACTAAGCAATTTGTGCATAGATTTTGCAGCTATCTCCTTTCCTTCAGTTTTTGTGCTAACATTCGTATCTCTTAAACTAGCAATCCTTATATAGGAAAGCATAACCGAGGGTATAGCACCTAAGTGTTTAAACCTAAATGAAACCACATTGCACATATGATTTACTTCTGAGAACTAAGCATTCTGTGCAGAGGTTTTGCATCTAACTCCTTTCCTTCAGTTTTTGTGCTAACAATCCTATATCAGAACCTAGCATTTACACTATAGGATAGGATTACCGCGGTTATAGCACCTAATTCTTTAAACCTAAATGAAACAACATGGCACATATGATTTACTTCTGAGAACTAACCATTGTGTGCAGAGATTTTTCAGCTATCTCCTTTCCTTCAGTTTTTGTGCTAACATTCCTATGTCTAAAACTAGCTTTTACACTATAGGAAAGCATTACGTGGGGTATAGCACCTAACTTTTTAAACCTAAATGAAACAACATGTCACATATGATTTACTTCTGAGAACTAAGCAATGTGTGCAGAGATTTTGCAGCTATCCCCTTTCCTTCAGTTTTAGTGCTAACATTCATATCTCCAGAACTAGCATTTCCTATACAGGAAAGCATAACCGAGGGTATAGCACCTAACTCTTTAAACCTAAATGAAACAACATGGCACATATGATTTACTTCTTAGAAATAACCATTGTGTGCAGAGATTTTGCAGCTATCTCCTTTCCTTCAGTTTTTGTGCTAATATTCGTATCTCTCATACTAGCATTTCCTATATAGGAAAGCATAACCGAGGGTATAGCACCTAAGTCTTTAAACCTAAATGAAACAACATGGCACATATGATTTACTTCCGAGAACTAAGCATTGTGTGCAGAGGTATTGCAGCTATCTCCTTTCCTTCAGTTTTTGTGCTAACATTCGTGTCTGCAGAACTAGCATTTCTAATACAGGAAAGCATAACCGAGGGTATAGCACCTAACTCTTTAAACCTAAATGAAACAACATGGCACATATGATTTACTTCTGAGAACTAAGCATTGTGTGCACAGTTTTTGCAGCTATCTCCTTTCCTTCAGTTTTTGTGCTAACATTCCTATATCTGAACCTAGCATTTACACTATAGGATAGCATTTCCGCGGGTATAGCACCTAAGTCTTTAAACCTAAATGAAACAACATGGCACATATGATTTACTTCCGAGAACGAAGCATTCTGTGCAGAGATTTTTCAGCTATCTCCTTTCCTTCAGTTTTTGTCCTAATATTCCTATGTCTAAAACTAGCTTTTACACTAGAGGAAAGCATTACCTCGGGTATAGCACCTAAGTCTTTAAACCTAAATGAAACAACATGGCACATATGATTTACTTCCGAGAACGAAGCATTGTGTGCAGAGGTTTTGCAGCTATCTCCTTTCCTTCAGTTTTTCTGCTAACATTCGTTTCTCTAAAACTAGCATTTCCTATATAGGAAAGCATAACCGAGGGTATAGCACCTCACTCTTTAAACCTAAATGAAACAACATGGCACCTATGATTTACTTCTTAGAACTAAACATTGTGTGCAGAGATTTTGCAGCTATCTCCTTTCCTTCAGTTTTTGTGCTAACATTCGTAACTCCAGAACTAGCATTTCTTATACAGGAAAGCATAACCGAGGTATAGCACCTAACTCTTTAAACCTAAATGAAACAACAAGGGACATATGATTTACTTCTGAGAACTAAGCATTGTGTGCAGAGGTTTTGCAGCTATCTCCTTTCCTTCAGTTTTTGTGCTAACATTCCTCTATAAGAACCTAGCATTTACACTATAGGATAGGATTACCGCTGGTATAGCACCTAACTCTTTAAACCTAAATGAAACAACATGGCACATATGATTTACTTCTGAGAACTAACCATTGTGTGCAGAGATTTTTCAGCTATCTCCTTTCATTCAGTTTTTGTGCTAACATTCCTATGTCTAAAACTAGCTTTTACACTATAGGAAAGCATTACCTCGGGTATAGCACCTAACTCTTTAAACCTAAATGAAACAACATGGCACATATGATTTACTTCTGAGAACTAAGCAATGTGTGCAGAGATTTTGCAGCTATCTCCTTTCCTTCATTTTAGTGCTAACATTCATATCTCCAGAACTAGCATTTCCTATACAGGAAAGCATAACCGAGGGTATAGCACCTAACTCTTTACACCTAAATGAAACAACATGGCACATATGATTCACTTCTTAGATCTAAGCATTGTGTGCAGAGATTTTGCAACTATCTCCTTTCCTTCAGTTTTTGTGCTAATATTCGTATCTCTCATACTAGTATTTCCTATATAGGAAAGCATAACCGAGGGTATAGCACCTAAGTCTTTAAACCTAAATGAAACAACATGGCACATATGATTTACTTCCGAGAACTAAGCATTGTGTGCAGAGGTATTGCAGCTATCTCCTTTCCTTCAGTTTTTGTGCTAACATTCGTGTCTGCAGAACTAGCATTTCTAATACAGGAAAGCATAACCGAGGGTATAGCACCTAACTCTTTAAACCTAAATGAAACAACATGGCACATATGATTTACTTCTGAGAACTAAGCATTGTGTGCACAGTTTTTGCAGCTATCTCCTTTCCTTCAGTTTTTGTGCTAACATTCCTATATCTGAACCTAGCATTTACACTATAGGATAGCATTTCCGCGGGTATAGCACCTAACTCTTTAAACCTAAATGAAACAACATGGCACATGAGATTTACTTCTGAGAACTAAGCATTGTGTGCAGAGATTTTGCAGCTATCTCCTTTCCTTCAGTTTTTGTGCTAACATTCCTATGTCTAAAACTAGCATTTACACTATAGGAAAGCATTACCACTGGTATAGCACCTAACTCTTTAAACCAAATGAAAAACTATGGCACATATGATTTACTTCTGAGAACTAAGCTTTGTGTGCAGAGATTTTGCAGCTATCTCCTTTCCTTCAGTTTTTGTGCTAACATTCCTATGTCTAAAACTAGCATTTACACTATAGGAAAACATTACCACGGGTATAGGACCTACCTCTTTAAACCTAAATGAAATAGCATGGCACATATGATTTACTTATGAGAACTAAGCATTGTGTGCAGAGATTTTGCAGCTATCTCCTTTCCTTCAGTTTTTGTGCTAACATTCGTATCTCCAGAACTAGCATTTCTTATACAGGAAAGCATAACCGAGGGTATAGCACCTAACTCTTTAAACCTAAATGAAACAACATGGGACATAAGATTTACTTCTGAGAACTAAGCTTTGTGTGCAGAGGTTTTGCAGCTATCTCCTTTCCTTCAGTTTTTGTGCTAACATTCCTATATCAGAACCTAGCATTTACACTATAGGATAGGATTACCACGGGTATAGCACCTAACTCTTTAAACCTAAATGAAACAACATGGCACATATGATTTACTTCTGAGAACTAACAATTCTGTGCAGAGATTTTTCAGCTATCTCCTTTCCTTCAGTTTTTGTCCTAATATTCCTATGTCTAAAACTAGCTTTTACACTAGAGGAAAGCATTACCTCGGGTATAGCACCTAAGTCTTTAAACCTAAATGAAACAACATGGCACATATGATTTACTTCCGAGAACGAAGCATTGTGTGCAGAGGTTTTGCAGCTATCTCCTTTCCTTCAGTTTTTCTGCTAACATTCGTTTCTCTAAAACTAGCATTTCCTATATAGGAAAGCATAACCGAGGGTATAGCACCTCACTCTTTAAACCTAAATGAAACAACATGGCACCTATGATTTACTTCTTAGAACTAAACATTGTGTGCAGAGATTTTTCAGCTATCTCCTTTCCTTCAGTTTTTGTGCTAACATTCCTAGGTCTAAAACTAGCTTTTACACTATAGGAAAGCACTAACGCGGGTATAGCACCTAACTCTTTAAACCTAAATGAAACAACATGGCACATATGATTTACTACTGAGTACTGAGCATTGTGTGCAGAGGTTTTGCAGCTATCTCCTTTCCTTCAGTTTTTGTGCTAACATTCCTAGGTCTAAAACTAGCTTTTACACTATAGGAAAGCATTAACGCGTGTATAGCACCTATCTCTTTAAACCTAAATGAAACAACATGGCACCTATGATTTACTTCTAAGAACTAAGCATTGTGTGCAGAGATTTTGCAGCTATCTCCTTTCCTTCAGTTTTTGTGCTAACATTCGTATCTCCAGAACTAGCATTTCTTATACAGGAAAGCATAACCGAGGTTATAGCACCTAACTCTTTAAACCTAAATGAAACAATATGGCACATATGATTTACTTCTGAGAACTAAGCATTGTGTGCAGAGGTTTTGCAGGTATCTCCCTTCCTTCAGTTTTTGTGCTAACATTCCTATATCAGAACCTAGCATTTACACTATAGGATAGGATTACCGCGGGTATAGCACCTAACTCTTTAAACCTAAATGAAACAACATGGCACATATGATTTACTTCTGAGAACTAACCATTTTCTCCAGAGATTTTTCAGCTATCTCCTTTCCTTCAGTTTTTGTGCTAACATTCCTATGTCTAAAACTAGCTTTTACACTATAGGAAAGCATTACCGCGGGTATAGCACCTAACTCTTTAAACCTAAATGAAACAACATGGCACCTATGATTTACTTCTGAGAACTAAGCATTGTGTGCAGAGATTTTGCAGCTATCTCCTTTCCTTCAGTTTTTGTGCTAACATTCGTGTCTGCAGAACTAGCATTTCTTATACAGTAAAGCATAACCGAGGGTATAGCACCTAACTCTTTAAACCTAAATGAAACAACATGGCACATATGATTTACTTCTGAGAACTAAGCAATTTGTGCAGAGATTTTGCAGCTATCTCCTTTCCTTCAGTTTTTGTGCTAACATTCGTATCTCTTAAACTAGCAATCCTAATATAGGAAAGCATAACCGAGGGTATAGCACCTAAGTGTTTAAACCTAAATGAAACCACATTGCACATATGATTTACTTCTGAGAACTAAGCATTCTCTGCAGAGGTTTTGCATCTAACTCCTTTCCTTCAGTTTTTGTGCTAACAATCCTATATCAGAACCTAGCATTTACACTATAGGATAGGATTACCGCGGTTATAGCACCTAATTCTTTAAACCTAAATGAAACAACATGGCACATATGATTTACTTCTGAGAACTAACCATTGTGTGCAGAGATTTTTCAGCTGTCTCCTTTCCTTCAGTTTTTGTGCTAACATTCCTATGTCTAAAACTAGCTTTTACACTATAGGAAAGCATTACGTGGGGTATAGCACCTAACTTTTTAAACCTAAATGAAACAACATGTCACATATGATTTACTTCTGAGAACTAAGCAATGTGTGCAGAGATTTTGCAGCTATCCCCTTTCCTTCAGTTTTAGTGCTAACATTCATATCTCCAGAACTAGCATTTCCTATACAGGAAAGCATAACCGAGGGTATAGCACCTAACTCTTTAAACCTAAATGAAACAACATGGCACATATGATTTACTTCTTTGAAATAACCATTGTGTGCAGAGATTTTGCAGCTATCTCCTTTCCTTCAGTTTTTGTGCTAATATTCGTATCTCTCATACTAGCATTTCCTATATAGGAAAGCATAACCGAGGGTATAGCACCTAAGTCTTTAAACCTAAATGAAACAACATGGCACATATGATTTACTTCCGAGAACTAAGCATTGTGTGCAGAGGTATTGCAGCTATCTCCTTTCCTTCAGTTTTTGTGCTAACATTCGTGTCTGCAGAACTAGCATTTCTAATACAGGAAAGCATAACCGAGGGTATAGCACCTAACTCTTTAAACCTAAATGAAACAACATGGCACATATGATTTACTTCTGAGAACTAAGCATTGTGTGCACAGTTTTTGCAGCTATCTCCTTTCCTTCAGTTTTTGTGCTAACATTCCTATATCTGAACCTAGCATTTACACTATAGGATAGCATTTCCGCGGGTATAGCACCTAACTCTTTAAACCTAAATGAAACAACATGGCACATGAGATTTACTTCTGAGAACTAAGCATTGTGTGCAGAGATTTTGCAGCTATCTCCTTTCCTTCAGTTTTTGTGCTAACATTCCTATGTCTAAAACTAGCATTTACACTATAGGAAAGCATTACCACTGGTATAGCACCTAACTCTTTAAACCAAATGAAAAACTATGGCACATATGATTTACTTCTGAGAACTAAGCTTTGTGTGCAGAGATTTTGCAGCTATCTCCTTTCCTTCAGTTTTTGTGCTAACATTCCTATGTCTAAAACTAGCATTTACACTATAGGAAAACATTACCACGGGTATAGGACCTACCTCTTTAAACCTAAATGAAATAGCATGGCACATATGATTTACTTATGAGAACTAAGCATTGTGTGCAGAGATTTTGCAGCTATCTCCTTTCCTTCAGTTTTTGTGCTAACATTCGTATCTCCAGAACTAGCATTTCTTATACAGGAAAGCATAACCGAGGGTATAGCACCTAACTCTTTAAACCTAAATGAAACAACATGGGACATAAGATTTACTTCTGAGAACTAAGCATTGTGTGCAGAGGTTTTGCAGCTATCTCCTTTCCTTCAGTTTTTGTGCTAACATTCCTATATCAGAACCTAGCATTTACACTATAGGATAGGATTACCACGGGTATAGCACCTAACTCTTTAAACCTAAATGAAACAACATGGCACATATGATTTACTTCTGAGAACTAACCATTCTGTGCAGAGATTTTTCAGCTATCTCCTTTCCTTCAGTTTTTGTGCTAACATTCGTATCTCTTAAACTAGCATTCCCTATATAGGAAAGCATAACCGAGGGTATAGCACCTAACTCTTTAAACCTGAATGAAACAACATGGCACATATGATTTACTTCTGAGAAGTAAGCATTGTGTGCAGAGATTTTGCAGCTATCTCCTTTCTTTCAGTTTTTGTGCTTACATTCATATCTCCAGAACTAACCTTTCCTATACAGGAAGCATAACCGAGGGTATAGCACCTAACTATTTAAACCTAAATGAAACAACATGGCACATATGATTTACTTCTGAGAACTAAGCATTGTGTGCAGAGGTTTTGCATCTATCTCCTTTCCTTCAGTTTTTGTGCTAACATTCCTATATCAGAACCTAGCATTTACACTATAGGATAGGATTACCGCGGGTATAGCACCTAACTCTTTAAACCTAAATGAAACAACATGGTACATATGATTTACTTCTGAGAACTAACCATTGTGTGCAGAGATTTTTCAGCTATCTCCTTTCCTTCAGTTTTTGTGCTAACATTCGTATCTCTCATCCTAGCATTTCCTATATAGGAAAGCATGACCGAGGGTATAGCACCTAAGTCTTTAAACCTAAATGAAACAACATGGCAGATATGATTTACTTCCGAGAACTAAGCATTGTGTGCAGAGGTTTTGCAGCTATCTCCTTTCCTTCAGTTATTCTGCTAACATTCGTATCTCTAAAACTAGCATTTCCTATATAGGAAAGCATAACCGAGGGGAAAGCACCTCACTCTTTAAACCTAAATTAAACAACATGGCACATATGATTTCCTTCTGAAAACTAAGCATTGTGTGCAGAGATTTTTCAGCTATCTCCTTTCCTTCAGTTTTTGTGCTAACATTCCTATGTCTAAGACTAGCATTTACACTATAGGAAAGCATTACCGGGGGTATAGCACCTAACTCTTTAAACCTAAATGAAACAACATGGCACCTATGATTTACTTCTGAGAACTAAGCATTGTGTGCAGAGATTTTGCAGCTATCTCCTTTCCTTCAGTTTTTGTGCTAACATTCGTGTCTGCAGAACTAGCATTTCTAATACAGGAAAGCATAACCGAGGGTATAGCACCTAACTCTTTAAACCTAAATGAAACAACATGGCACATATGATTTACTTCTTAGAACTAAGCATTGTGTGCACAGTTTTTGCAGCTATCTCCTTTCCTTCAGTTTTTGTGCCAGCATTCCTATATCTGAACCTAGCATTTACACTATAGGATAGCATTTCCGCGGGTATAGCACCTAACTCTTTAAACCTAAATGAAAAACTATGGCACATATGATTTACTTCTGAGAACTAAGCTTTGTGTGCAGAGATTTTGCAGCTATCTCCTTTCCTTCAGTTTTTGTGCTAACATTCGTGTCTGCAGAACTAGCATTTCTAATACAGGAAAGCATAACCAAGGGTATAGCACCTAACTCTTTAAACCTAAATGAAACAACATGGCACATATGATTTACTTCTGAGAACTAAGCATTGTGTGCACAGTTTTTGCAGCTATCTCCTTTCCTTCAGTTTTTGTGCCAGCATTCCTATATCTGAACCTAGCATTTACACTATAGGATAGCATTTCCGCGGGTATAGCACCTAACTCTTTATACCTAAATGAAAAACTATGGCACATATGAATTACTTCTGAGAACTAAGCTTTGTGTGCAGAGATTTTGCAGCTATCTCCTTTCCTTCAGTTTTTGTGCTAACATTCCTATGTCTAAAACTAGCATTTACACTATAGGAAAGCATTACCACGGGTATAGGACCTACCTCTTTAAACCTAAATGAAATAGCATGGCACATATGATTTACTTATGAGAACTAAGCATTGTGTGCAGAGATTTTGCAGCTATCTCCTCTCCTTCAGTTTTTGTGCTAACATTCGTATCTCCAGAACTAGCATTTCTTATACAGGAAAGCATAACCGAGGGTATAGCACCTAACTCTTTAAACCTAAATGAAACAACATGGCACATATGATTTACTTCTGAGAACTAAGCATTGTGTGCAGAGGTATTGCAGCTATCTCCTTTCCTTCAGTTTTTGTGCTAACATTCCTATATCAGAACCTAGAATTTACACTATAGGATAGGATTACCACGGGTATAGCACCTAACTCTTTAAACCTAAATGAAACAACATGGCACATATGATTTACTTCTGAGAACTAACCATTCTGTGCAGAGATTTTTCAGCTATCTCCTTTCCTTCAGTTTTTGTCCTAACATTCCTATGTCTAAAACTAGCTTTTACACTATAGGAAAGCATTACCTCGGGTATAGCACCTAACTCTTTAAACCTAAATGAAACAACATGGCACATATGATTTACTTCTGAGAACTAAACAATGTGTGCAGAGGTTTTGCAGCTATCTCCTTTCGTTCAGTTTTAGTACTAACATTCATATCTCCAGAACAAGCATTTCATATACAGGAAAGCATAACCGAGGGTATAGCACCTAACTCTTTAAACCTAAATGAAACAACATGGCACATATGATTTACTTCTTAGAACTAACCATTGTCTGCAGAGATTTTGCAGCTATCTCCTTTCCTTCAGTTTTTGTGCTAACATTTGTATCTCCAGAACTAGCATTTCTTATACAAGAAAGCATAACCGAGGGTATAGCACCTAATTCTTTAAACCTAAATGAAACAACATGGCACATATGATTTACTTCTGAGAACTAAGCATTTTGTGCAGAGGTTTTGCAGCTATCTCCTTTCCTTCAGTTTTTGTGCTAACATTCGTATATCAGAACCTAGCTTTTACACAATAGGATAGGATTACCGCGGGTATAGCACCTAACTCTTTAAACCTAAATGAAACAACATGGCACATATGATTTACTTCTGAGAACTAACCATTGTGTGCAGAGATTTTTCAGCTATCTCCTTTCCTTCAGTTTTTGTGCTAACATTCCTAGGTCTAAAACTAGCTTTTACACTATAGGAAAGCACTAACGCGGGTATAGCACCTAACTCTTTAAACCTAAATGAAACAACATGGCACATATGATTTACTACTGAGTACTGAGCATTGTGTGCAGAGGTTTTGCAGCTATCTCCTTTCCTTCAGTTTTTGTGCTAACATTCCTAGGTCTAAAACTAGCTTTTACACTATAGGAAAGCATTAACGCGTGTATAGCACCTATCTCTTTAAACCTAAATGAAACAACATGGCACCTATGATTTACTTCTAAGAACTAAGCATTGTGTGCAGAGATTTTGCAGCTATCTCCTTTCCTTCAGTTTTTGTGCTAACATTCGTATCTCCAGAACTAGCATTTCTTATACAGGAAAGCATAACCGAGGTTATAGCACCTAACTCTTTAAACCTAAATGAAACAATATGGCACATATGATTTACTTCTGAGAACTAAGCATTGTGTGCAGAGGTTTTGCAGGTATCTCCCTTCCTTCAGTTTTTGTGCTAACATTCCTATATCAGAACCTAGCATTTACACTATAGAATAGGATTACCGCGGGTATAGCACCTAACTCTTTAAACCTAAATGAAACAACATGGCACATATGATTTACTTCTGAGAACTAACCATTGTGTGCAGAGATTTTTCAGCTATTTCCTTTCCTTCAGTTTTTGTGCTAACATTCCTATGTCTAAAACTAGCTTTTGCACTATAGGAAAGCATTACCTCGAGTATAGCACCTAACTCTTTAAACCTAAATGAAACAACATGGCACATATGATTTACTTCTGAGAACTAAGCAATGTGTGCAGAGATTTTGCAGCTATCTCCTTTCCTTCATTTTAGTGCTAACATTCATATCTCCAGAACTAGCATTTCCTATACAGGAAAGCATAACCGAGGGTACAGCACCTAACTCTTTAAACCTAAATGAAACAACATGGCACATATGATTCACCTCTTAGATCTAAGCATTGTGTGCAGAGATTTTGCAACTATCTCCTTTCCTTCAGTTTTTGTGCTAACATTCGTATCTCTCATACTAGCATTTCCTATATAGGAAAGCATAACCGAGGGTATAGCACCTAAGTCTTTAAACCTAAATGAAACAACATGGCACATATGATTTACTTCTGAGAACTAAGCATTGTGTGCAGAGGTTTTGCAGCTATCTCCTTTCCTTCAGTTTTTGTGCTAACATTCGTATCTCTAAAACTAGCATTTCCTATATAGGAAAGCATAACCGAGGGTATAGCACCTCACTCTTTAAACCTAAATGGAACAACATGGCACATATGAATTCCTTCTGAAAACTAAGCATTGTGTGCAGAGATTTTTCAGCTATCTCCTTTCCTTCAGTTTTTGTGCTTACATTCCTATGTCTAAAACTAGCATTTACACTATAGGAAAGCATTACCGCGGGTATAGCACCTAACTCTTTAAACCTAAATGAAACAACATGGCAACTATGATTTACTTCTGAGAACTAAGCATTGTGTGCAGAGATTTTTCAGCTATCTCCTTTCCTTCAGTTTTTGTGCTAACATTCGTATCTCTTAAACTAGCATTCCCTATATAGGAAAGCATAACCGATGGTATAGCACCTATCTCTTTAAACCTGAATGAAACAACATGGCACATATGATTTACTTCTGAGAAGTAAGCATTGTGTGCAGAGATTTTGCAGCTATCTCCTTTCTTTCAGTTTTTGTGCTTACATTCATATCTCCAGAACTAACCTTTCCTATACAGGAAGCATAACCGAGGGTATAGCACCTAACTATTTAAACCTAAATGAAACAACATGGCACATATGATTTACTTCTGAGAACTAAGCATTGTTTGCAGAGGTTTTGCATCTATCTCCTTTCCTTCAGTTTTTGTGCTAACATTCCTATATCAGAACCTAGCATTTACACTATAGGATAGGATTACCGCGGGTATAGCACCTAACTCTTTAAACCTAAATGAAACAACATGGTACATATGATTTACTTCTGAGAACTAACCATTGTGTGCAGAGATTTTTCAGCTATCTCCTTTCCTTCAGTTTTTGTGCTAACATTCGTATCTCTCATCCTAGCATTTCCTATATAGGAAAGCATGACCGAGGGTATAGCACCTAAGTCTTTAAACCTAAATGAAACAACATGGCAGATATGATTTACTTCCGAGAACTAAGCATTGTGTGCAGAGGTTTTGCAGCTATCTCCTTTCCTTCAGTTATTCTGCTAACATTCGTATCTCTAAAACTAGCATTTCCTATATAGGAAAGCATAACCGAGGGGAAAGCACCTCACTCTTTAAACGTAAATTAAACAACATGGCACATATGATTTCCTTCTGAAAACTAAGCATTGTGTGCAGAGATTTTTCAGCTATCTCCTTTCCTTCAGTTTTTGTGCTAACATTCCTATGTCTAAGACTAGCATTTACACTATAGGAAAGCATTACCGGGGGTATAGCACCTAACTCTTTAAACCTAAATGAAACAACATGGCACCTATGATTTACTTCTGAGAACTAAGCATTGTGTGCAGAGATTTTGCAGCTATCTCCTTTCCTTCAGTTTTTGTGCTAACATTCGTGTCTGCAGAACTAGCATTTCTAATATAGGAAAGCATAACCGAGGGTATAGCACCTAACTCTTTAAACCTAAATGAAACAACATGGCACATATGATTTACTTCTGAGAACTAAGCATTGTGTGCACAGTTTTTGCAGCTATCTCCTTTCCTTCAGTTTTTGTGCCAGCATTCCTATATCTGAACCTAGCATTTACACTGTAGGATAGCATTTCCGCGGGTATAGCACCTAACTCTTTAAACCTAAATGAAAAACTATGGCACATATGATTTACTTCTGAGAACTAAGCTTTGTGTGCAGAGATTTTGCAGCTATCTCCTTTCCTTCAGTTTTTGTGCTAACATTCCTATGTCTAAAACTAGCATTTACACTATAGGAAAGCATTACCACGGGTATAGGACCTACCTCTTTAAACCTAAATGAAATAGCATGGCACATATGATTTACTTATGAGAACTAAGCATTGTGTGCAGAGATTTTGCAGCTATCTCCTTTCCTTCAGTTTTTGTGCTAACATTCGTATCTCCAGAACTAGCATTTCTTATACAGGAAAGCATAACCGAGGGTATAGCACCTAACTCTTTAAACCTAAATGAAACAACATGGGACATAAGATTTACTTCTGAGAACTAAGCATTGTGTGCAGAGGTTTTGCAGCTATCTCCTTTCCTTCAGTTTTTGTGCTAACATTCCTATATCAGAACCTAGCATTTACACTATAGGATAGGTTTACCACGGGAATAGCACCTAACTCTTTAAACCTAAATGAAACAACATGGCACATATGATTTACTTCTGAGAACTAACCATTCTGTGCAGAGATTTTTCAACTATCTCCTTTCCTTCAGTTTTTGTCCTAATATTCCTATGTCTAAAACTAGCTTTTACACTAGAGGAAAGCATTACCTCGGGTATAGCACCTAAGTCTTTAAACCTAAATGAAACAACATGGCACATATGATTTACTTCCGAGAACGAAGCATAGTGTGCAGAGGTTTTGCAGCTATCTCCTTTCCTTCAGTTTTTCTGCTAACATTCGTTTCTCTAAAACTAGCATTTCCTATATAGGAAAGCATAACCGAGGGTATAGCACCTCACTCTTTAAACCTAAATGAAACAACATGGCACATATGATTTCCTTTTGAAAACTAAGCATTGTGTGCAGAGATTTTGCAGCTATCTCCTTTCCTTCAGTTTTTGTGCTAACATTCGTAACTCCAGAACTAGCATTTCTTATACATGAAAGCATAACCGAGGTTATAGCACCTAACTCTTTAAACCTAAATGAAACAACATGGGACATATGATTTACTTCTGAGAACTAAGCATTGTGTGCAGAGGTTTTGCAGCTATCTCCTTTCCTTCAGTTTTTGTGCTAACATTCCTCTATCAGAACCTAGCATTTACACTATAGGATAGGATTTCCGCTGGTATAGCACCTAACTCTTTAAACCTAAATGAAACAACATGGCACATATGATTTACTTCTGAGAACTAACCATTTTCTCCAGAGATTTTTCAGCTATCTCCTTTCCTTCAGTTTTTGTGCTAACATTCCTATGTCTAAAACTAGCTTTTACACTATAGGAAAGCATTACCGCGGGTATAGCACCTAACTCTTTAAACCTAAATGAAACAACATGGCACCTATGATTTACTTCTGAGAACTAAGCATTGTGTGCAGAGATTTTGCAGCTATCTCCTTTCCTTCAGTTTTTGTGCTAACATTCGTGTCTGCAGAACTAGCATTTCTTATACAGTAAAGCATAACCGAGGGTATAGCACCTAACTCTTTAAACCTAAATGAAACAACATGGCACATATGATTTACTTCTGAGAACTAAGCAATTTGTGCAGAGATTTTGCAGCTATCTCCTTTCCTTCAGTTTTTGTGCTAACATTCGTATCTCTTAAACTAGCAATCCTAATATAGGAAAGCATAACCGAGGGTATAGCACCTAAGTGTTTAAACCTAAATGAAACCACATTGCACATATGATTTACTTCTGAGAACTAAGCATTCTCTGCAGAGGTTTTGCATCTAACTCCTTTCCTTCAGTTTTTGTGCTAACAATCCTATATCAGAACCTAGCATTTACACTATAGGATAGGATTACCGCGGTTATAGCACCTAATTCTTTAAACCTAAATGAAACAACATGGCACATATGATTTACTTCTGAGAACTAACCATTGTGTGCAGAGATTTTTCAGCTGTCTCCTTTCCTTCAGTTTTTGTGCTAACATTCCTATGTCTAAAACTAGCTTTTACACTATTGGAAAGCATTACGTGGGGTATAGCACCTAACTTTTTAAACCTAAATGAAACAACATGTCACATATGATTTACTTCTGAGAACTAAGCAATGTGTGCAGAGATTTTGCAGCTATCCCCTTTCCTTCAGTTTTAGTGCTAACATTCATATCTCCAGAACTAGCATTTCCTATACAGGAAAGCATAACCGAGGGTATAGCACCTAACTCTTTAAACCTAAATGAAACAACATGGCACATATGATTTACTTCTTTGAAATAACCATTGTGTGCAGAGATTTTGCAGCTATCTCCTTTCCTTCAGTTTTTGTGCTAATATTCGTATCTCTCATACTAGCATTTCCTATATAGGAAAGCATAACCGAGGGTATAGCACCTAAGTCTTTAAACCTAAATGAAACAACATGGCACATATGATTTACTTCCGAGAACTAAGCATTGTGTGCAGAGGTATTGCAGCTATCTCCTTTCCTTCAGTTTTTGTGCTAACATTCGTGTCTGCAGAACTAGCATTTCTAATACAGGAAAGCATAACCGAGGGTATAGCACCTAACTCTTTAAACCTAAATGAAACAACATGGCACATATGATTTACTTCTGAGAACTAAGCATTGTGTGCACAGTTTTTGCAGCTATCTCCTTTCCTTCAGTTTTTGTGCTAACATTCCTATATCTGAACCTAGCATTTACACTATAGGATAGCATTTCCGCGGGTATAGCACCTAACTCTTTAAACCTAAATGAAACAACATGGCACATGAGATTTACTTCTGAGAACTAAGCATTGTGTGCAGAGATTTTGCAGCTATCTCCTTTCCTTCAGTTTTTGTGCTAACATTCCTATGTCTAAAACTAGCATTTACACTATAGGAAAGCATTACCACTGGTATAGCACCTAACTCTTTAAACCAAATGAAAAACTATGGCACATATGATTTACTTCTGAGAACTAAGCTTTGTGTGCAGAGATTTTGCAGCTATCTCCTTTCCTTCAGTTTTTGTGCTAACATTCCTATGTCTAAAACTAGCATTTACACTATAGGAAAACATTACCACGGGTATAGGACCTACCTCTTTAAACCTAAATGAAATAGCATGGCACATATGATTTACTTATGAGAACTAAGCATTGTGTGCAGAGATTTTGCAGCTATCTCCTTTCCTTCAGTTTTTGTGCTAACATTCGTATCTCCAGAACTAGCATTTCTTATACAGGAAAGCATAACCGAGGGTATAGCACCTAACTCTTTAAACCTAAATGAAACAACATGGGACATAAGATTTACTTCTGAGAACTAAGCATTGTGTGCAGAGGTTTTGCAGCTATCTCCTTTCCTTCAGTTTTTGTGCTAACATTCCTATATCAGAACCTAGCATTTACACTATAGGATAGGATTACCACGGGTATAGCACCTAACTCTTTAAACCTAAATGAAACAACATGGCACATATGATTTACTTCTGAGAACTAACCATTCTGTGCAGAGATTTTTCAGCTATCTCCTTTCCTTCAGTTTTTGCGCTAACATTCGTATCTCTTAAACTAGCATTCCCTATATAGGAAAGCATAACCGAGGGTATAGCACCTAACTCTTTAAACCTGAATGAAACAACATGGCACATATGATTTACTTCTGAGAAGTAAGCATTGTGTGCAGAGATTTTGCAGCTATCTCCTTTCTTTCAGTTTTTGTGCTTACATTCATATCTCCAGAACTAACCTTTCCTATTCAGGAAGCATAACCGAGGGTATAGCACCTAACTATTTAAACCTAAATGAAACAACATGGCACATATGATTTACTTCTGAGAACTAAGCATTGTGTGCAGAGGTTTTGCATCTATCTCCTTTCCTTCAGTTTTTGTGCTAACATTCCTATATCAGAACCTAGCATTTACACTATAGGATAGGATTACCGCGGGTATAGCACCTAACTCTTTAAACCTAAATGAAACAACATGGTACATATGATTTACTTCTGAGAACTAACCATTGTGTGCAGAGATTTTTCAGCTATCTCCTTTCCTTCAGTTTTTGTGCTAACATTCGTATCTCTCATCCTAGCATTTCCTATATAGGAAAGCATGACCGAGGGTATAGCACCTAAGTCTTTAAACCTAAATGAAACAACATGGCAGATATGATTTACTTCCGAGAACTAAGCATTGTGTGCAGAGGTTTTGCAGCTATCTCCTTTCCTTCAGTTATTCTGCTAACATTCGTATCTCTAAAACTAGCATTTCCTATATAGGAAAGCATAACCGAGGGGAAAGCACCTCACTCTTTAAACCTAAATTAAACAACATGGCACATATGATTTCCTTCTGAAAACTAAGCATTGTGTGCAGAGATTTTTCAGCTATCTCCTTTCCTTCAGTTTTTGTGCTAACATTCCTATGTCTAAGACTAGCATTTACACTATAGGAAAGCATTACCGGGGGTATAGCACCTAACTCTTTAAACCTAAATGAAACAACATGGCACCTATGATTTACTTCTGAGAACTAAGCATTGTGTGCAGAGATTTTGCAGCTATCTCCTTTCCTTCAGTTTTTGTGCTAACATTCGTGTCTGCAGAACTAGCATTTCTAATACAGGAAAGCATAACCGAGGGTATAGCACCTAACTCTTTAAACCTAAATGAAACAACATGGCACATATGATTTACTTCTTAGAACTAAGCATTGTGTGCACAGTTTTTGCAGCTATCTCCTTTCCTTCAGTTTTTGTGCCAGCATTCCTATATCTGAACCTAGCATTTACACTATAGGATAGCATTTCCGCGGGTATAGCACCTAACTCTTTAAACCTAAATGAAAAACTATGGCACATATGATTTACTTCTGAGAACTAAGCTTTGTGTGCAGAGATTTTGCAGCTATCTCCTTTCCTTCAGTTTTTGTGCTAACATTCCTATGTCTAAAACTAGCATTTACACTATAGGAAAGCATTACCACGGGTATAGGACCTACCTCTTTAAACCTAAATGAAATAGCATGGCACATATGATTTACTTATGAGAACTAAGCATTGTGTGCAGAGATTTTGCAGCTATCTCCTATCCTTCAGTTTTTGTGCTAACATTCGTATCTCCAGAACTAGCATTTCTTATACAGGAAAGCATAACCGAGGGTATAGCACCTAACTCTTTAAACCTAAATGAAACAACATGGGACATAAGATTTACTTCTGAGAACTAAGCATTGTGTGCAGAGGTTTTGCAGCTATCTCCTTTCCTTCAGTTTTTGTGCTAACATTCCTATATCAGAACCTAGCATTTACACTATAGGATAGGATTACCACGGGTATAGCACCTAACTCTTTAAACCTAAATGAAACAACATGGCACATATGATTTACTTCTGAGAACTAACCGTTCTGTGCAGAGATTTTTCAACTATCTCCTTTCCTTCAGTTTTTGTCCTAATAGTCCTATGTCTAAAACTAGCTTTTACACTAGAGGAAAGCATTACCTCGGTTATAGCACCTAAGTCTTTAAACCTAAATGAAACAACATGGCACATATGATTTACTTCCGAGAACGAAGCATAGTGTGCAGAGGTTTTGCAGCTATCTCCTTTCCTTCAGTTTTTCTGCTAACATTCGTTTCTCTAAAACTAGCATTTCCTATATAGGAAAGCATAACCGAGGGTATAGCACCTCACTCTTTAAACCTAAATGAAACAACATGGCACATATGATTTCCTTTTGAAAACTAAGCATTGTGTGCAGAGATTTTGCAGCTATCTCCTTTCCTTCAGTTTTTGTGCTAACATTCGTAACTCCAGAACTAGCATTTCTTATACAGGAAAGCATAACCGAGGTTATAGCACCTAACTCTTTAAACCTAAATGAAACAACATGGGACATATGATTTACTTCTGAGAACTAAGCATTGTGTGCAGAGGTTTTGCAGCTATCTCCTTTCCTTCAGTTTTTGTGCTAACATTCCTCTATCAGAACCTAGCATTTACACTATAGGATAGGATTACCGCTGGTATAGCACCTAACTCTTTAAACCTAAATGAAACAACATGGCACATATGATTTACTTCTGAGAACTAACCATTGTCTCCAGAGATTTTTCAGCTATCTCCTTTCCTTCAGTTTTTGTGCTAACATTCCTATGTCTAAACCTAGCTTTTACACTATAGGAAAGCATTACCGCGGGTATAGCACCTAACTCTTTAAACCTAAATGAAACAACATGGCACCTATGATTTACTTCTGAGAACTAAGCATTGTGTGCAGAGATTTTGCAGCTATCTCCTTTCCTTCAGTTTTTGTGCTAACATTCGTGTCTGCAGAACTAGCATTTCTTATACAGTAAAGCATAACCGAGGGTATAGCACCTAACTCTTTAAACCTAAATGAAACAACATGGCACATATGATTTACTTCTGAGAACTAAGCAATTTGTGCAGAGATTTTGCAGCTATCTCCTTTCCTTCAGTTTTTGTGCTAACATTCGTATCTCTTAAACTAGCAATCCTTATATAGGAAAGCATAACCGAGGGTATAGCACCTAAGTGTTTAAACCTAAATGAAACCACATTACACATATGATTTACTTCTGAGAACTAAGCATTCTGTGCAGAGGTTTTGCATCTAACTCCTTTCCTTCAGTTTTTGTGCTAACAATCCTATATCAGAACCTAGCATTTACACTATAGGATAGGATTACCGCGGTTATAGCACCTAATTCTTTAAACCTAAATGAAACAACATGGCACATATGATTTACTTCTGAGAACTAACCATTGTGTGCAGAGATTTTTCAGCTATCTCCTTTCCTTCAGTTTTTGTGCTAACATTCCTATGTCTAAAACTAGCTTTTACACTATAGGAAAGCATTACGTGGGGTATAGCACCTAACTTTTTAAACCTAAATGAAACAACATGTCACATATGATTTACTTCTGAGAACTAAGCAATGTGTGCAGAGATTTTGCAGCTATCACCTTTCCTTCAGTTTTAGTGCTAACATTCATATCTCCAGAACTAGCATTTCCTATACAGGAAAGCATAACCGAGGGTATAGCACCTAACTCTTTAAACCTAAATGAAACAACATGGCACATATGATTTACTTCTTAGAAATAACCATTGTGTGCAGAGATTTTGCAGCTATCTCCTTTCCTTCAGTTTTTGTGCTAATATTCGTATCTCTCATACTAGCATTTCCTATATAGGAAAGCATAACCGAGGGTATAGCACCTAAGTCTTTAAACCTAAATGAAACAACATGGCACATATGATTTACTTCCGAGAACTAAGCATTGTGTGCAGAGGTATTGCAGCTATCTCCTTTCCTTCAGTTTTTGTGCTAACATTCGTGTCTGCAGAACTAGCATTTCTAATACAGGAAAGCATAACCGAGGGTATAGCACCTAACTCTTTAAACCTAAATGAAACAACATGGCACATATGATTTACTTCTGAGAACTAAGCATTGTGTGCACAGTTTTTGCAGCTATCTCCTTTCCTTCAGTTTTTGTGCTAACATTCCTATATCTGAACCTAGCATTTACACTATAGGATAGCATTTCCGCGGGTATAGCACCTAACTCTTTAAACCTAAATGAAACAACATGGCACATGAGATTTACTTCTGAGAACTAAGCATTGTGTGCAGAGATTTTGCAGCTATCTCCTTTCCTTCAGTTTTTGTGCTAACATTCCTATGTTTAAAACTAGCATTTACACTATAGGAAAGCATTACCACTGGTATAGCACCTAACTCTTTAAACCAAATGAAAAAACTATGGCACATATGATTTACTTCTGAGAACTAAGCTTTGTGTGCAGAGATTTTGCAGCTATCTCCTTTCCTTCAGTTTTTGTGCTAACATTCCTATGTCTAAAACTAGCATTTACACTATAGGAAAACATTACCACGGGTATAGGACCTACCTCTTTAAACCTAAATGAAATAGCATGGCACATATGATTTACTTATGAGAACTAAGCATTGTGTGCAGAGGTTTTGCAGCTATCTCCTTTCCTTCAGTTTTTGTGCTAACATTCCTATATCAGAACCTAGCATTTACACTATAGGATAGGATTACCACGGGTATAGCACCTAACTCTTTAAACCTAAATGAAACAACATGGCACATATGATTTACTTCTGAGAACTAACCATTCTGTGCAGAGATTTTTCAGCTATCTCCTTTCCTTCAGTTTTTGTCCTAATATTCCTATGTCTAAAACTAGCTTTTACACTAGAGGAAAGCATTACCTCGGGTATAGCACCTAAGTCTTTAAACCTAAATGAAACAACATGGCACATATGATTTACTTCCGAGAACGAAGCATTGTGTGCAGAGGTTTTGCAGCTATCTCCTTTCCTTCAGTTTTTCTGCTAACATTCGTTTCTCTAAAACTAGCATTTCCTATATAGGAAAGCATAACCGAGGGTATAGCACCTCACTCTTTAAACCTAAATGAAACAACATGGCACATATGATTTACTTCTGAGAACTAACCATTGTCTCCAGAGATTTTCAGCTATCTCCTTTCCTTCAGTTTTTGTGCTATCATTCCTATGTCTAAAACTAGCTTTTACACTATAGGAAAGCATTACCGCGGGTATAGCACCTAACTCTTTAAACCTAAATGAAACAACATGGCACCTATGATTTACTTCTGAGAACTAAGCATTGTGTGCAGAGATTTTGCAGCTATCTCCTTTCCTTCAGTTTTTGTGCTAACATTCGTGTCTGCAGAACCAGCATTTCTTATACAGTAAAGCATAACCGAGGGTATAGCACCTAACTCTTTAAACCTAAATGAAACAACATGGCACATATGATTTACTTCTGAGAACTAAGCAATGTGTGCAGAGATTTTGCAGCTATCTCCTTTCATTCAGTTTTTGTGCTAACATTCGTATCTCTTAAACTAGCAATCCCTATATAGGAAAGCATAACCGACGATATAGCACCTAAGTGTTTAAACCTAAATGAAACCACATTACACATATGATTTACTTCTGAGAACTAAGCATTCTGTGCAGAGGTTTTGCATCTATCTCCTTTCCTTCAGTTTTTGTGCTAACATTCCTATATCAGAACCTAGCATTTACAGTATAGGATAGGATTACCGCGGTTATAGCACCTAATTCTTTAAACCTAAATGAAACAACATGGCACATATGATTTACTTCTGAGAACTAACTATTGTGTGCAGAGATTGTTCAGCTATCTCCTTTCCTTCAGTTTTTGTGCTAACATTCCTATGTCTAAAACTAGCTTTTACACTATAGGAAAGCATTACGTGGGGTATAGCACCTAACTTTTTAAACCTAAATGAAACAACATGTCACATATGATTTACTTCTGAGAACTAAGCAATGTGTGCAGAGATTTTGCAGCTATCCCCTTTCCTTCAGTTTTAGTGCTAACATTCATATCTCCAGAACTAGCATTTCCTATACAGGAAAGCATAACCGAGGGTATAGCACCTAACTCTTTAAACCTAAATGAAACAACATGGCACATATGATTTACTTCTTAGAAATAACCATTGTGTGCAGAGATTTTGCAAGCTATCTCCTTTCCTTCAGTTTTTGTGCTAATATTTCGTATCTCTCATACTAGCATTTCCTATATAGGAAAGCATAACCGAGGGTATAGCACCTAAGTCTTTAAACCGAAATGAAACAACATGGCACATATGATTTACTTCCGAGAACTAAGCATTGTGTGCAGAGGTTTTGCAGCTATCTCCTTTCCTTCAGTTTTTCTGCTAACATTCGTATCTCTAAAACTAGCATTTCCTATATAGGAAAGCATAACCGAGGGTATAGCACCTCACTCTTTAAACCTAAATGAAACAACATGGCACATATGATTTCCTTCTGAAAACTAAGCGTTGTGTGCAGAGATTTTTCAGCTATCTCCTTTCCTTCATTTTTTGTGCTAACATTCCTATGTCTAAAACTAGCTTTTACACTATAGGAAAGCATTACCGCGGGTATAGCACCTAACCCTTTAAACCTAAATGAAACAACATGGCACCTATGATTTACTTCTGAGAACTAAGCATTGTGTGCAGAGGTTTTGCAGCTATCTCCTTTCCTTCAGTTTTTGTGCTAACCTTCGTATCTCTAAAACTAGCATTTCCTATATAGGAAAGCATAACCGAGGGTATAGCACCTCACTCTTTAAACCTAAATGAAACAACATGGCACATATGATTTCCTTCTGAAAACTAAGCATTGTGTGCAGAGATTTTTCAGCTATCTCCTTTCCTTCAGTTTTTGTGCTAACATTCCTATGTCTAAAACTAGCATTTACACTATAGGAAAGCATTACCGCGGGTATAGCACCTAACTCTTTAAACCTAAATGAAACAACATGGCAACTATGATTTACTTCTGTGAACTAAGCATTGTGTGCAGAGATTTTTCAGCTATCTCCTTTCCTTCAGTTTTTGTGCTAACATTCGTATCTCTTAAACTAGCATTCCCTATATAGGAAAGCATAACCGAGGGTATAGCACCTAACTCTTTAAACCTGAATGAAACAACATGGCACATATGATTTACTTCTGAGAAGTAAGCATTGTGTGCAGAGATTTTGCAGCTATCTCCTTTCTTTCAGTTTTTGTGCTTACAATTCATATCTCCAGAACTAACCTTTCCTATACAGGAAGCATAACCGAGGGTATAGCACCTAACTATTTAAACCTAAATGAAACAACATGGCACATATGATTTACTTCTGAGAACTAAGCATTGTGTGCAGAGGTTTTGCATCTATCTCCTTTCCTTCAGTTTTTGTGCTAACATTCCTATATCAGAACCTAGCATTTACACTATAGGATAGGATTACCGCGGGTATAGCACCTAACTCTTTAAACCTAAATGAAACAACATGGCACCTATGATTTACTTCTGAGAACTAAGCATTGTGTGCAGAGATTTTGCAGCTATCTCCTTTCCTTCAGTTTTTGTGCTAACATTCGTGTCTGTAGAACTAGCATTTCTTATACAGGAAAGCATCACCGAGGGTATAGCACCTAACTCTTTAAACCTAAATGAAACAACATGGCACATATGATTTACTTCTGAGAACTAAGCAATGTGTGCAGAGATTTTGCAGCTATCTCCTTTCCTTCAGGTTTTGTGCTAACATTCGTATCTCTTAAACTAGCAATCCCTATATAGGAAAGCATAACCGAGGGTATAGCACCTAAGTGTTTAAACCTAAATGAAACCACATTGCACATATGATTTACTTCTGAGAACTAAGCATTCTGAGCAGAGGTTTTGCATCTATCTCCTTTCCTTCAGTTTTTGTGCTAACATTCCTATATCAGAACCTAGCATTTACACTATAGGATAGGATTACCGCGGTTATAGCACCTAATTCTTTAAACCTAAATGAAACAACATGGCACATATGATTTACTTCTGAGAACTAACCATTGTGTGCAGAGATTTTTCAGCTATCTCCTTTCCTTCAGTTTTTGTGCTAACATTCCTATGTCTAAAACTAGCTTTTACAATATAGGAAAGCATTACGTGGGGTATAGCACCTAACTTTTTAAACCTAAATGAAACAACATGTCACATATGATTTACTTCTGAGAACTAAGCAATGTGTGCAGAGATTTTGCACCTATGCCCTTTCCTTCAGTTTTAGAGCTAACATTCATATCTCCAGAACTAGCATTTCCTATACAGGAAAGCATAACCGAGGGTATAGCACTTAACTCTTTAAACCTAAATGAAACAACATGGCACATATGATTTAGTTCTTAGAAATAACCATTGTGTGCAGAGATTTTGCAGCTATCTCCTTTCCTTCAGTTTTTGTGCTAATATTCGCATCTCTCATACTAGCATTTCCTATATAGGAAAGCATAACCGAGGGTATAGCACCTAAGTCTTTAAACCTAAATGAAACAACATGGCACATATGATTTACTTCCGAGATCTAAGCATTGTGTGCAGAGGTTTTGCAGCTATCTCCTTTCCTTCAGATTTTGTGCTAACATTCCTAGTCTAAAAATAGCTTTTACACGATAGGAAAGCATTAACGCGGGTATAGCACCTAACTCTTTAAACCTAAATGAAATAGCATGGCACATATGATTTACTTATGAGAACTAAGCATTGTGTGCAGAGATTTTGCAGCTATCTCCTTTCCTTCAGTTTTTGTGCTAACATTCGTATCTCCAGAACTAGCATTTCTTATACAGGAAAGCATAACCGAGGGTATAGCACCTAACTCTTTAAACCTAAATGAAACAACATGGGACATAAGATTTACTTCTGAGAACTAAGCATTGTGTGCAGAGGTTTTGCAGCTATCTCCTTTCCTTCAGTTTTTGTGCTAACATTCCTATATCAGAACCTAGCATTTACACTATAGAATAGGATTACCACGGGTATAGCACCTAACTCTTTAAACCTAAATGAAACAACATGGCACATATGATTTACTTCTGAGAACTAACCATTCTGTGCAGAGATTTTTCAGCTACCTCCTTTCCTTCAGTTTTTGTGCTAACATTCCTCTATCAGAACCTAGCATTTACACTAAAGGATAGGATTACCGCTGGTATAGCACCTAACTCTTTAAACCTAAATGAAACAACATGGCACATATGATTTACGTCTGAGAACTAACCATTGTCTCCAGAGATTTTTCAGCTATCTCCTTTCCTTCAGTTTTGTGCTATCATTCCTATGTCTAAAACTAGCTTTTACACTATAGGAAAGCATTACCGCGGGTATAGCACCTAACTCTTTAAACCTAAATGAAACAACATGGCACCTATGATTTACTTCTGAGAACTAAGCATTGTGTGCAGAGATTTTGCAGCTATCTCCTTTCCTTCAGTTTTTGTGCTAACATTCGTGTCTGCAGAACCAGCATTTCTTATACATTAAAGCATAACCGAGGGTATAGCACCTAACTCTTTAAACCTAAATGAAACAACATGGCACATATGATTTACTTCTGAGAACTAAGCAATGTGTGCAGAGATTGCAGCTATCTCCTTTCCTTCAGTTTTTGTGCTAACATTCGTATCTCTTAAACTAGCAATCCCTATATAGGAAAGGATAACCGACGATATAGCACCTAAGTGTTTAAACCTAAATGAAACCACATTGCACATATGATTTACTTCTGAGAACTAAGCATTCTGTGCAGAGGTTTTGCATCTATCTCCTTTCCTTCAGTTTTTGTGCTAACATTCCTATATCAGAACCTAGCATTTACAGTATAGGATAGGATTACCGCGGTTATAACACCTAATTCTTTAAACCTAAATGAAACAACATGGCACATATGATTTACTTCTGAGAACTAACTATTGTGTGCAGAGATTTTTCAGCTATCTCCTTTCCTTCAGTTTTTGTGCTAACATTCCTATGTCTAAAACTAGCTTTTGCACTATAGGAAAGCATTACGTGGGGTATAGCACCTAACTTTTTAAACCTAAATGAAACAACATGTCACATATGATTTACTTCTGAGAACTAAGCAATGTGTGCAGAGATTTTGCAGCTATCCCCTTTCCTTCAGTTTTAGTGCTAACATTCATATCTCCAGAACTAGCATTTCCTATACAGGAAAGCATAACCGAGGGTATAGCACCTAACTCTTTAAACCTAAATGAAACAACATGGCACATATGATTGACTTCTTAGAAATAACCATTGTGTGCAGAGATTTTGCAGCTATCTACTTTCCTTCAGTTTTTGTGCTAATATTCGTATCTCTCATACTAGCATTTCCTATATAGGAAAGCATAACCGAGGGTATAGCACCTAAGTCTTTAAACCTAAATGAAACAACATGGCACATATGATTTACTTCGGAGAACTAAGCATTGTGTGCAGAGGTTTTGCAGCTATCTCCTTTCCTTCAGTTTTTCTGCTAACATTCGTATCTCTAAAACTAGCATTTCCTATATAGGAAAGCATAACCGAGGGTATAGCACCTCACTCTTTAAACCTAAATGAAACAACATGGCACAAATGATTTCCTTCTGAAAACTAAGCGTTGTGTGCAGAGATTTTTCAGCTATCTCCTTTCCTTCATTTTTTGTGCTAACATTCCTATGTCTAAAACTAGCTTTTACACTATAGGAAAGCATTCCCGCGGGTATAGCACCTAACTCTTTAAACCTAAATGAAACAACATGGCACCTATGATTTACTTCTGAGAACTAAGCAATGTGTGCAGAGATTTTGCAGCTATCTTCTTTCCTTCACTTTTAGTGCTAACATTCATATCTCCAGAACTAGCATTTCCTATACAGGAAAGCATAACCGAGTGTATAGCACCTAACTCTTTAAACCTACATGAAATAATATGGCACATATGATTTACTTCTGAGAACTAAGCATTGTGTGCAGAGGTTTTGCAGCTATCTCCTTTCCTTCAGTTTTTGTGCTAACATTCCTATATCAGAACCTAGCATTTACACTATAGGATAGGATTACCGCGGGTATATCACCTAACTCTTTAAACCTAAATGAAACAACATGGCGCATATTATTTACTTCTGAGAACTAACCATTGTGTCCAGAGATTTTTCAGCTATCTCCTTTCCTTCAGTTTTTGTGCTAACATTCCTATGTCTAAAACTAGCTTTTACACTATAGGAAAGCATTACCGCGGGTATAGCACCTAACTCTTTAAACCTAAATGAAACAACATGGCACCTATGATTTACTTCTGATCACTAAGCATTGTGTGCAGAGATTTTGCAGCTATCTCCTTTCCTTCAGTTTTTGTGCTAACATTCGTGTCTGCAGAACAAGCATTTCTTATACAGGAAAGCATAACCGAGGGTATAGCACCTAACTCTTTAAACCTAAATGGAACAACATGGCACATATGATTTACTTCTGAGAACTAAGCAATGTGTGCAGAGATTTTGCAGCTATCTCCTTTTCTTCAGTTTTTGTGCTAACATTCCTATGTCTAAAACTAGCTTTTACACTATAGGAAAGCATTACGTGGGGTATAGCACCTAACTTTTTAAACCTAAATGAAACAACATGTCACATATGATTTACTTCTGAGAACTAAGCAATGTGTGCAGAGATTTTGCAGCTATCCCCTTTCCTTCAGTTTTAGTGCTAACATTCATATCTCCAGAACTAGCATTTCCTATACAGGAAAGCATAACCGAGGGTATAGCACCTAACTCTTTAAACCTAAATGAAACAACATGGCACATATGATTTACTTCTTAGAAATAACCATTGTGTGCAGAGATTTTGCAGCTATCTCCTTTCCTTCAGTTTTTGTGCTAATATTCGTATCTCTCATACTAGCATTTCCTATATAGGAAAGCATAACCGAGGGTATAGCACCTAAGTCTTTAAACCTAAATGAAACAACATGGCACATATGATTTACTTCCGAGAACTAAGCATTGTGTGCAGAGGTTTTGCAGCTATCTCCTTTCCTTCAGTTTTTCTGCTAACATTCGTATCTCTAAAACTAGCATTTCCTATATAGGAAAGCATAACCGAGGGTATAGCACCTCACTCTTTAAACCTAAATGAAACAACATGGCACATATGATTTCCTTCTGAAAACTAAGCGTTGTGTGCAGAGATTTTTCAGCTATCTCCTTTCCTTCATATTTTGTGCTAACATTCCTATGTCTAAAACTAGCTTTTACACTATAGGAAAGCATTACCGCGGGTATAGCACCTAACTCTTTAAACCTAAATGAAACAACATGGCACCTATGATTTACTTCTGAGAACTAAGCATTGTGTGCAGAGGTTTTGCAGCTATCTCCTTTCCTTCAGTTTTTGTGCTAACATTCGTATCTCTAAAACTAGCATTTCCTATATAGGAAAGCATAACCGAGGGTATAGCACCTCACTCTTTAAACCTAAATGAAACAACATGGCACATATGATTTCCTTCTGAAAACTAAGCATTGTGTGCAGAGATTTTTCAGCTATCTCCTTTCCTTCAGTTTTTGTGCTAACATTCCTATGTCTAAAACTAGCATTTACACTATAGGAAAGCATTACCGTGGGTATAGCACCTAACTCTTTAAACCTAAATGAAACAACATGGCAACTATGATTTACTTCTGTGAACTAAGCATTGTGTGCAGAGATTTTTCAGCTATCTCCTTTCCTTCAGTTTTTGTGCTAACATTCGTATCTCTTAAACTAGCATTCCCTATATAGGAAAGCATAACCGAGGGTATAGCACCTAACTCTTTAAACCTGAATGAAACAACATGGCACATATGATTTACTTCTGAGAAGTAAGCATTGTGTGCAGAGATTTTGCAGCTATCTCCTTTCTTTCAGTTTTTGTGCTTACATTCATATCTCCAGAACTAACCTTTCCTATACAGGAAGCATAACCGAGGGTATAGCACCTAACTATTTAAACCTAAATGAAACAACATGGCACATATGATTTACTTCTGAGAACTAAGCATTGTGTGCAGAGGTTTTGCATCTATCTCCTTTCCTTCAGTTTTTGTGCTAACATTCCTATATCAGAACCTAGCATTTACACTATAGGATAGGATTACCGCGGGTATAGCACCTAACTCTTTAAACCTAAATGAAACAACATGGTACATATGATTTACTTCTGAGAACTAACCATTCTGTGCAGAGATTTTTCAGCTATCTCCTTTCCTTCAGTTTTTGTGCTAACATTCGTATCTCTCATCCTAGCATTTCCTATATAGGAAAGCATGACCGAGGGTATAGCACCTAAGTCTTTAAACCTAAATGAAACAACATGGCAGATATGATTTACTTCCGAGAACTAAGCATTGTGTGCAGAGGTTTTGCAGCTATCTCCTTTCCTTCAGTTATTCTGCTAACATTCGTATCTCTAAAACTAGCATTTCCTATATAGGAAAGCATAACCGAGGGGAAAGCACCTCACTCTTTAAACCTAAATTAAACAACATGGCACATATGATTTCCTTCTGAAAACTAAGCATTGTGTGCAGAGATTTTTCAGCTATCTCCTTTCCTTCAGTTTTTGTGCTAACATTCCTATGTCTAAGACTAGCATTTACACTATAGGAAAGCATTACCGGGGGTATAGCACCTAACTCTTTAAACCTAAATGAAACAACATGGCACCTATGATTTACTTCTGAGAACTAAGCATTGTGTGCAGAGATTTTGCAGCTATCTCCTTTCCTTCAGTTTTTGTGCTAACATTCGTGTCTGCAGAACTAGCATTTCTAATACAGGAAAGCATAACCGAGGGTATAGCACCTTAACTCTTTAAACCTAAATGAAACAACATGGCACATATGATTTACTTCTGAGAACTAAGCATTGTGTGCACAGTTTTTTGCAGCTATCTCCTTTCCTTCAGTTTTTGTGCCAGCATTCCTATATCTGAACCTAGCTTTTACACTATAGGATAGCATTTCCGCGGGTATAGCACCTAACTCTTTAAACCTAAATGAAAAACTATGGCACATATGATTTACTTCTGAGAACTAAGCTTTGTGTGCAGAGATTTTGCAGCTATCTCCTTTCCTTCAGTTTTTGTGCTAACATTCCTATGTCTAAAACTAGCATTTACACTATAGGAAAGCATTACCACGGGTATAGGACCTACCTCTTTAAACCTAAATGAAATAGCATGGCACATATGATTTACTTATGAGAACTAAGCATTGTGTGCAGAGATTTTGCAGCTATCTCCTATCCTTCAGTTTTTGTGCTAACATTCGTATCTCCAGAACTAGCATTTCTTATACAGGAAAGCATAACCGAGGGTATAGCACCTAACTCTTTAAACCTAAATGAAACAACATGGGACATAAGATTTACTTCTGAGAACTAAGCATTGTGTGCAGAGGTTTTGCAGCTATCTCCTTTCCTTCAGTTTTTGTGCTAACATTCCTATATCAGAACCTAGCATTTACACTATAGGATAGGATTACCACGGGTATAGCACCTAACTCTTTAAACCTAAATGAAACAACATGGCACATATGATTTACTTCTGAGAACTAACCGTTTCTGTGCAGAGATTTTTCAACTATCTCCTTTCCTTCAGTTTTTGTCCTAATAGTCCTATGTCTAAAACTAGCTTTTACACTAGAGGAAAGCATTACCTCGGTTATAGCACCTAAGTCTTTAAACCTAAATGAAACAACATGGCACATATGATTTACTTCCGAGAACGAAGCATAGTGTGCAGAGGTTTTGCAGCTATCTCCTTTCCTTCAGTTTTTTCTGCTAACATTCGTTTTCTCTAAAACTAGCATTTCCTATATAGGAAAGCATAACCGAGGGTATAGCACCTCACTCTTTAAACCTAAATGAAACAACATGGCACATATGATTTCCTTTTGAAAACTAAGCATTGTGTGCAGAGATTTTTCAGCTATCTCCTTTCCTTCAGTTTTTGTGCTAACATTCGTAACTCCAGAACTAGCATTTCTTATACAGGAAAGCATAACCGAGGTTATAGCACCTAACTCTTTAAACCTAAATGAAACAACATGGGACATATGATTTACTTCTGAGAACTAAGCATTGTGTGCAGAGGTTTTGCAGCTATCTCCTTTCCTTCAGTTTTTGTGCTAACATTCCTCTATCAGAACCTAGCATTTACACTATAGGATAGGATTACCGCTGGTTATAGCACCTAACTCTTTAAACCTAAATGAAACAACATGGCACAAATGATTTACTTCTGAGAACTAACCATTGTCTCCAGAGAATTTTCAGCTATCTCCTTTCCTTCAGTTTTTGTGCTAACATTCCTATGTCTAAAAACTAGCTTTTACACTATAGGAAAGCATTACCGCGGGTATAGCACCTAACTCTTTAAACCTAATGAAACAACATGGCACCTATGATTTACTTCTGAGAACTAAGCATTGTGTGCAGAGATTTTGCAGCTATCTCCTTTCCTTCAGTTTTTGTGCTAACATTCGTGTCTGCAGAACTAGCATTTCTTATACAGTAAAGCATAACCGAGGGTATAGCACCTAACTCTTTAAACCTAAATGAAACAACATGGCACATATGATTTACTTCTGAGAACTAAGCAATTTGTGCAGAGATTTTGCAGCTATCTCCTTTCCTTCAGTTTTTGTGCTAACATTCGTATCTCCAGAACTAGCATTTCTTATACAGGAAAGCATAACCGAGGGTATAGCACCTAACTCTTTAAACCTAAATGAAACAACATGGGACATATGATTTACTTCTGAGAACTAAGCATTGTGTGCAGAGGTTTTGCAGCTATCTCCTTTCCTTCAGTTTTTGTGCTAACATTCCTATGTCTAAAACTAGCTTTTACACTATAGGAAAGCATTACGTGGGGTATAGCACCTAACTTTTTTAAACCTAAATGAAACAACATGTCACATATGATTTACTTCTGAGAACTAAGCAGAGATTTTGCAGCTATCCCCTTTCCTTCAGTTTTAGTGCTAACATTCATATCTCCAGAACTAGCATTTCCTATACAGGAAAGCATAACCGAGGGTATAGCACCTAACTCTTTAAACCTAAATGAAACAACATGGCACATATGATTTACTTCTTAGAAATAACCATTGTGTGCAGAGATTTTGCAGCTATCTCCTTTCCTTCAGTTTTTGTGCTAATATTCGTATCTCTCATACTAGCATTTCCTATATAGGAAAGCATAACCGAGGGTATAGCACCTAAGTCTTTAAACCTAAATGAAACAACATGGCACATATGATTTACTTCCGAGAACTAAGCATTGTGTGCAGAGGTATTGCAGCTATCTCCTTTCTCTTCAGTTTTTGTGCTAACATTCGTGTCTGCAGAACTAGCATTTCTAATACAGGAAAGCATAACCGAGGGTATAGCACCTAACTCTTTAAACCTAAATGAAACAACATGGCACATATGATTTACTTCTGAGAACTAAGCATTGTGTGCACAGTTTTTGCAGCTATCTCCTTTCCTTCAGTTTTTGTGCTAACATTCCTATATCTGAACCTAGCATTTACACTATAGGATAGCATTTCCGCGGGTATAGCACCTAACTCTTTAAACCTAAATGAAACAACATGGCACATGAGATTTACTTCTGAGAACTAAGCATTGTGTGCAGAGATTTTGCAGCTATCTCCTTTCCTTCAGTTTTTGTGCTAACATTCCTATGTCTAAAACTAGCATTTACACTATAGGAAAGCATTACCACTGGTATAGCACCTAACTCTTTAAACCAAATGAAAAACTATGGCACATATGATTTACTTCTGAGAACTAAGCTTTGTGTGCAGAGATTTTGCAGCTATCTCCTTTCCTTCAGTTTTTGTGCTAACATTCCTATGTCTAAAACTAGCATTTACACTATAGGAAAACATTACCACGGGTATAGGACCTACCTCTTTAAACCTAAATGAAATAGCATGGCACATATGATTTACTTATGAGAACTAAGCATTGTGTGCAGAGATTTTGCAGCTATCTCCTTTCCTTCAGTTTTTGTGCTAACATTCGTATCTCCAGAACTAGCATTTCTTATACAGGAAAGCATAACCGAGGGTATAGCACCTAACTCTTTAAACCTAAATGAAACAACATGGGACATAAGATTTACTTCTGAGAACTAAGCATTGTGTGCAGAGGTTTCGCAGCTATCTCCTTTCCTTCAGTTTTTGTGCTAACATTCCTATATCAGAACCTAGCATTTACACTATAGGATAGGATTACCACGGGTATAGCACCTAACTCTTTAAACCTAAATGAAACAACATGGCACATATGATTTACTTCTGAGAACTAACCATTCTGTGCAGAGATTTTTCAGCTATCTCCTTTCCTTCAGTTTTTGTCCTAATATTCCTATGTCTAAAACTAGCTTTTACACTAGAGGAAAGCATTACCTCGGGTATAGCACCTAAGTCTTTAAACCTAAATGAAACAACATGGCACATATGATTTACTTCCGAGAACGAAGCATTGTGTGCAGAGGTTTTGCAGCTATCTCCTTTCCTTCAGTTTTTCTGCTAACATTCGTTTCTCTAAAACTAGCATTTCCTATATAGGAAAGCATAACCGAGGGTATAGCACCTCACTCTTTAAACCTAAATGAAACAACATGGCACCTATGATTTACTTCTGAGAACTAAGCATTGTGTGCAGAGATTTTGCAGCTATCTCCTTTCCTTCAGTTTTTGTGCTAACATTCGTGTCTGCAGAACCAGCATTTCTTATACAGTAAAGCATAACCGAGGGTATAGCACCTAACTCTTTAAACCTAAATGAAACAACATGGCACATATGATTTACTTCTGAGAACTAAGCAATGTGTGCAGAGATTTTGCAGCTATCTCCTTTCATTCAGTTTTTGTGCTAACATTCGTATCTCTTAAACTAGCAATCCCTATATAGGAAAGCATAACCGACGATATAGCACCTAAGTGTTTAAACCTAAATGAAACCACATTGCACATATGATTTACTTCTGAGAACTAAGCATTCTGTGCAGAGGTTTTGCATCTATCTCCTTTCCTTCAGTTTTTGTGCTAACATTCCTATATCAGAACCTAGCATTTACAGTATAGGATAGGATTACCGCGGTTATAGCACCTAATTCTTTAAACCTAAATGAAACAACATGGCACATATGATTTACTTCTGAGAACTAACTATTGTGTGCAGAGATTGTTCAGCTATCTCCTTTCCTTCAGTTTTTGTGCTAACATTCCTATGTCTAAAACTAGCTTTTACACTATAGGAAAGCATTACGTGGGGTATAGCACCTAACTTTTTAAACCTAAATGAAACAACATGTCACATATGATATACTTCTGAGAACTAAGCAATGTGTGCAAAGATTTTGCAGCTATCTTCTTTCCTTCACTTTTAGTGCTAACATTCATATCTCCAGAACTAGCATTTCCTATACAGGAAAGCATAACCGAGTGTATAGCACCTAACTCTTTAAACCTACATGAAATAATATGGCACATATGATTTACTTCTGAGAACTAAGCATTGTGTGCAGAGGTTTTGCAGCTATCTCCTTTCCTTCAGTTTTTGTGCTAACATTCCTATATCAGAACCTAGCATTTACACTATAGGATAGGATTACCGCGGGTATATCACCTAACTCTTTAAACCTAAATGAAACAACATGGCGCATATTATTTACTTCTGAGAACTAACCATTGTGTCCAGAGATTTTTCAGCTATCTCCTTTCCTTCAGTTTTTGTGCTAACATTCCTATGTCTAAAACTAGCATTTACACTATAGGAAACCATTACCGCGGGTATAGCACCTAACTCTTTAAACCTAAATGAGAAAGCATGGCACATATGATTTACTTCTGAGAACTAAGCATTGTGTGCAGAGATTTTGCAGCTATCTCCTTTCCTTCAGTTTTGGTGCTAACATTCGTATCTCTAAAACTAGCTTTTACCCTATAGGAAAGCATTACCGCGGGTATAGCACCTAACTCTTTAAACCTGAATGAGAAAGCATGGCACATATGATTTACTTCTGAGAACTAAGCATTGTGTGCACAGTTTTTGCAGCTATCTCCTTTCCTTCAGTTTTTGTGCTAACATTCCTAGGTCTAAAACTAGCTTTTACCCTATAGGAAAGCATTACCGCGGGTATAGCACCTAACTCTTTAAACCTAAATGAAACAACATGGCACCTATGATTTACTTCTGAGAACTAAGCATTGTGTGCAGAGATTTTGCAGCTATCTCCTTTCCTTCAGTTTTTGTGCTAACATTCGTGTCTGCAGAACTAGCATTTCTTATACAGGAAAGCATCACCGAGGGTATAGCACCTAACTCTTTAAACCTAAATGAAACAACATGGCACATATGATTTACTTCTGAGAACTAAGCAATGTGTGCAGAGATTTTGCAGCTATCTCCTTTCCTTCAGTTTTTGTGCTAACATTCGTATCTCTTAAACTAGCAATCCCTATATAGGAAAGCATAACCGAGGGTATAGCACCTAAGTGTTTAAACCTAAATGAAACCACATTGCACATATGATTTACTTCTGAGAACTAAGCATTCTGTGCAGAGGTTTTGCATCTATCTCCTTTCCTTCAGTTTTTGTGCTAACATTCCTATATCAGAACCTAGCATTTACACTATAGGATAGGATTACCGCGGTTATAGCACCTAATTCTTTAAACCTAAATGAAACAACATGGCACATATGATTTACTTCTGAGAACTAACCATTGTGTGCAGAGATTTTTCAGCTATCTCCTTTCCTTCAGTTTTTGTGCTAAGATTCCTATGTCTAAAACTAGCTTTTACACTATAGGAAAGCATTACGTGGGGTATAGCACCTAACTTTTTAAACCTAAATGAAACAACATGTCACATATGATTTACTTCTGAGAACTAAGCAATGTGTGCAGAGATTTTGCACCTATGCCCTTTCCTTCAGTTTTAGAGCTAACATTCATATCTCCAGAACTAGCATTTCCTATACAGGAAAGCATAACCGAGGGTATAGCACTTAACTCTTTAAACCTAAATGAAACAACATGGCACATATGATTTAGTTCTTAGAAATAACCATTGTGTGCAGAGATTTTGCAGCTATCTCCTTTCCTTCAGTTTTTGTGCTAATATTCGCATCTCTCATACTAGCATTTCCTATATAGGAAAGCATAACCGAGGGTATAGCACCTAAGTCTTTAAACCTAAATGAAACAACATGGCACATATGATTTACTTCCGAGATCTAAGCATTGTGTGCAGAGGTTTTGCAGCTATCTCCTTTCCGTCAGTTTTTGTGCTAACATTCCTAGTCTAAAAATAGCTTTTACACTGTAGGAAAGCATTAACGCGGGTATAGCACCTAACTCTTTAAACCTAAATGAAATAGCATGGCACATATGATTTACTTATGAGAACTAAGCATTGTGTGCAGAGATTTTGCAGCTATCTCCTTTCCTTCAGTTTTTGTGCTAACATTCGTATCTCCAGAACTAGCATTTCTTATACAGGAAAGCATAACCGAGGGTATAGCACCTAACTCTTTAAACCTAAATGAAACAACATGGGACATAAGATTTACTTCTGAGAACTAAGCATTGTGTGCAGAGGTTTTGCAGCTATCTCCTTTCCTTCAGTTTTTGTGCTAACATTCCTATATCAGAACCTAGCATTTACACTATAGAATAGGATTACCACGGGTATAGCACCTAACTCTTTAAACCTAAATGAAACAACATGGCACATATGATTTACTTCTGAGAACTAACCATTCTGTGCAGAGATTTTTCAGCTACCTCCTTTCCTTCAGTTTTTGTGCTAACATTCCTCTATCAGAACCTAGCATTTACACTAAAGGATAGGATTACCGCTGGTATAGCACCTAACTCTTTAAACCTAAATGAAACAACATGGCACATATGATTTACGTCTGAGAACTAACCATTGTCTCCAGAGATTTTTCAGCTATCTCCTTTCCTTCAGTTTTTGTGCTATCATTCCTATGTCTAAAACTAGCTTTTACACTATAGGAAAGCATTACCGCGGGTATAGCACCTAACTCTTTAAACCTAAATGAAACAACATGGCACCTATGATTTACTTCTGAGAACTAAGCATTGTGTGCAGAGATTTTGCAGCTATCTCCTTTCCTTCAGTTTTTGTGCTAACATTCGTGTCTGCAGAACCAGCATTTCTTATACATTAAAGCATAACCGAGGGTATAGCACCTAACTCTTTAAACCTAAATGAAACAACATGGCACATATGATTTACTTCTGAGAACTAAGCAATGTGTGCAGAGATTTTGCAGCTATCTCCTTTCCTTCAGTTTTTGTGCTAACATTCGTATCTCTTAAACTAGCAATCCCTATATAGGAAAGCATAACCGACGATATAGCACCTAAGTGTTTAAACCTAAATGAAACCACATTGCACATATGATTTACTTCTGAGAACTAAGCATTCTGTGCAGAGGTTTTGCATCTATCTCCTTTCCTTCAGTTTTTGTGCTAACATTCCTATATCAGAACCTAGCATTTACACTATAGGATAGGATTACCGCGGTTATAGCACCTAATTCTTTAAACCTAAATGAAACAACATGGCACATATGATTTACTTCTGAGAACTAACTATTGTGTGCAGAGATTTTTCAGCTATCTCCTTTCCTTCAGTTTTTGTGCTAACATTCCTATGTCTAAAACTAGCTTTTACACTATAGGAAAGCATTACGTGGGGTATAGCACCTAACATTTTAAACCTAAATGAAACAACATGTCACATATGATTTACTTCTGAGAACTAAGCAATGTGTGCAGAGATTTTGCAGCTATCCCCTTTCCTTCAGTTTTAGTGCTAACATTCATATCTCCAGAACTAGCATTTCCTATACAGGAAAGCATAACCGAGGGTATAGCACCTAACTCTTTAAACCTAAATGAAACAACATGGCACATATGATTTACTTCTTAGAAATAACCATTGTGTGCAGAGATTTTGCAGCTATCTCCTTTCCTTCAGTTTTTGTGCTAATATTCGTATCTCTCATACTAGCATTTCCTATATAGGAAAGCATAACCGAGGGTATAGCACTAAGTCTTTAAACCTAAATGAAACAACATGGCACATATGATTTACTTCCGAGAACTAAGCATTGTGTGCAGAGGTTTTGCAGCTATCTCCTTTCCTTCAGTTTTTCTGCTAACATTCGTATCTCTAAAACTAGCATTTCCTATATAGGAAAGCATAACCGAGGGTATAGCACCTAAGTCTTTAAACCTAAATGAAACAACATGGCACATATGATTTACTTCTGAGAACTAACCATTCTGTGCAGAGATTTTTCAGCTATCTCCTTTCCTTCAGTTTTTGTGCTAACATTCCTCTATCAGAACCTAGCATTTACACTATAGGATAGGATTACCGCTGGTATAGCACCTAACTCTTTAAACCTAAATGAAACAACATGGCACATATGATTTACTTCCGAGAACTAAGCATTGTGTGCAGAGGTATTGCAGCTATC
Organism: Dasypus novemcinctus; assembly: GCF_030445035.2. Classification (NCBI taxonomy): domain Eukaryota; kingdom Metazoa; phylum Chordata; class Mammalia; order Cingulata; family Dasypodidae; genus Dasypus; species Dasypus novemcinctus. Next base: position 682,602 of record NC_080700.1, read on the forward strand.
TCCTTTCCTTCAGTTTTTGTGCTGACATTCGTATCTCCAGAACTGGCATTTCTAATACAGGAAAGCATAACCGAGGGTATAGCACCTAACTCTTTAAACCTAAATGAAACAACATGGCACATATGATTTACTTCTGAGAACTAAGCATTGTGTGCACAGTTTTTGCAGCTATCTCCTTTCCTTCAGTTTTTGTGCTAACATTCCTATATCTGAACCTAGCATTTACACTATAGGATAGCATTTCCGCGGGTATAGCACCTAACTCTTTAAACCTAAATGAAACAACATGGCACATGAGATTTACTTCTGAGAACTAAGCATTGTGTGCAGAGATTTTGCAGCTATCTCCTTTCCTTCAGTTTTTGTGCTAACATTCCTATGTCTAAAACTAGCATTTACACTATAGGAAAGCATTACCACTGGTATAGCACCTAACTCTTTAAACCAAATGAAAAACTATGGCATATATGATTTACTTCTGAGAACTAAGCTTTGTGTGCAGAGATTTTGCAGCTATCTCCTTTCCTTCAGTTTTTGTGCTAACATTCCATGTCTAAAACTAGCATTTACACTATAGGAAAACATTACCACGGGTATAGGACCTACTTCTTTAAACCTAAATGAAATAGCATGGCACATATGATTTACTTATGAGAACTAAGCATTGTGTGCAGAGATTTTGCAGCTATCTCCTTTCCTTCAGTTTTTGTGCTAACATTCGTATCTCCAGAACTAGCATTTCTTATACAGGAAAGCATAACCGAGGGTATAGCACCTAACTCTTTAAACCTAAATGAAACAACATGGGACATAAGATTTACTTCTGAGAACTAAGCATTTTGTGCAGAGGTTTTGCAGCTATCTCCTTTCCTTCAGTTTTTGTGCTAACATTCCTATATGAGAACCTAGCATTTACACTATAGGATAGGATTACCACGGGTATAGCACCTAACTCTTTAAACCTAAATGAAACAACATGGCACATATGATTTACTTCTGAGAACTAACCATTCTGTGCAGAGATTTTTCAGCTATCTCCTTTCCTTCAGTTTTTGTGCTAACATTCCTCTATCAGAACCTAGCATTTACACTATAGGATAGGATTACCGCTGGTATAGCACCTAACTCTTTAAACCTAAATGAAACAACATGGCACATATGATTTACTTCTGAGAACTAAGCAATGTGTGCAGAGATTTTGCAGCTATCCCCTTTCCTTCAGTTTTAGTGCTAACATTCATATCTCCAGAACTAGCATTTCCTATACAGGAAAGCATAACCGAGGGTATAGCACCTAACTCTTTAAACCTAAATGAAACAACATGGCACATATGATTTATTTCTTAGAAATAACCATTGTGTGCAGAGATTTTGCAGCTATCTCCTTTCCTTCAGTTTTTGTTCTAATATTCGTATCTCTCATACTAGCATTTCCTATATAGGAAAGCATAACCGAGGGTATAGCACCTAAGTCTTTAAACCTAAATGAAACAACATGGCACATATGATTTACTTCCGAGAACTAAGCATTGTGTGCAGAGGTTTTGCAGCTATCTCCTTTCCTTCAGTTTTTGTGCTAACATTCGTATCTCTAAAATAAGCATTTCCTATATAGGAAAGCATAACCGAGGGTATAGCACCTCACTCTTTAAACCTAAATGAAACAACATGGCACATATGATTTCCTTCTGAAAACTAAGCGTTGTGTGCAGAGATTTTTCAGCTATCTCCTTTCCTTCATTTTTTGTGCTAACATTCGTATGTCTAAAACTAGCTTTTACACTATAGGAAAGCATTACCGCGGGTATAGCACCTAACTCTTTAAACCTAAATGAAACAACATGGCACCTATGATTTACTTCTGAGAACTAAGCAATGTGTGCAGAGATTTTGCAGCTATCTTCTTTCCTTCACTTTTAGTGCTAACATTCATATCTCCAGAACTAGCATTTCCTATACAGGAAAGCATAACCAAGTGTATAGCACCTAACTCTTCAAACCTACATGAAATAATATGGCACATATGATTTACTTCTGAGAACTAAGCATTGTGTGCAGAGGTTTTGCAGCTATCTCCTTTCCTTCAGTTTTTGTGCTAACATTCCTATATCAGAACCTAGCATTTACACTATAGGATAGGATTACCGCGGGTATAGCACCTAACTCTTTAAACCTAAATGAAACAACATGGCACATGTGATTTACTTCTGAGAACTAAGCATTGTGTGCAGAGATTTTGCAGCTATCTCCTTTCCTTCAGTTTTTGTGCTAACATTCCTATGTCTAAAACTAGCATTTACACTATAGGAAAGCATTACCACGGGTATAGCACCTAACTCTTTAAACCTAAATGAAAAACTATGGCACATATGATATACTTCTGAGAACTAAGCATTGTGTGCAGAGATTTTGCAGCTATCTCCTTTCCTTCAGTTTTTGTGATAACATTCCTATGTCTAAAACTAGCATTTACACTATAGGAAATCATTACCACGGGTATAGCACCTAACTCTTTAAACCTAAATGAAATAGCATGGCACATATGATTTACTTATGAGAACTAAGCATTGTGTGCAGAGATTTTGCAGCTATCTCCTTTCCTTCAGTTTTTGTGCTAACATTCGTTTCTCCAGAACTAGAATTTCTTATACAGGAAAGCATAACCGAGGGTATAGCACCTAACTCTTTAAACCTAAATGAAACAACATGGGACATAAGATTTACTTCTGAGAACTAAGCATTGTGTGCAGAGGTTTTGCAGCTATCTCCTTTCCTTCAGTTTTTGTGCTAACATTCCTATATCAGAACCTAGCATTTACACTATAGGATAGGATTACCGCGGGTATAGCACCTAACTCTTTAAACCTAAATGAAACAACATGGCACATGTGATTTACTTCTGAGAACTAAGCATTGTGTGCAGAGGTTTTGCAGCTATCTCCTTTCCTTCAGTTTTTGTGCTAACATTCCTATATCAGAACCTAGCATTTACACTATAGGATAGGATTACCACGGGTATAGCACCTAACTCTTTAAACCTAAATGAAACAACATGGCACATATGATTTACTTCTGAGAACTAACCATTGTCTCCAGAGATTTTTCAGCTATCTCCTTTCCTTCAGTTTTTGTGCTAACATTCCTATGTCTAAAACTAGCTTTTACACTATAGGAAAGCATTACCGCAGGTATAGCACCTAACTCTTTAAACCTAAATGAAACAACATGGCACCTATGATTTACTTCTGAGAACTAAGCATTGTGTGCAGAGATTTTGCAGCTATCTCCTTTCCTTCAGTTTTTGTGCTAACATTCGTGTCTGCAGAACTAGCATTTCTTATACAGTAAAGCATAACCGAGGGTATAGCACCTAACTCTTTAAACCTAAATGAAACAACATGGCACATATGATTTACTTCTGAGAACTAAGCAATTTGTGCAGAGATCTTGCAGCTATCTCCTTTCCTTCAGTTTTTGTGCTAACATTCGTATCTCTTAAACTAGCAATCCTTATATAGGAAAGCATAACCGAGGGTATAGCACCTAAGTGTTTAAACCTAAATGAAACCACATTGCACATATGATTTACTTCTGAGAACTAAGCATTCTGTGCAGAGGTTTTGCATCTAACTCCTTTCCTTCAGTTTTTGTGCTAACAATCCAATATCAGAACCTAGCATTTACACTATAGGATAGGATTACCGCGGTTATTGCACCTAATTCTTTAAACCTAAATGAAACAACATGGCACATATGATTTACTTCTGAGAACTAACCATTGTGTGCAGAGATTTTTCAGCTATCTCCTTTCCTTCAGTTTTTGTGCTAACATTCCTATGTCTAAAACTAGCTTTTACACTATAGGAAAGCATTACGTGGGGTATAGCACCTAACTTTTTAAACCTAAATGAAACAACATGTCACATATGATTTACTTCTGAGAACTAAGCAATGTTTGCAGAGATTTTGCAGCTATCCCCTTTCCTTCAGTTTTAGTGCTAACATTCATATCTCCAGAACTAGCATTTCCTATACAGGAAAGCATAACCGAGGGTATAGCACCTAACTCTTTAAACCTAAATGAAACAACATGGCACATATGATTTACTTCTTAGAAATAACCATTGTGTGCAGAGATTTTGCAGCTATCTCCTTTCCTTCAGTTTTTGTGCTAATATTCGTATCTCTCATACTAGCATTTCCTATATAGGAAAGCATAACCGAGGGTATAGCACCTAAGTCTTTAAACCTAAATGAAACAACATGGCACATATGATTTACTTCCAAGAACTAAGCATTGTGTGCAGAGGTATTGCAGCTATCTTCTTTCCTTCAGTTTTTGTGCTAACATTCGTGTCTGCAGAACTAGCATTTCTAATACAGGAAAGCATAACCGAGGGTATAGCACCTAACTCTTTAAACCTAAATGAAACAACATGGCACATATGATTTACTTCTGAGAACTAAGCATTGTGTGCACAGTTTTTGCAGCTATCTCCTTTCCTTCAGTTTTTGTGCTAACATTCCTATATCTGAACCTAGCATTTACACTATAGGATAGCATTTCCGCGGGTATAGCACCTAACTCTTTAAACCTAAATGAAACAACATGGCACATGAGATTTACTTCTGAGAACTAAGCATTGTGTGCAGAGATTTTGCAGCTATCTCCTTTCCTTCAGTTTTTGTGCTAACATTCCTATGTCTAAAACTAGCATTTACACTATAGGAAAGCATTACCACTGGTATAGCACCTAACTCTTTAAACCAAATGAAAAACTATGGCACATATGATTTACTTCTGAGAACTAAGCTTTGTGTGCAGAGATTTTGCAGCTATCTCCTTTCCTTCAGTTTTTGTGCTAACATTCCTATGTCTAAAACTAGCATTTACACTATAGGAAAACATTACCACGGGTATAGGACCTACCTCTTTAAACCTAAATGAAATAGCATGGCACATATGATTTACTTATGAGAACTAAGCATTGTGTGCAGAGATTTTGCAGCTATCTCCTTTCCTTCAGTCTTTGTGCTAACATTCGTATCTCCAGAACTAGCATTTCTTATACAGGAAAGCATAACCGAGGGTATAGCACCTAACTCTTTAAACCTAAATGAAACAACATGGGACATAAGATTTACTTCTTAGAACTAAGCATTGTGTGCAGAGATTTTGCAACTATCTCCTTTCCTTCAGTTTTTGTGCTAACATTCGTATCTCATACTAGTATTTCCTATATAGGAAAGCATAACCGAGGGTATATCACCTAAGTCTTTAAACCTAAATGAAACAACATGGCACAAATGATTTACTTTTGAGAACTAAGCATTGTGTGCAGAAGTTTTGCAATTATCCCCTTTCCTTCAGTTTTTGTGCTAACATTCGTATCTCTATAACTAGCATTTACACTATAGGAAAGCATTACCGCGGGTATAGCACCTAACTCTTTAAACCTAAATGAAACAACATGGCAACTATGATTTACTTCTGAAAACTAAGCATTGTGTGCAGAGATTTTGCAGCTCTCTCCTTTCCTTCAGTTTTTGTGCTAACATTCGTATCTCTTAAACTAGCATTCCCTATATAGGAAAGCATAACCGAGGGTATAGCACATAACTCTTTAAACCTGAATGAAGCAACATGGCACATATGATTTACTTCTGAGAAGTAAGCATTGTGTGCAGAGATTTTGCAGCTATCTCCTTTTCTTCAGTTTTTGTGCTTACATTCATATCTCCAGAACTAACCTTTCCTATACAGGAAGCATAACCGAGGGTATAGCACCTAACTATTTAAACCTAAATGAAACAACATGGCACATATGATTTACTTCTGAGAACTAAGCATTGTGTGCAGAGGTTTTGCATCTATCTCCTTTCCTTCAGTTTTTGTGCTAACATTCCTATATCAGAACCTAGCATTTACACTATAGGATTGGATTACCGCGGGTATAGCACCTAACTCTTTAAACCTAAATGAAACAACATGGTACATATGATTTACTTCTGAGAACTAACCATTGTGTGCAGAGATTTTTCAGCTATCTCCTTTCCTTCAGTTTTTGTGCTAACATTCCTATGTCTAAAACTAGCTTTTACACTATAGGAAAGCATTACCTCGGGTATAGCACCTAACTCTTTAAACCTAAATGAAACAACATGGCACATATGATTTACTTCTGAGAACTAAGCAATGTGTGCAGAGATTTTGCAGCTATCTCCTTTCCTTCATTTTAGTGCTAACATTCATATCTCCAGAACTAGCATTTCCTATACAGGAAAGCATAACCGAGGGTATAGCACCTAACTCTTTAAACCTAAATGAAACAACATGGCACATATGATTCACTTCTTAGATCTAAGCATTGTGTGCAGAGATTTTGCAACTATCTCCTTTCCTTCAGTTTTTGTGCTAACATTCGTATCTCTCATACTAGCATTTCCTATATAGGAAAGCATAACCGAGGGTATAGCACCTAAGTCTTTAAACCTAAATGAAACAACATGGCACATATGATTTACTTCTGAGAACTAAGCATTGTGTGCAGAGGTTTTGCAGCTATCTCCTTTCCTTCAGTTTTTGTGCTAACATTCGTATCTCTAAAACTAGCATTTCCTATATAGGAAAGCATAACCGAGGGTATAGCACCTCACTCTTTAAACCTAAATGAAACAACATGGCACATATGATTTCCTTCTGAAAACTAAGCATTGTGTGCAGAGATTTTTCAGCTATCTCCTTTCCTTCATTTTTGTGCTAACATTCCTATGTCTAAAACTAGCATTTACACTATAGGAAAGCATTACCGCGGGTATAGCACCTAACTCTTTAAACCTAAATGAAACAACATGGCAACTATGATTTACTTCTGAGAACTAAGCATTGTGTGCAGAGATTTTTCAGCTATCTCCTTTCCTTCAGTTTTTGTGCTAACATTCGTATCTCTTAAACTAGCATTCCCTATATAGGAAAGCATAACCGAGGGTATAGCACCTAACTCTTTAAACCTGAATGAAAGAACATGGCACATATGATTTACTTCTGAGAAGTAAGCATTGTGTGCAGAGATTTTGCAGCTATCTCCTTTCTTTCAGTTTTTGTGCTTACATTCATATCTCCAGAACTAACCTTTCCTATACAGGAAGCATAACCGAGGGTATAGCACCTAACTATTTAAACCTAAATGAAACAACATGGCACATATGATTTACTTCTGAGAACTAAGCATTGTGTGCAGAGGTTTTGCATCTATCTCCTTTCCTTCAGTTTTTGTGCTAACATTCCTATATCAGAACCTAGCATTTACACTATAGGATAGGATTACCGCGGGTATACCACCTAACTCTTTAAACCTAAATGAAACAACATGGTACATATGATTTACTTCTGAGAACTAACCATTGTGTGCAGAGATTTTTCAGCTATCTCCTTTCCTTCAGTTTTTGTGCTAACAGTCGTATCTCTCATCCTAGCATTTCCTATATAGGAAAGCATGACCGAGGGTATAGCACCTAAGTCTTTAAACCTAAATGAAAAAACATGGCAGATATGATTTACTTCCGAGAACTAAGCATTGTGTGCAGAGGTTTTGCAGCTATCTCCTTTCCTTCAGTTATTCTGCTAACATTCGTATCTCTAAAACTAGCATATCCTATATAGGAAGGCATAACCGAGGGGAAAGCACCTCACTCTTTAAACCTAAATGAAACAACATGGCACATATGATTTCCTTCTGAAAACTAAGCATTGTGTGCAGAGATTTTTCAGCTATCTCCTTTCCTTCAGTTTTTGTGCTAACATTCCTATGTCTAAGACTAGCTATTACACTATAGGAAAGTATTAACGGGGGTATAGCACCTAACTCTTTAAACCTAAATGAAACAACATGGCACCTATGATTTACTTCTGAGAACTAAGCACTGTGTGCAGAGATTTTGCAGCTATCTCCTTTCCTTCAGTTTTTGTGCTAACATTCGTATCTCCAGAACTAGCATTTCTTATACAGGAAAGCATAACCGAGGTTATAGCACCTAACTCTTTAAACCTAAATGAAACAACATGGCACATATGATTTACTTCTGAGAACTAAGCATTGTGTGCAGAGGTATTGCAGCTATCTCCTTTCCTTCAGTTTTTGTGCTAACATTTCTATATCAGAACCTAGCATTTACACTATAGGATAGGATTACCGCTGGTATAGCACCTAACTCTTTAAACCTAAATGAAACAACATGGCACCTATGATTTACTTCTGAGAACTAAGCATTGTGTGCAGAGATTTTGCAGCTATCTCCTTTCCTTCAGTTTTTGTGCTAACATTCGTGTCTGCAGAACAAGCATTTCTAATACAGGAAAGCATAACCGAGGGTATAGCACCTAACTCTTTAAACCTAAATGAAACAACATGGCACATATGATTTACTTCTGAGAACTAAGCATTGTGTGCCCAGTTTTTGCAGCTATCTCCTTTCCTTCAGTTTTTGTGCTAACATTCCTATATCTGAACCTAGCATTTACACTATAGGATAGCATTTCCGCGGGTATAGCACCTAACTCTTTAAACCTAAATGAAACAACATGGCACATGTGATTTACTTCTGAGAACTAAGCATTGTGTGCAGAGATTTTGCAGCTATCTCCTTTCCTTCAGTTTTTGTGCTAACATTCCTATGTCTAAAACTAGCATTTACAGTATAGGAAAGCATTTCCACTGGTATAGCACCTAACTCTTTAAACCTAAATGAAAAACTATGGCACATATGATTTACTTCTGAGAACTAGGCTTTGTGTGCAGAGATTTTGCAGCTATCTCCTTTCCTTCAGTTTTTGTGCTAACATTCCTATGTCTAAAACTAGCATTTACACTATAGGAAAGCATTACCACGGGTATAGGACCTACCTCTTTAAACTTAAATGAAATAGCATGGCATATATGATTTACTTATGAGAACTAAGCATTGTGTGCAGAGATTTTGCAGCTATCTCCTTTCCTTCAGTTTTTGTGCTAACATTCGTATCTCCAGAACTAGCATTTCTTATACAGGAAAGCATAATCGAGGGTATAGCACCTAACTCTTTAAACCTAAATGAAACAACATGGGACATAAGATTTACTTCTGAGAACTAAGCATTGTGTGCAGAGGTTTTGCAGCTATCTCCTTTCCTTCAGTTTTTGTGCTAACATTCCTATATCAGAACCTAGCATTTACACTATAGGATAGGATTACCACGGGTATAGCACCTAACTCTTTAAACCTAAATGAAACAACATGGCACATATGATTTACTTCTGAGAACTAACCATTCTGTGCAGAGATTTTTCAGCTATCTCCTTTCCTTCAGTTTTTGTCCTAATATTCCTATGTCTAAAACTAGCTTTTACACTAGAGGAAAGAATTACCTCGGGTATAGCACCTAAGTCTTTAAACCTAAATGAAACAACATGGCACATATGATTTACTTCCGAGAACGAAGCATTGTGTGCAGAGGTTTTGCAGCTATCTCCTTTCCTTCAGTTTTTCTGCTAACATTCGTTTCTCTAAAACTAGCATTTCCTATATAGGAAAGCATAACCGAGGGTATAGCACCTCACTCTTTAAACCTAAATGAAACAACATGGCACCTATGATTTACTTCTTAGAACTAAACATTGTGTGCAGAGATTTTGCAGCTATCTCCTTTCCTTCAGTTTTTGTGCTAACATTCGTAACTCCAGAACTAGCATTTCTTATACAGGAAAGCATAACCGAGGTTATAGCACCTAACTCTTTAAACCTAAATGAAACAACATGGGACATATGATTTACTTCTGAGAACTAAGCATTGTGTGCAGAGGTTTTGCAGCTATCTCCTTTCCTTCAGTTTTTGTGCTAACATTCCTCTATAAGAACCTAGCATTTACACTATAGGATAGGATTACCGCTGGTATAGCACCTAACTCTTTAAACCTAAATGAAACAACATGGCACATATGATTTACTTCTGAGAACTAACCATTGTGTGCAGAGATTTTTCAGCTATCTCCTTTCCTTCAGTTTTTGTGCTAACATTCCTATGTCTAAAACTAGCTTTTACACTATAGGAAAGCATTACCTCGGGTATAGCACCTAACTCTTTAAACCTAAATGAAACAACATGGCACATATGATTTACTTCTGAGAACTAAGCAATGTGTGCAGAGATTTTGCAGCTATCTCCTTTCCTTCATTTTAGTGCTAACATTCATATCTCCAGAACTAGCATTTCCTATACAGGAAAGCATAACCGAGGGTATAGCACCTAACTCTTTAAACCTAAATGAAACAACATGGCACATATGATTTACTTCTGAGAACTAAGCAATTTGTGCAGAGATTTTGCAGCTATCTCCTTTCCTTCAGTTTTTGTGCTAACATTCGTATCTCTTAAACTAGCAATCCTTATATAGGAAAGCATAACCGAGGGTATAGCACCTAAGTGTTTAAACCTAAATGAAACAACATGGCACATATGATTTACTTCTGAGAACTAAGCATAGTGTGCACAGTTTTTGCAGCTATCTCCTTTCCTTCAGTTTTTGTGCCAGCATTCCTATATCTGAACCTAGCATTTACACTATAGGATAGCATTTCCGCGGGTATAGCACCTAACTCTTTAAATCTAAATGAAAAACTATGGCACATATGATTTACTTCTGAGAACTAAGCTTTGTGTGCAGAGATTTTGCAGCTATCTCCTTTCCTTCAGTTTTTGTGCTAACATTGCTATGTCTAAAACTAGCATTTACACTATAGGAAAGCATTACCACGGGTATAGGACCTACCTCTTTAAACCTAAATGAAATAGCATGGCACATATGATTTACTTATGAGAACTAAGCATTGTGTGCAGAGATTTTGCAGCTATCTCCTTTCCTTCAGTTTTTGTGCTAACATTCGTATCTCCAGAACTAGCATTTCTTATACAGGAAAGCATAACCGAGGGTATAGCACCTAACTCTTTAAACCTAAATGAAACAACATGGGACATAAGATTTACTTCTGAGAACTAAGCATTGTGTGCAGAGGTTTTGCAGCTATCTCCTTTCCTTCAGTTTTTGTGCTAACATTCCTATATCAGAACCTAGCATTTACACTATAGGATAGGATTACCACGGGTATAGCACCTAACTCTTTAAACCTAAATGAAACAACATGGCACATATGATTTACTTCTGAGAACTAACCGTTCTGTGCAGAGATTTTTCAACTATCTCCTTTCCTTCAGTTTTTGTCCTAATATTCCTATGTCTAAAACTAGCTTTTACACTAGAGGAAAGCATTACCTCGGGTATAGCACCTAAGTCTTTAAACCTAAATGAAACAACATGGCACATATGATTTACTTCCGAGAACGAAGCATAGTGTGCAGAAGTTTTGCAGCTATCTCCTTTCCTTCAGTTTTTCTGCTAACATTCGTTTCTCTAAAACTAGCATTTCCTATATAGGAAAGCATAACCGAGGGTATAGCACCTCACTCTTTAAACCTAAATGAAACAACATGGCACATATGATTTCCTTTTGAAAACTAAGCATTGTGTGCAGAGATTTTGCAGCTATCTCCTTTCCTTCAGTTTTTGTGCTAACATTCGTAACTCCAGAACTAGCATTTCTTATACAGGAAAGCATAACCGAGGTTATAGCACCTAACTCTTTAAACCTAAATGAAACAACATGGGACATATGATTTACTTCTGAGAACTAAGCATTGTGTGCAGAGGTTTTGCAGCTATCTCCTTTCCTTCAGTTTTTGTGCTAACATTCCTCTATCAGAACCTAGCATTTACACTATAGGATAGGATTACCGCTGGTATAGCACCTAACTCTTTAAACCTAAATGAAACAACATGGCACATATGATTTACTTCTGAGAACTAACCATTGTCTCCAGAGATTTTTCAGCTATCTCCTTTCCTTCAGTTTTTGTGCTAACATTCCTATGTCTAAAACTAGCTTTTACACTATAGGAAAGCATTACCGCAGGTATAGCACCTAACTCTTTAAACCTAAATGAAACAACATGGCACCTATGATTTACTTCTGAGAACTAAGCATTGTGTGCAGAGATTTTGCAGCTATCTCCTTTCCTTCAGTTTTTGTGCTAACATTCGTGTCTGCAGAACCAGCATTTCTTATACAGTAAAGCATAACCGAGGGTATAGCACCTAACTCTTTAAACCTAAATGAAACAACATGGCACATATGATTTACTTCTGAGAACTAAGCAATTTGTGCAGAGATTTTGCAGCTATCTCCTTTCCTTCAGTTTTTGTGCTAACATTCGTATCTCTTAAACTAGCAATCCTTATATAGGAAAGCATAACCGAGGGTATAGCACCTAAGTGTTTAAACCTAAATGAAACAACATGGCACATATGATTTACTTCTGAGAACTAAGCATTGTGTGCACAGTTTTTGCAGCTATCTCCTTTCCTTCAGTTTTTGTGCCAGCATTCCTATATCTGAACCTAGCATTTACACTATAAGATAGCATTTCCGCGGGTATAGCACCTAACTCTTTAAATCTAAATGAAAAACTATGGCACATATGATTTACTTCTGAGAACTAAGCTTTGTGTGCAGAGATTTTGCAGCTATCTCCTTTCCTTCAGTTTTTGTGCTAACATTCCTATGTCTAAAACTAGCATTTACACTATAGGAAAGCATTACCACGGGTATAGGACCTACCTCTTTAAACCTAAATGAAATAGCATGGCACATATGATTTACTTATGAGAACTAAGCATTGTGTGCAGAGATTTTGCAGCTATCTCCTTTCCTTCAGTTTTTGTGCTAACATTCGTATCTCCAGAACTAGCATTTCTTATACAGGAAAGCATAACCGAGGGTATAGCACCTAACTCTTTAAACCTAAATGAAACAACATGGGACATAAGATTTACTTCTGAGAACTAAGCATTGTGTGCAGAGGTTTTGCAGCTATCTCCTTTCCTTCAGTTTTTGTGCTAACATTCCTATATCAGAACCTAGCATTTACACTATAGGATAGGATTACCACGGGTATAGCACCTAACTCTTTAAACCTAAATGAAACAACATGGCACATATGATTTACTTCTGAGAACTAACCGTTCTGTGCAGAGATTTTTCAACTATCTCCTTTCCTTCAGTTTTTGTCCTAATATTCCTATGTCTAAAACTAGCTTTTACACTAGAGGAAAGCATTACCTCGGGTATAGCACCTAAGTCTTTAAACCTAAATGAAACAACATGGCACATATGATTTACTTCCGAGAACGAAGCATAGTGTGCAGAAGTTTTGCAGCTATCTCCTTTCCTTCAGTTTTTCTGCTAACATTCGTATCTCTAAAACTAGCATTTCCTATATAGGAAAGCATAACCGAGGGTATAGCACCTCACTCTTTAAACCTAAATGAAACAACATGGCACATATGATTTCCTTCTGAAAACTAAGCGTTGTGTGCAGAGATTTTTCAGCTATCTCCTTTCCTTCATTTTTTGTGCTAACATTCGTAACTCCAGAACTAGCATTTCTTATACAGGAAAGCATAACCGAGGTTATAGCACCTAACTCTTTAAACCTAAATGAAACAACATGGGACATATGATTTACTTCTGAGAACTAAGCATTGTGTGCAGAGGTTTTGCAGCTATCTCCTTTCCTTCAGTTTTTGTGCTAACATTCCTCTATCAGAACCTAGCATTTACACTATAGGATAGGATTACCGCTGGTATAGCACCTAACTCTTTAAACCTAAATGAAACAACATGGCACATATGATTTACTTCTGAGAACTAACCATTGTCTCCAGAGATTTTTCAGCTATCTCCTTTCCTTCAGTTTTTGTGCTAACATTCCTATGTCTAAAACTAGCTTTTACACTATAGGAAAGCATTACCGCAGGTATAGCACCTAACTCTTTAAACCTAAATGAAACAACATGGCACCTATGATTTACTTCTGAGAACTAAGCATTGTGTGCAGAGATTTTGCAGCTATCTCCTTTCCTTCAGTTTTTGTGCTAACATTCGTGTCTGCATAACTAGCATTTCTTATACAGTAAAGCATAACCGAGGGTATAGCACCTAACTCTTTAAACCTAAATGAAACAACATGGCACATATGATTTACTTCTGAGAACTAAGCAATTTGTGCAGAGATTTTGCAGCTATCTCCTTTCCTTCAGTTTTTGTGCTAACATTCGTATCTCTTAAACTAGCAATCCTTATATAGGAAAGCATAACCGAGGGTAGAGCACCTAAGTGTTTAAACCTAAATGAAACCACATTGCACATATGATTTACTTCTGAGAACTAAGCATTCTGTGCAGAGGTTTTGCATCTAACTCCTTTCCTTCAGTTTTTGTGCTAAGAATCCTATATCAGAACCTAGCATTTACACTATAGGATAGGATTACCGCGGTTATAGCACCTAATTCTTTAAACCTAAATGAAACAACATGGCACATATGATTTACTTCTGAGAACTAACCATTGTGTGCAGAGATTTTTCAGCTATCTCCTTTCCTTCAGTTTTTGTGCTAACATTCCTATGTCTAAAACTAGCTTTTCACTATAGGAAAGCATTACGTGGGGTATAGCACCTAACTTTTTAAACCTAAATGAAACAACATGTCACATATGATTTACTTCTGAGAACTAAGCAATGTGTGCAGAGATTTTGCAGCTATCCCCTTTCCTTCAGTTTTAGTGCTAACATTCATATCTCCAGAACTAGCATTTCCTATACAGGAAAGCATAACCGAGGGTATAGCACCTAACTCTTTAAACCTAAATGAAACAACATGGCACATATGATTTACTTCTTAGAAATAACCATTGTGTGCAGAGATTTTGCAGCTATCTCCTTTCCTTCAGTTTTTGTGCTAATATTCGTATCTCTCATACTAGCATTTCCTATATAGGAAAGCATAACCGAGGGTATAGCACCTAAGTCTTTAAACCTAAATGAAACAACATGGCACATATGATTTACTTCCAAGAACTAAGCATTGTGTGCAGAGGTATTGCAGCTATCTCCTTTCCTTCAGTTTTTGTGCTAACATTCGTGTCTGCAGAACTAGCATTTCTAATACAGGAAAGCATAACCGAGGGTATAGCACCTAACTCTTTAAACCTAAATGAAACAACATGGCACATATGATTTACTTCTGAGAACTAAGCATTGTGTGCACAGTTTTTGCAGCTATCTCCTTTCCTTCAATTTTTGTGCTAACATTCCTATATCTGAACCTAGCATTTACACTATAGGATAGCATTTCCGCGGGTATAGCACCTAACTCTTTAAACCTAAATGAAACAACATGGCACATGAGATTTACTTCTGAGAACTAAGCATTGTGTGCAGAGATTTTGCAGCTATCTCCTTTCCTTCAGTTTTTGTGCTAACATTCCTATGTCTAAAACTAGCATTTACACTATAGGAAAGCATTACCACTGGTATAGCACCTAACTCTTTAAACCAAATGAAAAACTATGGCACATATGATTTACTTCTGAGAACTAAGCTTTGTGTGCAGAGATTTTGCAGCTATCTCCTTTCCTTCAGTTTTTGTGCTAACATTCCTATGTCTAAAACTAGCATTTACACTATAGGAAAACATTACCACGGGTATAGGACCTACCTCTTTAAACCTAAATGAAATAGCATGGCACATATGATTTACTTATGAGAACTAAGCATTGTGTGCAGAGATTTTGCAGCTATCTCCTTTCCTTCAGTTTTTGTGCTAACATTCGTATCTCCAGAACTAGCATTTCTTATACAGGAAAGCATAACCGAGGGTATAGCACCTAACTCTTTAAACCTAAATGAAACAACATGGGACATAAGATTTACTTCTTAGAACTAAGCATTGTGTGCAGAGATTTTGCAACTATCTCCTTTCCTTCAGTTTTTGTGCTAACATTCGTATCTCTCATACTAGCATTTCCTATATAGGAAAGCATAACCGAGGGTATAGCACCTAAGTCTTTAAACCTAAATGAAACAACATGGCACATATGATTTACTTCTGAGAACTAAGCATTGTGTGCAGAGGTTTTGCAGCTATCTCCTTTCCTTCAGTTTTTGTGCTAACATTCATATCTCTAAGACTAGCATTTCCTATATAGGAAAGCATAACCGAGGGTATAGCACCTCACTCTTTAAACCTAAATGAAACAACATGGCACATATGATTTCCTTCTGAAAACTAAGCATTGTGTGCAGAGATTTTTCAGCTATCTCCTTTCCTTCAGTTTCTGTGCTAACATTCCTATGTCTTAAACTAGCATTTACACTATAGGAAAGCATTACCGCGGGTATAGCACCTAACTCTTTAAACCTAAATGAAACAACATGGCAACTATGATTTACTTCTGAGAACTAAGCATTGTGTGCAGAGATTTTTCAGCTATCTCCTTTCCTTCAGTTTTTGTGCTAACATTCGTATCTCTTAAACTAGCATTCCCTATATAGGAAAGCATAACCGAGGGTATAGCACCTAACTCTTTAAACCTGAATGAAAGAACATGGCACATATGATTTACTTCTGAGAAGTAAGCATTGTGTGCAGCGATTTTGCAGCTATCTCCTTTCTTTCAGTTTTTGTGCTTACATTCATATCTCCAGAACTAACCTTTCCTATACAAGAAGCATAACCGAGGGTATAGCACCTAACTATTTAAACCTAAATGAAACAACATGGCACATATGATTTACTTCTGAGAACTAAGCATTGTGTGCAGAGGTTTTGCATCTATCTCCTTTCCTTCAGTTTTTGTGCTAACATTCCTATATCAGAACCTAGCATTTACACTATAGGATAGGATTACCGCGGATATAGCACCTAACTCTTTAAACCTAAATGAAACAACATGGTACATATGATTTACTTCTGAGAACTAACCATTGTGTGCAGAGATTTTTCAGCTATCTCCTTTCCTTCAGTTTTTGTGCTAACATTCGTATCTCTCATCCTAGCATTTCCTATATAGGAAAGCATGACCGAGGGTATAGCACCTAAGTCTTTAAACCTAAATGAAACAACATGGCAGATATGATTTACTTCCGAGAACTAAGCATTGTGTGCAGAGGTTTTGCAGCTATCTCCTTTCCTTCAGTTATTCTGCTAATATTCGTATCTCTAAAACTAGCATATCCTATATAGGAAGGCATAACCGAGGGGAAAGCACCTCACTCTTTAAACCTAAATGAAACAACATGGCACATATGATTTCCTTCTGAAAACTAAGCATTGTGTGCAGAGATTTTTCAGCTATCTCCTTTCCTTCAGTTTTTGTGCTAACATTCCTATGTCTAAGACTAGCTATTACACTATAGGAAAGCATTACCGGGGGTATAGCACCTAACTCTTTAAACCTAAATGAAACAACATGGCACCTATGATTTACTTCTGAGAACTAAGCATTGTGTGCAGAGATTTTGCAGCTATCTCCTTTCCTTCAGTTTTTGTGCTAACATTCGTGTCTGCAGAACTAGCATTTCTAATACAGGAAAGCATAACCGAGGGTATAGCACCTAACTCTTTAAACCTAAATGAAACAACATGGCACATATGATTTACTTCTGAGAACTAAGCATTGTGTGCACAGTTTTTGCAGCTATCTCCTTTCCTTCAGTTTTTGTGCTAACATTCCTATATCTGAACCTAGCATTTACACTATAGGATAGCATTTCCGCGGGTATAGCACCTAACTCTTTAAACCTAAATGAAACAACATGGCACATGTGATTTACTTCTGAGAACTAAGCATTGTGTGCAGAGATTTTGCAGCTATCTCCTTTCCTTCAGTTTTTGTGCTAACATTCCTATGTCTAAAACTAGCATTTACAGTATAGGAAAGCATTTCCACTGGTATAGCACCTAACTCTTTAAACCTAAATGAAAAACTATGGCACATATGATTTACTTCTGAGAACTAGGCTTTGTGTGCAGAGATTTTGCAGCTATCTCCTTTCCTTCAGTTTTTGTGCTAACATTCCTATGTCTAAAACTAGCATTTACACTATAGGAAAGCATTACCACGGGTATAGGACCTACCTCTTTAAACTTAAATGAAATAGCATGGCATATATGATTTACTTATGAGAACTATGCATTGTGTGCAGAGATTTTGCAGCTATCTCCTTTCCTTCAGTTTTTGTGCTAACATTCGTATCTCCAGAACTAGCATTTCTTATACAGGAAAGCATAATCGAGGGTATAGCACCTAACTCTTTAAACCTAAATGAAACAACATGGGACATAAGATTTACTTCTGAGAACTAAGCATTGTGTGCAGAGGTTTTGCAGCTATCTCCTTTCCTTCAGTTTTTGTGCTAACATTCCTATATCAGAACCTAGCATTTACACTATAGGATAGGATTACCATGGGTATAGCACCTAACTCTTTAAACCTAAATGAAACAACATGGCACATATGATTTACTTCTGAGAACTAACCATTCTGTGCAGAGATTTTTCAGCTATCTCCTTTCCTTCAGTTTTTGTCCTAATATTCCTATGTCTAAAACTAGCTTTTACACTAGAGGAAAGCATTACCTCGGGTATAGCACCTAAGTCTTTAAACCTAAATGAAACAACATGGCACATATGATTTACTTCCGAGAACGAAGCATTGTGAGCAGAGGTTTTGCAGCTATCTCCTTTCCTTCAGTTTTTCTGCTAACATTCGTTTCTCTAAAACTAGCATTTCCTATATAGGAAAGCATAACCGATGGTATAGCTCCTCACTCTTTAAACCTAAATGAAACAACATGGCACCTATGATTTACTTCTTAGAACTAAACATTGTGTGCAGAGATTTTGCAGCTATCTCCTTTCCTTCAGTTTTTGTGCTAACATTCGTAACTCCAGAACTAGCATTTCTTATACAGGAAAGCATAACCGAGGTTATAGCACCTAACTCTTTAAACCTAAATGAAACAACATGGGACATATGATTTACTTCTGAGAACTAAGCATTGTGTGCAGAGGTTTTGCAGCTATCTCCTTTCCTTCAGTTTTTGTGCTAACATTCCTCTATAAGAACCTAGCATTTACACTATAGGATAGGATTACCGCTGGTATAGCACCTAACTCTTTAAACCTAAATGAAACAACATGGCACATATGATTTACTTCTGAGAACTAACCATTGTGTGCAGAGATTTTTCGGCTATCTCCTTTCCTTCAGTTTTTGTGGTAACATTCCTATGTCTAAAACTAGCTTTTACACTATAGGAAAGCATTACCTCGGGTATAGCACCTAACTCTTTAAACCTAAATGAAACAACATGGCACATATGATTTACTTCTGAGAACTAAGCAATGTGTGCAGAGATTTTGCAGCTATCTCCTTTCCTTCATTTTAGTGCTAACATTCATATCTCCAGAACTAGCATTTCCTATACAGGAAAGCATAACCGAGGGTATAGCACCTAACTCTTTAAAACTAAATGAAACAACATGGCACATATGATTCACTTCTTAGATTTAAGCATTGTGTGCAGAGATTTTGCAACTATCTCCTTTCCTTCAGTTTTTGTGCTAACATTCGTATCTCTCATAATAGCATTTCCTATATAGGAAAGCATAACCGAGGGTATAGCACCTAAGTCTTTAAACCTAAATGAAACAACATGGCACATATGATTTACTTCTGAGAACTAAGCATTGTGTGCAGAGGTTTTGCAGCTATCTCCTTTCCTTCAGTTTTTGTGCTAACATTCGAATCTCTAAAACGAGCATTTCCTATATAGGAAAGCATAACCGAGGGTATAGCACCTCACTCTTTAAACCTAAATGAAACAACATGGCACTTATGATTTCCTTCTGAAAACTAAGCATTGTGTGCAGAGATTTTTCAGCTATCTCCTTTCCTTCAGTTTTTGTGCTAACATTCCTATGTCTAAAACTAGCATTTACACTATAGGAAAGCATTACCGCGGGTATAGCACCTAACTCTTTAAACCTAAATGAAACAACATGGCAACTATGATTTACTTCTGTGAACTAAGCATTGTGTGCAGAGATATTTCAGCTATCTCCTTTCCTTCAGTTTTTGTGCTAACATTCGTATCTCTTAAACTAGCATTCCCTATATAGGAAAGCATAACCGAGGGTATAGCACCTAACTCTTTAAACCTGAATGAAACAACATGGCACATATGATTTACTTCTGAGAAGTAAGCATTGTGTGCAGAGATTTTGCAGCTATCTCCTTTCTTTCAGTTTTTGTGCTTACATTCATATCTCCAGAACTAACCTTTCCTATACAGGAAGCATAACCGAGGGTATAGCACCTAACTATTTAAACCTAAATGAAACAACATGGCACATATGATTTACTTCTGAGAACTAAGCATTGTGTGCAGAGGTTTTGCATCTATCTCCTTTCCTTCAGTTTTTGTGCTAACATTCCTATATCAGAACCTAGCATTTACACTATAGGATAGGATTACCTCGGGTATAGCACCTAACTCTTTAAACCTAAATGAAACAACATGGTACATATGATTTACTTCTGAGAACTAACCATTGTGTGCAGAGATTTTTCAGCTATCTCCTTTCCTTCAGTTTTTGTGCTAACATTCGTATCTCTCATCCTAGCATTTCCTATATAGGAAAGCATGACCGAGGGTATAGCACCTAAGTCTTTAAACCTAAATGAAACAACATGGCAGATATGATTTCTTCCGAGAACTAAGCATTGTGTGCAGAGGTTTTGCAGCTATCTCCTTTCCTTCAGTTATTCTGCTAACATTCGTATCTCTAAAACTAGCATTTCCTATATAGGAAAGCATAACCGAGGGGAAAGCACCTCACTCTTTAAACCTAAATTAAACAACATGGCACATATGATTTCCTTCTGAAAACTAAGCATTGTGTGCAGAGATTTTTCAGCTATCTCCTTTCCTTCAGTTTTTGTGCTAACATTCCTATGTCTAAGACTAGCATTTACACTATAGGAAAGCATTACCGGGGGTATAGCACCTAACTCTTTAAACCTAAATGAAACAACATGGCACCTATGATTTACTTCTGAGAACTAAGCATTGTGTGCAGAGATTTTGCAGCTATCTCCTTTCCTTCAGTTTTTCTGCTAACATTCGTGTCTGCAGAACTAGCATTTCTAATACAGGAAAGCATAACCGAGGGTATAGCACCTAACTCTTTAAACCTAAATGAAACAACATGGCACATATGATTTACTTCTGAGAACTAAGCATTGTGTGCACAGTTTTTGCAGCTATCTCCTTTCCTTCAGTTTTTGTGCCAGCATTCCTATATCTGAACCTAGCATTTACACTATAGGATAGCATTTCCGCGGGTATAGCACCTAACTCTTTAAACCTAAATGAAAAACTATGGCACATATGATTTACTTCTGAGAACTAAGCTTTGTGTGCAGAGATTTTGCAGCTATCTCCTTTCCTTCAGTTTTTGTGCTAACATTCCTATGTCTAAAACTAGCATTTACACTATAGGAAAGCATTACCACGGGTATAGGACCTACCTCTTTAAACCTAAATGAAATAGCATGGCACATATGATTTACTTATGAGAACTAAGCATTGTGTGCAGAGATTTTCCAGCTATCTCCTTTCCTTCAGTTTTTGTGCTAACATTCGTATCTCCAGAACTAGCATTTCTTATACAGGAAAGCATAACCGAGGGTATAGCACCTAACTCTTTAAACCTAAATGAAACAACATGGGACATAAGATTTACTTCTGAGAACTAAGCATTGTGTGCAGAGGTTTTGCAGCTATCTCCTTTCCTTCAGTTTTTGTGCTAACATTCCTATATCAGAACCTAGCATTTACACTATAGGATAGGATTACCACGGGTATAGCACCTAACTCTTTAAACCTAAATGAAACAACATGGCACATATGATTTACTTCTGAGAACTAACCGTTCTGTGCAGAGATTTTTCAACTATCTCCTTTCCTTCAGTTTTTGTCCTAATATTCCTATGTCTAAAACTAGCTTTTACACTAGAGGAAAGCATTACCTCGGGTATAGCACCTAAGTCTTTAAACCTAAATGAAACAACATGGCACATATGATTTACTTCCGAGAACGAAGCATAGTGTGCAGAGGTTTTGCAGCTATCTCCTTTCCTTCAGTTTTTCTGCTAACATTCGTTTCTCTAAAACTAGCATTTCCTATATAGGAAAGCATAACCGAGGGTATAGCACCTCACTCTTTAAACCTAAATGAAACAACATGGCACATATGATTTCATTTTGAAAACTAAGCATTGTGTGCAGAGATTTTGCAGCTATCTCCTTTCCTTCAGTTTTTGTGCTAACATTCGTAACTACAGAACTAGCATTTCTTATACAGGAAAGCATAACCGAGGGTATAGCACCTAACTCTTTAAACCTAAATGAAACAACATGGGACATAAGATTTACTTCTGAGAACTAAGCATTGTGTGCAGAGGTTTTGCAGCTATCTCCTTTCCTTCAGTTTTTTGCTAACATTCCTCTATCAGAACCTAGCATTTACACTATAGGATAGGATTACCGCTGGTATAGCACCTAACTCTTTAAACCTAAATGAAACAACATGGCACATATGATTTACTTCTGAGAACTAACCATTCTCTCCAGAGATTTTTCAGCTATCTCCTTTCCTTCAGTTTTTGTGCTAACATTCCTATGTCTAAAACTAGCTTTTACACTATAGGAAAGCATTACCGCAGGTATAGCACCTAACTCTTTAAACCTAAATGAAACAACATGGCACCTATGATTTACTTCTGAGAACTAAGCATTGTGTGCAGAGATTTTGCAGCTATCTCCTTTCCTTCAGTTTTTGTGCTAACATTCGTTTCTGCAGAACTAGCATTTCTTATACAGTAAAGCATAACCGAGGGTATAGCACCTAACTCTTTAAACCTAAATGAAACAACATGGCACATATGATTTACTTCTGAGAACTAAGCAATTTGTGCAGAGATTTTGCAGCTATCTCCTTTCCTTCAGTTTTTGTGCTAACATTCGTATCTCTTAAACTAGCAATCCTTATATAGGAAAGCATAACCGAGGGTATAGCACCTAAGTGTTTAAACCTAAATGAAACAACATGGCACATATGATTTACTTCTGAGAACTAAGCATTGTGTGCACAGTTTTTGCAGCTATCTCCTTTCCTTCAGTTTTTGTGCCAGCATTCCTATATCTGAACCTAGCATTTACACTATAGGATAGCATTTCCGCTGGTATAGCACCTAACTCTTTAAACCTAAATGAAAAACTATGGCACATATGATTTACTTCTGAGAACTAAGCTTTGTGTGCAGAGATTTTGCAGCTATCTCCTTTCCTTCAGTTTTTGTGCTAACATTCCTATGTCTAAAACTAGCATTTACACTATAGGAAAGCATTACCACGGGTATAGGACCTACCTCTTTAAACCTAAATGAAATAGCATGGCACATATGATTTACTTATGAGAACTAAGCATTGTGTGCAGAGATTTTGCAGCTATCTCCTTTCCTTCAGTTTTTGTGCTAACATTCGTATCTCCAGAACTAGCATTTCTTATACAGGAAAGCATAACCGAGGGTATAGCACCTAACTCTTTAAACCTAAATGAAACAACATGGGACATAAGATTTACTTCTGAGAACTAAGCATTGTGTGCAGAGGTTTTGCAGCTATCTCCTTTCCTTCAGTTTTTGTGCTAACATTCCTATATCAGAACCTAGCATTTACACTATAGGATAGGATTACCACGGGTATAGCACCTAACTCTTTAAACCTAAATGAAACAACATGGCACATATGATTTACTTCTGAGAACTAACCGTTCTGTGCAGAGATTTTTCAACTATCTCCTTTCCTTCAGTTTTTGTCCTAATATTCCTATGTCTAAAACTAGCTTTTACACTAGAGGAAAGCATTACCTCGGGTATAGCACCTAAGTCTTTAAACCTAAATGAAACAACATGGCACATATGATTTACTTCCGAGAACGAAGCATAGTGTGCAGAGGTTTTGCAGCTATCTCCTTTCCTTCAGTTTTTCTGCTAACATTCGTTTCTCTAAAACTAGCATTTCCTATATAGGAAAGCATAACCGAGGGTATAGCACCTCACTCTTTAAACCTAAATGAAACAACATGGCACATATGATTTCCTTTTGAAAACTAAGCATTGTGTGCAGAGATTTTGCAGCTATCTCCTTTCCTTCAGTTTTTGTGCTAACATTCGTAACTCCAGAACTAGCATTTCTTATACAGGAAAGCATAACCGAGGTTATAGCACCTAACTCTTTAAACCTAAATGAAACAACATGGGACATATGATTTACTTCTGAGAACTAAGCATTGTGTGCAGAGGTTTTGCAGCTATCTCCTTTCCTTCAGTTTTTGTGCTAACATTCCTCTATCAGAACCTAGCATTTACACTATAGGATAGGATTACCGCTGGTATAGCACCTAACTCTTTAAACCTAAATGAAACAACATGGCACATATGATTTACTTCTGAGAACTAACCATTGTCTCCAGAGATTTTTCAGCTATCTCCTTTCCCTCAGTTTTTGTGCTAACATTCCTATGTCTAAAACTAGCTTTTACACTATAGGAAAGCATTACCGCAGGTATAGCACCTAACTCTTTAAACCTAAATGAAACAACATGGCACCTATGATTTACTTCTGAGAACTAAGCATTGTGTGCAGAGATTTTGCAGCTATCTCCTTTCCTTCAGTTTTTGTGCTAACATTCGTGTCTGCAGAACTAGCATTTCTTATACAGTAAAGCATAACCGAGGGTATAGCACCTAACTCTTTAAACCTAAATGAAACAACATGGCACATATGATTTACTTCTGAGAACTAAGCAATTTGTGCAGAGATTTTGCAGCTATGTCCTTTCCTTCAGTTTTTGTGCTAACATTCGTATCTCTTAAACTAGCAATCCTTATATAGGAAAGCATAACCGAGGGTATAGCACCTAAGTGTTTAAACCTAAATGAAACAACATGGCACATATGATTTACTTCTGAGAACTAAGCATTGTGTGCACAGTTTTTGCAGCTATCTCCTTTCCTTCAGTTTTTGTGCCAGCATTCCTATATCTGAACCTAGCATTTACACTATAGGATAGCATTTCCGCGGGTATAGCACCTAACTCTTTAAATCTAAATGAAAAACTATGGCACATATGATTTACTTCTGAGAACTAAGCTTTGTGTGCAGAGATTTTGCAGCTATCTCCTTTCCTTCAGTTTTTGTGCTAACATTCCTATGTCTAAAACTAGCATTTACACTATAGGAAAGCATTACCACGGGTATAGGACCTAACTCTTTAAACCTAAATGAAATAGCATGGCACATATGATTTACTTATGAGAACTAAGCATTGTGTGCAGAGATTTTGCAGCTATCTCCTTTCCTTCAGTTTTTGTGCTAACATTCGTATCTCCAGAACTAGCATTTCTTATACAGGAAAGCATAACCGAGGGTATAGCACCTAACTCTTTAAACCTAAATGAAACAACATGGGACATAAAATTTACTTCTGAGAACTAAGCATTGTGTGCAGAGGTTTTGCAGCTATCTCCTTTCCTTCAGTTTTTGTGCTAACATTCCTATATCAGAACCTAGCATTTACACTATAGGATAGGATTACCACGGGTATAGCACCTAACTCTTTAAACCTAAATGAAACAACATGGCACATATGATTTACTTCTGAGAACTAACCGTTCTGTGCAGAGATTTTTCAACTATCTCCTTTCCTTCAGTTTTTGTCCTAATATTCCTATGTCTAAAACTAGCTTTTACACTAGAGGAAAGCATTACCTCGGGTATAGCACCTAAGTCTTTAAACCTAAATGAAACAACATGGCACATATGATTTACTTCCGAGAACGAAGCATAGTGTGCAGAAGTTTTGCAGCTATCTCCTTTCCTTCAGTTTTTCTGCTAACATTCGTTTCTCTAAAACTAGCATTTCCTATATAGGAAAGCATAACCGAGGGTATAGCACCTCACTCTTTAAACCTAAATGAAACAACATGGCACATATGATTTCCTTTTGAAAACTAAGCATTGTGTGCAGAGATTTTGCAGCTATCTCCTTTCCTTCAGTTTTTGTGCTAACATTCGTAACTCCAGAACTAGCATTTCTTATACAGGAAAGCATAACCGAGGTTATAGCACCTAACTCTTTAAACCTAAATGAAACAACATGGGACATATGATTTACTTCTGAGAACTAAGCATTGTGTGCAGAGGTTTTGCAGCTATCTCCTTTCCTTCAGTTTTTGTGCTAACATTCCTCTATCAGAACCTAGCATTTACACTATAGGATAGGATTACCGCTGGTATAGCACCTAACTCTTTAAACCTAAATGAAACAACATGGCACATATGCTTTACTTCTGAGAACTAACCATTGTCTCCAGAGATTTTTCAGCTATCTCCTTTCCTTCAGTTTTTGTGCTAACATTCCTATGTCTAAAACTAGCTTTTACACTATAGGAAAGCATTACCGCAGGTATAGCACCTAACTCTTTAAACCTAAATGAAACAACATGGCACCTATGATTTACTTCTGAGAACTAAGCATTGTGTGCAGAGATTTTGCAGCTATCTCCTTTCCTTCAGTTTTTGTGCTAACATTCATGTCTGCAGAACTAGCATTTCTTATACAGTAAAGCATAACCGAGGGTATAGCACCTAACTCTTTAAACCTAAATGAAACAACATGGCACATATGATTTACTTCTGAGAACTAAGCAATTTGTGCAGAGATTTTGCAGCTATCTCCTTTCCTTCAGTTTTTGTGCTAACATTCGTATCTCTTAAACTAGCAATCCTTATATAGGAAAGCATAACCGAGGGTATAGCACCTAAGTGTTTAAACCTAAATGAAACAACATGGCACATATGATTTACTTCTGAGAACTAAGCATTGTGTGCACAGTTTTTGCAGCTATCTCCTTTCCTTCAGTTTTTGTGCCAGTATTCCTATATCTGAACCTAGCATTTACACTATAGGATAGCATTTCCGCGGGTATAGCACCTAACTCTTTAAATCTAAATGAAAAACTATGGTACATATGATTTACTTCTGAGAACTAAGCTTTGTGTGCAGAGATTTTGCAGCTATCTCCTTTCCTTCAGTTTTTGTGCTAACATTCCTATGTCTAAAACTAGCATTTACACTATAGGAAAGCATTACCACGGGTATAGGACCTACCTCTTTAAACCTAAATGAAATAGCATGGCACATATGATTTACTTATGAGAACTAAGCATTGTGTGCAGAGATTTTGCAGCTATCTCCTTTCCTTCAGTTTTTGTGCTAACATTCGTATCTCCAGAACTAGCATTTCTTATACAGGAAAGCATAACCGAGGGTATAGCACCTAACTCTTTAAACCTAAATGAAACAACATGGGACATAAGATTTACTTCTGAGAACTAAGCATTGTGTGCAGAGGTTTTGCAGCTATCTCCTTTCCTTCAGTTTTTGGGCTAACATTCCTATATCAGAACCTAGCATTTACACTATAGGATAGGATTACCACGGGTATAGCACCTAACTCTTTAAACCTAAATGAAACAACATGGCACATATGATTTACTTCTGAGAACTAACCGTTCTGTGCAGAGATTTTTCAACTATCTCCTTTCCTTCAGTTTTTGTCCTAATATTCCTATGTCTAAAACTAGCTTTTACACTAGAGGAAAGCATTACCTCGGGTATAGCACCTAAGTCTTTAAACCTAAATGAAACAACATGGCACATATGATTTACTTCCGAGAACGAAGCATAGTGTGCAGAAGTTTTGCAGCTATCTCCTTTCCTTCAGTTTTTCTGCTAACATTCGTTTCTCTAAAACTAGCATTTCCTATATAGGAAAGCATAACCGAGGGTATAGCACCTCACTCTTTAAACCTAAATGAAACAACATGGCACATATGATTTCCTTTTGAAAACTAAGCATTGTGTGCAGAGATTTTGCAGCTATCTCCTTTCCTTCAGTTTTTGTGCTAACATTCGTAACTCCAGAACTAGCATTTCTTATACAGGTAAGCATAACCGAGGTTATAGCACCTAACTCTTTAAACCTAAATGAAACAACATGGGACATATGATTTACTTCTGAGAACTAAGCATTGTGTGCAGAGGTTTTGCAGCTATCTCCTTTCCTTCAGTTTTTGTGCTAACATTCCTCTATCAGAACCTAGCATTTACACTATAGGATAGGATTACCGCTGGTATAGCACCTAACTCTTTAAACCTAAATGAAACAACATGGCACATATGATTTACTTCTGAGAACTAACCATTGTCTCCAGAGATTTTTCAGCTATCTCCTTTCCTTCAGTTTTTGTGCTAACATTCCTATGTCTAAAACTAGCTTTTACACTATAGGAAAGCATTACCGCAGGTATAGCACCTAACTCTTTACACCTAAATGAAACAACATGGCACCTATGATTTACTTCTGAGAACTAAGCATTGTGTGCAGAGATTTTGCAGCTATCTCCTTTCCTTCAGTTTTTGTGCTAACATTCGTGTCTGCAGAACTAGCATTTCTTATACAGTAAAGCATAACCAAGGGTATAGCACCTAACTCTTTAAACCTAAATGAAACAACATGGCACATATGATTTACTTCTGAGAACTAAGCAATTTGTGCAGAGATTTTGCAGCTATCTCCTTTCCTTCAGTTTTTGTGCTAACATTCGTATCTCTTAAACTAGCAATCCTTATATAGGAAAGCATAACCGAGGGTAGAGCACCTAAGTGTTTAAACCTAAATGAAACCACATTGCACATATGATTTACTTCTGAGAACTAAGCATTCTGTGCAGAGGTTTTGCATCTAACTCCTTTCCTTCAGTTTTTGTGCTAACAATCCTATATCAGAACCTAGCATTTACACTATAGGATAGGATTACCGCGGTTATAGCACCTAATTCTTTAAACCTAAATGAAACAACATGGCACATATGATTTACTTCTGAGAACTAACCATTGTGTGCAGAGATTTTTCAGCTATCTCCTTTCCTTCAGTTTTTGTGCTAACATTCCTATGTCTAAAACTAGCTTTTACACTATAGGAAAGCATTACGTGGGGTATAGCACCTAACTTTTTAAACCTAAATGAAACAACATGTCACATATGATTTACTTCTGAGAACTAAGCAATGTGTGCAGAGATTTTGCAGCTATCCCCTTTCCTTCAGTTTTAGTGCTAACATTCATATCTCCAGAACTAGCATTTCCTATACAGGAAAGCATAACCGAGGGTATAGCACCTAACTCTTTAAACCTAAATGAAACAACATGGCACATATGATTTACTTCTTAGAAATAACCATTGTGTGCAGAGATTTTGCAGCTATCTCCTTTCCTTCAGTTTTTGTGCTAATATTCGTATCTCTCATACTAGCATTTCCTATATAGGAAAGCATAACCGAGGGTATAGCACCTAAGTCTTTAAACCTAAATGAAACAACATGGCACATATGATTTACTTCCGAGAACTAAGCATTGTGTGCAGAGGTATTGCAGCTATCTCCTTTCCTTCAGTTTTTGTGCTAACATTCGTGTCTGCAGAACTAGCATTTCTAATACAGGAAAGCATAACCGAGGGTATAGCACCTAACTCTTTAAACCTAAATGAAACAACATGGCACATATGATTTACTTCTGAGAACTAAGCATTGTGTGCACAGTTTTTGCAGCTATCTCCTTTCCTTCAGTTTTTGTGCTAACATTCCTATATCTGAACCTAGCATTTACACTATAGGATAGCATTTCCGCGGGTATAGCACCTAACTCTTTAAACCTAAATGAAACAACATGGCACATGAGATTTACTTCTGAGAACTAAGCATTGTGTGCAGAGATTTTGCAGCTATCTCCTTTCCTTCAGTTTTTGTGCTAACATTCCTATGTCTAAAACTAGCATTTACACTATAGGAAAGCATTACCACTGGTATAGCACCTAACTCTTTAAACCAAATGAAAAACTATGGCACATATGATTTACTTCTGAGAACTAAGCTTTGTGTGCAGAGATTTTGCAGCTATCTCCTTTCCTTCAGTTTTTGTGCTAACATTCCTATGTCTAAAACTAGCATTTACACTATAGGAAAACATTACCACGGGTATAGGACCTACCTCTTTAAACCTAAATGAAATAGCATGGCACATATGATTTACTTATGAGAACTAAGCATTGTGTGCAGAGATTTTGCAGCTATCTCCTTTCCTTCAGTTTTTGTGCTAACATTCGTATCTCCAGAACTAGCATTTCTTATACAGGAAAGCATAACCGAGGGTATAGCACCTAACTCTTTAAACCTAAATGAAACAACATGGGACATAAGATTTACTTCTTAGAACTAAGCATTGTGTGCAGAGATTTTGCAACTATCTCCTTTCCTTCAGTTTTTGTGCTAACATTCGTATCTCTCATACTAGTATTTCCTATATAGGAAAGCATAACCGAGGGTATATCACCTAAGTCTTTAAACCTAAATGAAACAACATGGCACATATGATTTACTTTTGAGAACTAAGCATTGTGTGCAGAAGTTTTGCAATTACCCCTTTCCTTCAGTTTTTGTGCTAACATTCGTATCTCTATAACTAGCATTTACACTATAGGAAAGCATTACCGCGGGTATAGCACCTAACTCTTTAAACCTAAATGAAACAACATGGCAACTATGATTTACTTCTGAAAACTAAGCATTGTGTGCAGAGATTTTGCAGCTCTCTCCTTTCCTTCAGTTTTTGTGCTAACATTCGTATCTCTTAAACTAGCATTCCCTATATAGGAAAGCATAACCGAGGGTATAGCACATAACTCTTTAAACCTGAATGAAGCAACATGGCACATATGATTTACTTCTGAGAAGTAAGCATTGTGTGCAGAGATTTTGCAGCTATCTCCTTTTCTTCAGTTTTTGTGCTTACATTCATATCTCCAGAACTAACCTTTCCTATACAGGAAGCATAACCGAGGGTATAGCACCTAACTATTTAAACCTAAAGGAAACAACATGGCACATATGATTTACTTCTGAGAACTAAGCATTGTGTGCAGAGGTTTTGCATCTATCTCCTTTCCTTCAGTTTTTGTGCTAACATTCCTATATCAGAACCTAGCATTTACACTATAGGATAAGATTACCGCGGGTATAGCACCTAACTCTTTAAACCTAAATGAAACAACATGGTACATATGATTTACTTCTGAGAACTAACCATTGTGTGCAGAGATTTTTCAGCTATCTCCTTTCCTTCAGTTTTTGTGCTAACATTCCTATGTCTAAAACTAGCTTTTACACTATAGGAAAGCATTACCTCGGGTATAGCACCTAACTCTTTAAACCTAAATGAAACAACATGGCACATATGATTTACTTCTGAGAACTAAGCAATGTGTGCAGAGATTTTGCAGCTATCTCCTTTCCTTCATTTTAGTGCTAACATTCATATCTCCAGAACTAGCATTTCCTATACAGGAAAGCATAACCGAGGGTATAGCACCTAACTCTTTAAACCTAAATGAAACAACATGGCACATATGATTCACTTCTTAGATCTAAGCATTGTGTGCAGAGATTTTGCAACTATCTCCTTTCCTTCAGTTTTTGTGCTAACATTCGTATCTCTCATACTAGCATTTCCTATATAGGAAAGCATAACCGAGGGTATAGCACCTAAGTCTTTAAACCTAAATGAAACAACATGGCACATATGATTTACTTCTGAGAACTAAGCATTGTGTGCAGAGGTTTTGCAGCTATCTCCTTTCCTTCAGTTTTTGTGCTAACATTCGTATCTCTAAGACTAGCATTTCCTATATAGGAAAGCATAACCGAGGGTATAGCACCTCACTCTTTAAACCTAAATGAAACAACATGGCACATATGATTTCCTTCTGAAAACTAAGCATTGTGTGCAGAGATTTTTCAGCTATCTCCTTTCCTTCAGTTTCTGTGCTAACATTCCTATGTCTAAAACTAGCATTTACACTATAGGAAAGCATTACCGCGGGTATAGCACCTAACTCTTTAAACCTAAATGAAACAACATGGCAACTATGATTTACTTCTGAGAACTAAGCATTGTGTGCAGAGATTTTTCAGCTATCTCCTTTCCTTCAGTTTGTGCTAACATTCGTATCTCTTAAACTAGCATTCCCTATATAGGAAAGCATAACCGAGGGTATAGCACCTAACTCTTTAAACCTGAATGAAAGAACATGGCACATATGATTTACTTCTGATAAGTAAGCATTGTGTGCAGCGATTTTGCAGCTATCTCCTTTCTTTCAGTTTTTGTGCTTACATTCATATCTGCAGAACTAACCTTTCCTGTACAAGAAGCATAACCGAGGGTATAGCACCTAACTATTTAAACCTAAATGAAACAACATGGCACATATGATTTACTTCTGAGAACTAAGCATTGTGTGCAGAGGTTTTGCATCTATCTCCTTTCCTTCAGTTTTTGTGCTAACATTCCTATATCAGAACCTAGCATTTACACTATAGGATAGGATTACCGCGGGTATAGCACCTAACTCTTTAAACCTAAATGAAACAACATGGTACATATGATTTACTTCTGAGAACTAACCATTGTGTGCAGAGATTTTTCAGCTATCTCCTTTCCTTCAGTTTTTGTGCTAACATTCGTATCTCTCATCCTAGCATTTCCTATATAGGAAAGCATGACCGAGGGTATAGCACCTAAGTCTTTAAACCTAAATGAAACAACATGGCAGATATGATTTACTTCCGAGAACTAAGCATTGTGTGCAGAGGTTTTGCAGCTATCTCCTTTCCTTCATTTATTCTGCTAATATTCGTATCTCTAAAACTAGCATATCCTATATAGGAAGGCATAACCGAGGGGAAAGCACCTCACTCTTTAAACCTAAATGAAACAACATGGCACATATGATTTCCTTCTGAAAACTAAGCATTGTGTGCAGAGATTTTTCAGCTATCTCCTTTCCTTCAGTTTTTGTGCTAACATTCCTATGTCTAAGACTAGCTATTACACTATAGGAAAGCATTACCGGGGGTATAGCACCTAACTCTTTAAACCTAAATGAAACAACATGGCACCTATGATTTACTTCTGAGAACTAAGCACTGTGTGCAGAGATTTTGCACCTATCTCCTTTCCTTCAGTTTTTGTGCTAACATTCGTATCTCCAGAACTAGCATTTCTTATACAGGAAAGCATAACCGAGGTTATAGCACCTAACTCTTTAAACCTAAATGAAACAACATGGCACATATGATTTACTTCTGAGAACTAAGCATTGTGTGCAGAGGTATTGCAGCTATCTCCTTTCCTTCAGTTTTTGTGCTAACATTTCCATATCAGAACCTAGCATTTACACTATAGGATAGGATTACCACTGGTATAGCACCTAACTCTTTAAACCTAAATGAAACAACATGGCACCTATGATTTACTTCTGAGAACTAAGCATTGTGTGCAGAGATTTTGCAGCTATCTCCTTTCCTTCAGTTTTTGTGCTAACATTCGTGTCTGCAGAACTAGCATTTCTAATACAGGAAAGCATAACCGAGGGTATAGCACCTAACTCTTTAAACCTAAATGAAACAACATGGCACATATGATTTACTTCTGAGAACTAAGCATTGTGTGCACAGTTTTTGCAGCTATCTCCTTTCCTTCAGTTTTTGTGCTAACATTCCTATATCTGAACCTAGCATTTACACTATAGGATAGCATTTCCGCGGGTATAGCACCTAACTCTTTAAACCTAAATGAAACAACATGGCACATGTGATTTACTTCTGAGAACTAAGCATTGTGTGCAGAGATTTTGCAGCTATCTCCTTTCCTTCAGTTTTTGTGCTAACATTCCTATGTCTAAAACTAGCATTTACAGTATAGGAAAGCATTTCCACTGGTATAGCACCTAACTCTTTAAACCTAAATGAAAAACTATGGCACATATGATTTACTTCTGAGAACTAGGCTTTGTGTGCAGAGATTTTGCAGCTATCTCCTTTCCTTCAGTTTTTGTGCTAACATTCCTATGTCTAAAACTAGCATTTACACTATAGGAAAGCATTACCACGGGTATAGGACCTACCTCTTTAAACTTAAATGAAATAGCATGGCATATATGATTTACTTATGAGAACTATGCATTGTGTGCAGAGATTTTGCAGCTATCTCCTTTCCTTCAGTTTTTGTGCTAACATTCGTATCTCCAGAACTAGCATTTCTTATACAGGAAAGCATAATCGAGGGTATAGCACCTAACTCTTTAAACCTAAATGAAACAACATGGGACATAAGATTTACTTCTGAGAACTAAGCATTGTGTGCAGAGGTTTTGCAGCTATCTCCTTTCCTTCAGTTTTTGTGCTAACATTCCTATATCAGAACCTAGCATTTACACTATAGGATAGGATTACCACGGGTATAGCACCTAACTCTTTAAACCTAAATGAAACAACATGGCACATATGATTTACTTCTGAGAACTAACCATTCTGTGCAGAGATTTTTCAGCTATCTCCTTTCCTTCAGTTTTTGTCCTAATATTCCTATGTCTAAAACTAGCTTTTACACTAGAGGAAAGCATTACCTCGGGTATAGCACCTAAGTCTTTAAACCTAAATGAAACAACATGGCACATATGATTTACTTCCGAGAACGAAGCATTGTGTGCAGAGGTTTTGCAGCTATCTACTTTCCTTCAGTTTTTGTGCTAACATTCGTAACTCCAGAACTAGCATTTCTTATACAGGAAAGCATAACCGAGGTTATAGCACCTAACTCTTTAAACCTAAATGAAACAACATGGGACATATGATTTACTTCTGAGAACTAAGCATTGTGTGCAGAGGTTTTGCAGCTATCTCCTTTCCTTCAGTTTTTGTGCTAACATTCCTCTATAAGAACCTAGCATTTACACTATAGGATAGGATTACCGCTGGTATAGCACCTAACTCTTTAAACCTAAATGAAACAACATGGCACATATGATTTACTTCTGAGAACTAACCATTGTGTGCAGAGATTTTTCAGCTATCTCCTTTCCTTCAGTTTTTGTGGTAACATTCCTATGTCTAAAACTAGCTTTTACACTATAGGAAAGCATTACCTCGGGTATAGCACCTAACTCTTTAAACCTAAATGAAACAACATGGCACATATGATTTACTTCTGAGAACTAAGCAATGTGTGCAGAGATTTTGCAGCTATCTCCTTTCCTTCATTTTAGTGCTAACATTCATATCTCCAGAACTAGCATTTCCTATACAGGAAAGCATAACCGAGGGTATAGCACCTAACTCTTTAAAACTAAATGAAACAACATGGCACATATGATTCACTTCTTAGATTTAAGCATTGTGTGCAGAGATTTTGCAACTATCTCCTTTCCTTCAGTTTTTGTGCTAACATTCGTTTCTCTCATAATAGCATTTCCTATATAGGAAAGCATAACCGAGGGTATAGCACCTAAGTCTTTAAACCTAAATGAAACAACATGGCACATATGATTTACTTCTGAGAACTAAGCATTGTGTGCAGAGGTTTTGCAGCTATCTCCTTTCCTTCAGTTTTTGTGCTAACATTCGTATATCTAAAACTAGCATTTCCTATATAGGAAAGCATTACCGAGGGTATAGCACCTCACTCTTTAAACCTAAATGAAACAACATGGCACATATGATTTCCTTCTGAAAACTAAGCATTGTGTGCAGAGATTTTTCAGCTATCTCCTTTCCTTCAGTTTTTGTGCTAACATTCGTATGTCTAAAACTAGCATTTACACTATAGGAAAGCATTACAGCGGGTATAGCACCTAACTCTTTAAACCTAAATGAAACAACATGGTACATATGATTTACTTCTGAGAACTAACCATTGTGTGCAGAGATTTTGCAGCTATCTCCTTTCCTTCAGTTTTTGTGCTAACATTCGTGTCTGCAGAACTAGCATTTCTAATACAGGAAAGCATAACCGAGGGTATAGCACCTAACTCTTTAAACCTAAATGAAACAACATGGCACATATGATTTACTTCTGAGAACTAAGCATTGTGTGCACAGTTTTTGCAGCTATCTTCTTTCCTTCAGTTTTTGTGCCAGCATTCCTATATCTGAACCTAGCATTTACACTATAGGATAGCATTTCCGCGGGTATAGCACCTAACTCTTTAAACCTAAATGAAAAACTATGGCACATATGATTTACTTCTGAGAACTAAGCTTTGTGTGCAGAGATTTTGCAGCTATCTCCTTTCCTTCAGTTTTTGTGCTAACATTCCTATGTCTAAAACTAGCGTTTACACTATAGGAAAGCATTACCACGGGTATAGGACCTACCTCTTTAAACCTAAATGAAATAGCATGGCACATATGCTTTACTTATGAGAACTAAGCATTGTGTGCAGAGATTTTGCAGCTATCTCCTATCCTTCAGTTTTTGTGCTAACATTCGTATCTCCAGAACTAGCATTTCTTATACAGGAAAGCATAACCGAGGGTATAGCACCTAACTCTTTAAACCTAAATGAAACAACATGGGACATAAGATTTACTTCTGAGAACTAGGCATTGTGTGCAGAGGTTTTGAAGCTATCTCCTTTCCTTCAGTTTTTGTGCTTACATTCCTATATCAGAACCTAGCATTTACACTATAGGATAGGATTACCACGGGTATAGCACCTAACTCTTTAAACCTAAATGAAACAACATGGCACATATGATTTACTTCTGAGAACTAACCGTTCTGGGCAGAGATTTTTCAACTATCTCCTTTCCTTCAGTTTTTGTCCTAATATTCCTATGTCTAAAACTAGCTTTTACACTAGAGGAAAGCATTACCTCGGGTATAGCACCTAAGTCTTTAAACCTAAATGAAACAACATGACACATATGATTTACTTCCGAGAACGAAGCATAGTGTGCAGAGGTTTTGCAGCTATCTCCTTTCCTTCAGTTTTTCTGCTAACATTCGTTTCTCTAAAACTAGCATTTCCTATATAGGAAAGCATAACCGAGGGTATAGCACCTCACTCTTTAAACCTAAATGAAACAACATGGCACATATGATTTCCTTTTGAAAACTAAGCATTGTGTGCAGAGATTTTGCAGCTATCTCCTTTCCTTCAGTTTTTGTGCTAACATTCGTAACTCCAGAACTAGCATTTCTTATACAGGAAAGCATAACCGAGGTTATAGCACCTAACTCTTTAAACCTAAATGAAACAACATGGGACATATGATTTACTTCTGAGAACTAAGCATTGTGTGCAGAGGTTTTGCAGCTATCTCCTTTCCTTCAGTTTTTGTGCTAACATTCCTCTATCAGAACCTAGCATTTACACTATAGGATAGGATTACCGCTGGTATAGCACCTAACTCTTTAAACCTAAATGAAACAACATGGCACACATGATTTACTTCTGAGAACTAAGCATTGTGTGCAGAGATTTTGCAGTATCTCCTTTCCTTCAGTTTTTGTGCTAACATTCCTATGTCTAAAACTAGCTTTTACACTATAGGAAAGCATTACGTGGGGTATAGCACCTAACTTTTTAAACATAAATGAAACAACATGTCACATATGATTTACTTCTGAGAACTAAGCAATGTGTGCAGAGATTTTGCAGCTATCCCCTTTCCTTCACTTTTAGTGCTAACATTCATATCTCCAGAACTAGCATTTCCTATACAGGAAAGCATAACCGAGGGTATAGCACCTAACTCTTTAAACCTAAATGAAACAACATGGCACAT
This sequence comes from Dasypus novemcinctus, assembly GCF_030445035.2. Lineage (NCBI taxonomy): Eukaryota > Metazoa > Chordata > Mammalia > Cingulata > Dasypodidae > Dasypus > Dasypus novemcinctus. The sequence goes on from NC_080700.1 coordinate 720,412, forward strand.
ATGATTTACTTCTTAGAAATAACCATTGTGTGCAGAGATTTTGCAGCTATCTCCTTTCCTTCAGTTTTTGTGCTAATATTCGTATCTCTCATACTAGCATTTCCTATATAGGAAAGCATAACCGAGGGTATAGCACCTAAGTCTTTAAACCTAAATGAAACAACATGGCACATATGATTTACTTCCGAGAACTAAGCATTGTGTGCAGAGGTATTGCAGCTATCTCCTTTCCTTCAGTTTTTGTGCTAACATTCGTGTCGGCAGAACTAGCATTTCTAATACAGGAAAGCATAACCGAGGGTATAGCACCTAACTCTTTAAACCTAAATGAAACAACATGGCACATATGATTTACTTCTGAGAACTAAGCATTGTGTGCACAGTTTTTGCAGCTATCTCCTTTCCTTCAGTTTTTGTGCTAACATTCCTATATCTGAACCTAGCATTTACACTATAGGATAGCATTTCCGCGGGTATAGCACCTAACTCTTTAAAACTAAATGAAACAACATGGCACATGAGATTTACTTCTGAGAACTAAGCATTGTGTGCAGAGATTTTGCAGCTATATCCTTTCCTTCAGTTTTTGTGCTAACATTCCTATGTCTAAAACTAGCATTTACACTATAGGAAAGCATTACCACTGGTATAGCACCTAACTCTTTAAACCAAATGAAAAACTATGGCACATATGATTTACTTCTGAGAACTAAGCTTTGTGTGCAGAGATTTTGCAGCTATCTCCTTTCCTTCAGTTTTTGTGCTAACATTCCTATGTCTAAAACTAGCATTTACACTATAGGAAAACATTACCACGGGTATAGGACCTACCTCTTTAAACCTAAATGAAATAGCATGGCACATATGATTTACTTATGAGAACTAAGCATTGTGTGCAGAGATTTTGCAGCTATCTCCTTTCCTTCAGTTTTTGTGCTAACATTCGTGTCTGCAGAACCAGCATTTCTTATACAGTAAAGCATAACCGAGGGTATAGCACCTAACTCTTTAAACCTAAATGAAACATCATGGCACATATGATTTACTTCTGAGAACTAAGCAATGTGTGCAGAGATTTTGCAGCTATCTCCTTTCCTTCAGTTTTTGTGCTAACATTCGTATCTCTTAAACTAGCAATCCCTATATAGGAAAGCATAACCGACGATATAGCACCTAAGTGTTTAAACCTAAATGAAACCACATTGCACATATGATTTACTTCTGAGAACTAAGCATTCTGTGCAGAGGTTTTGCATCTATCTCCTTTCCTTCAGTTTTTGTGCTAACATTCCTATATCAGAACCTAGCATTTACAGTATAGGATAGGATTACCGTGGTTATAGCACCTAATTCTTTAAACCTAAATGAAACAACATGGCACATATGATTTACTTCTGAGAACTAACTATTGTGTGCAGAGATTTTTCAGCTATCTCCTTTCCGTCAGTTTTTGTGCTAACATTCCTATGTCTAAAACTAGCTTTTACACTATAGGAAAGCATTACGTGGGGTATAGCACCTAACTTTTTAAACCTAAATGAAACAACATATCACATATGATTTACTTCTGAGAACTAAGCAATGTGTGCAGAGATTTTGCAGCTATCCCCTTTCCTTCAGTTTTAGTGCTAACATTCATATCTCCAGAACTAGCATTTCCTATACAGGAAAGCATAACCGAGGGTATAGCACCTAACTCTTTAAACCTAAATGAAACAACATCGCACATATGATTTACTTCTTAGAAATAACCATTGTGTGCAGAGATTTTGCAGCTATCTCCTTTCCTTCAGTTTTTGTGCTAATATTCGTATCTCTCATACTAGCATTTCCTATATAGGAAAGCATAACCGAGGGTATAGCACCTAAGTCTTTAAACCTAAATGAAACAACATGGCACATATGATTTTCTTCCGAGAACTAAGCATTGTGTGCAGAGGTTTTGCAGCTATCTCCTTTCCTTCAGTTTTTCTGCTAACATTCGTATCTCTAAAACTAGCATTTCCTATATAGGAAAGCATAACCGAGGGTATAGCACCTCACTCTTTAAACCTAAATGAAACAACATGGCACATATGATTTCCTTCTGAAAACTAAGCGTTGTGTGCAGAGATTTTTCAGCTATCTCCTTTCCTTCATTTTTTGTGCTAACATTCCTATGTCTAAAACTAGCTTTTACACTATAGGAAAGCATTACCGCGGGTATAGCACCTAACTCTTTAAACCTAAATGAAAAACATGGCACCTATGATTTACTTCTGAGAACTAAGCAATGTGTGCAGAGATTTTGCAGCTATCTTCTTTCCTTCACTTTTAGTGCTAACATTCATATCTCCAGAACTAGCATTTCCTATACAGGAAAGCATAACCGAGTGTATAGCACCTAACTCTTTAAACCTACATGAAATAATATGGCACATATGATTTACTTCTGAGAACTAAGCATTGTGTGCAGAGGTTTTGCAGCTATCTCCTTTCCTTCAGTTTTTGTGCTAACATTCCTATATCAGAACCTAGCCTTTACACTATAGGATAGGATTACCGCGGGTATATCACCTAACTCTTTAAACCTAAATGAAACAACATGGCGCATATTATTTACTTCTGAGAACTAACCATTGTGTCCAGAGATTTTTCAGCTATCTCCTTTCCTTCAGTTTTTGTGCTAACATTCCTATGTCTAAAACTAGCATTTACACTATAGGAAACCATTACCGCGGGTATAGCACCTAACTCTTTAAACCTAAATGAGAAAGCATGGCACATATGATTTACTTCTGAGAACTAAGCATTGTGTGCAGAGATTTTGCAGCTATCTCCTTTCCTTCAGTTTTGGTGCTAACATTCGTATCTCTAAAACTAGCTTTTACCCTATAGGAAAGCATTACCGCGGGTATAGCACCTAACTCTTTAAACCTAAATGAGAAAGCATGGCACATATGATTTACTTCTGAGAACTAAGCATTGTGTGCACAGTTTTTGCAGATATCTCCTTTCCTTCAGTTTTTGTGCTAACATTCCTAGGTCTAAAACTAGCTTTTACCCTATAGGAAAGCATTACCGCGGGTATAGCACCTAACTCTTTAAACCTAAATGAAACAACATGGCACCTATGATTTACTTCTGAGAACTAAGCATTGTGTGCAGAGATTTTGCAGCTATCTCCTTTCCTTCAGTTTTTGTGCTAACATTCGTGTCTGCAGAACTAGCATTTCTTATACAGGAAAGCATCACCGAGGGTATAGCACCTAACTCTTTAAACCTAAATGAAACAACATGGCACATATGATTTACTTCTGAGAACTAAGCAATGTGTGCAGAGATTTTGCAGCTATCTCCTTTCCTTCAGTTTTTGTGCTAACATTCGTATCTCTTAAACTAGCAATCCCTATATAGGAAAGCATAACCGACGATATAGCACCTAAGTGTTTAAACCTAAATGAAACCACATTGCACATATGATTTACTTCTGAGAACTAAGCATTCTGTGCAGAGGTTTTGCATCTATCTCCTTTCCTTCAGTTTTTGTGGTAACATTCCTATATCAGAACCTAGCATTTACACTATAGGATAGGGTTACCGCGGTTATAGCACCTAATTCTTTAAACCTAAATGAAACAACATGGCACATATGATTTACTTCTGAGAACTAACCATTGTGTGCAGAGATTTTTCAGCTATCTCCTTTCCTTCAGTTTTTGTGCTAACATTCCTATGTCTAAAACTAGCTTTTACACTATAGGAAAGCATTACGTGGGGTATAGCACCTAACATTTTAAACCTAAATGAAACAACATGTCACATATGATTTACTTCTGAGAAATAAGCAATGTGTGCAGAGATTTTGCACCTATCCCCTTTCCTTCAGTTTTAGAGCTAACATTCATATCTCCAGAACTGGCATTTCCTATACAGGAAAGCATAACCGAGGGTATAGCACTTAACTCTTTAAACCTAAATGAAACAACATGGCACATATGATTTACTTCTTAGAAATAACCATTGTGTGCAGAGATTTTGCAGCTATCTCCTTTCCTTCAGTTTTTGTGCTAATATTCGCATCTCTCATACTAGCATTTCCTATATAGGAAAGCATAACCGAGGGTATAGCACCTAAGTCTTTAAACCTAAATGAAACAACATGGCACATATGATTTACTTCCGAGAACTAAGCATTGTGTGCAGAGGTTTTGCAGCTATCTCCTTTCCTTCAGTTTTTGTGCTAACATTCCTAGTCTAAAACTAGCTTTTACACTATAGGAAAGCATTAACGCGGGTATAGCACCTAACTCTTTAAACCTAAATGAAATAGCATGGCACATATGATTTACTTATGAGAACTAAGCATTGTGTGCAGAGATTTTGCAGCTATCTCCTTTCCTTCAGTTTTTGTGCTAACATTCGTATCTCCAGAACTAGCATTTCTTATACAGGAAAGCATAACCGAGGGTATAGCACCTAACTCTTTAAACCTAAATGAAACAACATGGGACATAAGATTTACTTCTGAGAACTAAGCATTGTGTGCAGAGGTTTTGCAGCTATCTCCTTTCCTTCAGTTTTTTTGCTAACATTCCTGTATCAGAACCTAGCATTTACACTATAGAATAGGATTACCACGGGTATAGCACCTAACTCTTTAAAACTAAATGAAACAACATGGCACATATGATTTACTTCTGAGAACTAACCATTCTGTGCAGAGATTTTTCAGCTACCTCCTTTCCTTCAGTTTTTGTGCTAACATTCCTCTATCAGAACCTAGCATTTACACTAAAGGATAGGATTACCGCCGCTGGTATAGCACCTAACTCTTTAAACCTAAATGAAACAACATGGCACATATGATTTACGTCTGAGAACTAACCATTGTCTCCAGAGATTTTTCAGCTATCTCCTTTCCTTCAGTTTTTGTGCTATCATTCCTATGTCTAAAACTAGCTTTTACACTATAGGAAAGCATTACCGCGGGTATAGCACCTAACTCTTTAAACCTAAATGAAACAACATGGCACCTATGATTTACTTCTGAGAACTAAGCATTGTGTGCAGAGATTTTGCAGCTATCTCCTTTCCTTCAGTTTTTGTGCTAACATTCGTGTCTGCAGAACCAGCATTTCTTATACATTAAAGCATAACCGAGGGTATAGCACCTAACTCTTTAAACCTAAATGAAACAACATGGCACATATGATTTACTTCTGAGAACTAAGCAATGTGTGCAGAGATTTTGCAGCTATCTCCTTTCCTTCAGTTTTTGTGCTAACATTCGTATCTCTTAAACTAGCAATCCCTATATAAGAAAGCATAACCGACGATATAGCACCTAAGTGTTTAAACCTAAATGAAACCACATTGCACATATGATTTACTTCTGAGAACTAAGCATTCTGTGCAGAGGTTTTGCATCTATCTCCTTTCCTTCAGTTTTTGTGCTAACATTCCTATATCAGAACCTAGCATTTACAGTATAGGATAGGATTACCGCGGTTATAGCACCTAATTCTTTAAACCTAAATGAAACAACATGGCACATATGATTTACTTCTGAGAACTAACTATTGTGTGCAGAGATTTTTCAGCTATCTCCTTTCCTTCAGTTTTTGTGCTAACATTCCTATGTCTAAAACTAGCTTTTACACTATAGGAAAGCATTACGTGGGGATAGCACCTAACTTTTTAAACCTAAATGAAACAACATGTCACATATGATTTACTTCTGAGAACTAAGCAATGTGTGCAGAGATTTTGCAGCTATCCCCTTTCCTTCAGTTTTAGTGCTAACATTCATATCTCCAGAACTAGCATTTCCTATACAGGAAAGCATAACCGAGGGTATAGCACCTAAGTCTTTAAACCTAAATGAAACAACATGGCACATATGATTTACTTCTTAGAAATAACCATTGTGTGCAGAGATTTTGCAGCTATCTCCTTTCCTTCAGTTTTTGTGCTAATATTCGTATCTCTCATACTAGCATTTCCTATATAGGAAAGCATAACCGAGGGTATAGCACCTAAGTCTTTAAACCTAAATGAAACAACATGGCACATATGATTTACTTCCGAGAACTAAGCATTTTGTGCAGAGGTTATCTCCTTTCCTTCAGTTTTTGTGCTAACATTCGTATCTCTAAAACTAGCATTTCCTATATAGGAAAGCATAACTGAGGGTATAGCACCTCACTCTTTAAACCTAAATGAAACAACATGGCACATATGATTTCCTTCTGAAAACTAAGCGTTGTGTGCAGAGATTTTTCAGCTATCTCCTTTCCTTCAGTTTTTGTGCTAACATTCCTATGTCTAAAACTAGCATTTACACTATAGGAAAGCATTACCGCGGGTATAGCACCTACCTCTTTAAACCTAAATGAAACAACATGGCACCTATGATTTACTTCTGAGAACTAAGCATTGTGTGCAGAGGTTTGGCAGCTATCTCCTTTCCTTCAGTTTTTGTGCTAACATTCCTATATCAGAACCTAGCATTTACACTATAGGGTAGGATTACCGCGGGTATACCACCTAACTCTTTAAACCTAAATGAAACAACATGGCACATATGATTTGCTTCTGAGAACTAACCATTGTGTGCAGAGATTTTTCAGCTATCTCCTTTCCTTCAGTTTTTGTGCTAACATTCTTTTGTCTAAAACTAGCTTTTACACTATAGGAAAGCATTACGTGGGGTATAGCACCTAACTCTTTAAACCTAAATGAAACAACATGGCACATATGATTTACTTCTGAGAACTAAGCAACGTGTGCAGAGATTTTGCAGCTATCCCCTTTCCTTCAGTTTTAGTGCTAACATTCAGATCTCCAGAACTAGCATTTCCTATACAGGAAAGCATAACCGAGGGTATAGCACCTAACTCTTTAAACCTAAATGAAACAACATGGCACATATGATTTACTTCTTAGAACTAACCATTGTGTGCAGAGATTTTTCAGCTATCTCCTTTCCTTCAGTTTTTGTGCTAACATTCGTATCTCTCATGCTAGCATTTCCTATATAGGAAAGCATGACCGAGGGTATAGCACCTAAGTCTTTACACCTAAATGGAACAACATGGCACATATGATTTACTTCTGAGAAAGAAGCATTTTGTGCAGAGGTTTTGCAGCTATCTCCTTTCCTTCAGTTTTTCTGCTAACATTCGTTTCTATAAAACTAGCATTTCCTATATAGGAAAGCATAACCGAGGGTATAGCACCTCACTCTTTAAACTAAAATGAAACAACATGGCACATATGATTTCCTTCTGAAAACTAAGCATTGTGTGCAGAGATTATTCAGCTATCTCCTTTCCTTCAGTTTTTGTGCTAACATTCCTATGTCTAAAATTAGCATTTACACTATAGGAAAGCATTACCGCGGGTATAGCACCTAACTCTTTAAACCTAAATGAAACAACATGGCACCTATGAATTACTTCTGAGAAATAAGCATTGTGTGCAGAGATTTTGCAGCTATCTCCTTTTCTTCAGTCTTTGTGCTAACATTCGTATCTCCAGAACTAGCATTTCTTATACAGGAAAGCATAACCGAGGGTATAGCACCTAACTCTTTAAACCTACATGAAATAATATGGCACTTATGATTTACTTCTGAGAACTAAGCATTGTGTGCAGAGGTTTTGCAGCTATCTCCTTTCCTTCAGTTTTTGTGCTAACATTCCTATATCAGAACCTAGCATTTACACTATAGGATAGGAATACCGCGGGTATAGCACCTAACTCTTTAAACCTAAATGAAACAACATGGCACATATGATTTACTTCTGAGAACTAACCATTCTGTGCAGAGATTTTTCAGCTATCACCTTTCCTTTAGTTTTTGTGCTAACATTCCTATGTCTAAAACTAGCTTTTACACTATAGGAAAGCATTACCTCGGGTATAGCACCTAACTCTTTAAACCTAAATGAAACAACAAGGCACATATGATTTACTTCTTAGAACTAACCATTGTCTGCAGAGATTTTGCAGCTATCTGCTTTCCTTCAGTTTTTGTGCTAACATTTGTATCTCCACAACTAGCATTTCTTATACAAGAAAGCATAACCGAGGGTATAGCACCTAACTCTTTAAACCTAAATGAAACAACATGGCACATATGATTTACTTCTGAGAACTAAGCATTGTGTGCAGAGGTTTTGCAGCTATCTCCCTTCCTTCAGTTTTTGTGCTAACATTCCTATATCAGAACCTAGAATTTACACTATTGGATAGGATTACCGCGGGTATAGCACCTAACTCTTTAAACCTAAATGAAACAACATGGCACATATGATTTACCTCTGAGAACTAACCATTGTGTGCAGAGATTTTTCAGCTATCTCCTTTCCTTCAGTTTTTGTGCTAACATTCCTATGTCTAAAACTAGCTTTTACACTATAGGAAAGCATTATGTGGGATATAGCACCTAACTCTTTAAACCTAAATGAAACAACATGGCACATATGATTTACTTCTGAGAACTAAGCAATGTGTGCAGAGATTTTGCAGCTATCCCTTTCCTTCAGTTTTAGTGCTAACATTCATATCTTCAGAACTAGCATTTCCTATACAGGAAAGCATAACCGAGGGTATAGCACCTAACTCTTTAAACCTAAATGAAACAACATGGCACATATGATTTACTTCTTAGAAATAACCATTGTGTGCAGAGATTTTGCAGCTATCTCCTTTCCTTCAGTTTTTGTGCTAATATTCGTATCTCTCATACTAGCATTTCCTATATAGGAAAGCATAACCGAGGGTATAGCACCTAAGTCTTTAAACCTAAATGAAACAACATGGCACATATGATTTACTTCCGAGAACTAAGCACTGTGTGCAGAGGTTTTGCAGCTATCTCCTTTCCTTCAGTTTTTGTGCAAACATTCGTATCTCTAAAACTAGCATTTCCTATATAGGAAAGCATAACCGAGGGTATAGCACCTCACTCTTTAAACCTAAATGAAACAACATGGCACATATGATTTCCTTCTGAAAACTAAGCGTTGTGTGCAGAGATTTTTCAGCTATCTCCTTTCCTTCAGTTTTTGTGCTAACATTCCTAGGTCTAAAACTAGCTTTTACACTATAGGAAAGCATTACCTCGGGTATAGCACCTAACTCTTTAAACATAAATGAAACAACATGGCACCTATGATTTACTTCTGAGAACTAAGCAATGTGTGCAGAGATTTTGCAGCTATCTCCTTTCCTTCAGTTTTAGTGCTAACATTCATATCTCCAGAACTAGCATTTCCTATACAGGAAAGCATAACCGAGGGTATAGCACCTAACTCTTTAAACCTAAATGAAACAACATGGCACATATGATTCACTTCTTAGAACTAATCATTGTGTGCAGAGATTTTGCAACTATCTCCTTTCCTTCAGTTTTTGTGCTAACATTCGTATCTCTCATACTAGCATTTCCTATATAGGAAAGCATAACCGAGGGTATAGCACCTCACTCTTTAAACCTAAATGAAACAACATGGCACATATGATTTACTTCTGAGACCTAACTTTTGTGTGCAGAGATTTTTCAGCTATCTCCTTTCCTTCAGTTTTTGTGCTAGCATTCCTATGTCTAAAACTAGCTTTTACACTATAGGAAAGCATTACGTGGGGTATAGCACCTAACTCTTTAAATCTAAATGAAACAACATGGCACATATGATTTACTTCTGAGAACTAAGCAATGTGTGCAGAGATTTTGCAGCTATCCCCTTTCCGTCAGTTTTAGTGCTAACATTCATATCTCCAGAACTAGCATTTCCTATACAGGAAAGCATAACCGAGGGTATAGCACCTAACTCTTTAAACCTAAATGAAACAACATGGCACATATGATTTACTTCTTAGAAATAACCATTGTGTGCAGAGATTTTGCAGCTATCTCCTTTCCTTCAGTTTTTGTGCTAATATTCGTATCTCTCATACTAGCATTTCCTATATAGGAAAGCATAACCGAGGGTATAGCACCTAAGTCTTTAAACCTAAATGAAACAACATGGCACATATGATTTACTTCCGAGAACTACGCATTGTGTGCCGAGGTTTTGCAGCTATCTCCTTTCCTTCAGTTTTTGTGCTAACATTTGTATCTCTAAAACTAGCATTTCCTATATAGGAAAGCATAACCGAGGGTATAGCACCTCACTCTTTAAACCTAAATGAAACAACATGGCACATATGATTTCCTTCTGAAAACTAAGCGTTGTGTGCAGAGATTTTTCAGCTATCTCCTTTCCTTCAGTTTTAGTGCTAACATTCCTATGTCTAAATCTAGCATTTACACTATAGGAAAGCATTACCGCGGGTATAGCACCTAACTCTTTAAACCTAAATGAAACAACATGGCACCTATGATTTACTTCTGAGAACTAAGCATTGTGTGCAGAGATTTTGCAGCTATCTCCTTTCCTTCAGTTATTGTGCTAACATTCGTATCTAGAGAACTAGCATTTCTTATACAGGAAAGCATAACCGAGGGTATAGCACCTAACTCTTTAAACCTAAATGAAACAACATGGCACATATGATTTACTTCTGAGAACTAAGCAATGTGTGCAGAGATTTTGCAGCTATCCCTTTCCTTCAGTTTTAGTGCTAACATTCATATCTTCAGAACTAGCATTTCCTATACAGGAAAGCATAACCGAGGGTATAGCACCTAACTCTTTAAACCTAAATGAAACAACATGGCACATATGATTTACTTCTTAGAAATAACCATTGTGTGCAGAGATTTTGAAGCTATCTCCTTTCCTTCAGTTTTTGTGCTAATATTCGTATCTCTCATACTAGCATTTCCTATATAGGAAAGCATAACCGAGGGTATAGCACCTAAGTCTTTAAACCTAAATGAAACAACATGGCACATATGATTTACTTCCGAGAACTAAGCACTGTGTGCAGAGGTTTTGCAGCTATCTCCTTTCCTTCAGTTTTTGTGCAAACATTCGTATCTCTAAAACTAGCATTTCCTATATAGGAAAGCATAACCGAGGGTATAGCACCTCACTCTTTAAACCTAAATGAAACAACATGGCACATATGATTTCCTTCTGAAAACTAAGCGTTGTGTGCAGAGATTTTTCAGCTATCTCCTTTCCTTCAGTTTTTGTGCTAACATTCCTAGGTCTAAAACTAGCTTTTACACTATAGGAAAGCATTACCTCGGGTATAGCACCTAACTCTTTAAACATAAATGAAACAACATGGCACCTATGATTTACTTCTGAGAACTAAGCAATGTGTGCAGAGGTTTTGCAGCTATCTCCTTTCCTTCAGTTTTAGTGCTAACATTCATATCTCCAGAACTAGCATTTCCTATACAGGAAAGCATAACCGAGGGTATAGCACCTAACTCTTTAAACCTAAATGAAACAACATGGCACATATGATTCACTTCTTAGAACTAATCATTGTGTGCAGAGATTTTGCAACTATCTCCTTTCCTTCAGTTTTTGTGCTAACATTCCTATATCAGAACCTAGCATTTACACTATTGGATAGGATTACCGCGGGTATAGCACCTAACTCTTTAAACCTAAATGAAACAACATGGCACATATGATTTACCTCTGAGAACTAACCATTGCGTGCAGAGATTTTTCAGCTATCTCCTTTCCTTCAGATTTTGTGCTAACATTCCTATGTCTAAAACTAGCTTTTACACTATAGGAAAGCATTATGTGGGATATAGCACCTAACTCTTTAAACCTAAATGAAACAACATGGCACATATGATTTACTTCTGAGAACTAAGCAATGTGTGCAGAGATTTTGCAGCTATCCCCTTTCCTTCAGTTTTAGTGCTAACATTCATATCTCCAGAACTAGCATTTCCTATACAGGAAAGCATAACCGAGGGTATAGCACCTAACTCTTTAAACCTAAATGAAACAACATGGCACATATGATTTACTTCTTAGAACTAACCATTTTGTGCAAAGATTTTGCAGGTATCTCCTTTCCTTCAGTTTTTGTGCTAACATTCGTATCTCTCATACTAGCATTTCCTTTATAGGAAAGCATGACCGAGGGTATAGCACCTAAGCCTTTAAACCTAAATGAAACAACATGGCACATATGATTTACTTCCGAGAACTAAGCATTGTGTGCAGAGGTTTGGCAGCTATCTCCTTTCCTTCAGTTTTTGTGCTAACTGTCTTTTCTCTAAAACTAGCATTTCTTATACAGGAAAGCATAACCGAGGTTATAGCACCTAACTCTTTAAACCTAAATGAAACAACATGGCACATATGATTTACTTCTGAGAACTAAGCATTGTGTGCAGAGGTTTTGCAGCTATCTCCCTTCCTTCAGTTTTTGTGCTAACATTCCTATATCAGAACCTAGCTTACACTATTGGATAGGATTACCGCGGGTATAGCACCTAACTCTTTAAACCTAAATGAAACAACATGGCACATATGATTTACCTCTGAGAACTAACCATTGCGTGCAGAGATTTTTCAGCTTTCTCCTTTCCTTCAGTTTTTGTGCTAACATTCCTATGTCTAAAACTAGCATTTACACTATAGGAAAGCATTACCACGGGTATAGCACCTAACTCTTTAAACCTAAATGAAAAACTATGGCACATATGATTTACTTCTGAGAACTAAGCATTGTGTGCAGAGATTTTGCAGCTATCTCCTTTCCTTCAGTTTTTGTGCTAACATTCGTATCTCCAGAACTAGCATTTCTTATACAGGAAAGCATAACCGAGGGTATAACACCTAACTCTTTAAACCTAAATGAAACAACATGGGACATAAGATTTACTTCTGAGAACTAAGGATTGTGTGCAGAGGTTTTGCAGCTACCTCCTTTCCTTCAGTTTTTGTGCTAACATTCCTATATCAGAACCTAGCATTTACACTATTGGATAGGATTACCGCGGGTATAGCACCTAACTCTTTAAACCTAAATGAAACAACATGGCACATATGATTTACCTCTGAGAACTAACCATTGCGTGCAGAGATTTTTCAGCTATCTCCTTTCCTTCAGTTTTTGTGCTAACATTCCTATGTCTAAAAGTAACATTTACAGTATAGGAAAGCATTTCCGCGGGTATAGCACCTAACTCTTTAAACCTAAATGAAACAACATGGCACCTATGATTTACTTCTGAGAACTAAGCATTGTGTGCAGAGATTTTGGAGCTATCTCCTTTCCTTCAGTTTTTGTGCTAACATTCGTATCTCCAGAACTAGCATTTCTTATACAGGAAAGCATAACCGAGGGTATAGCACCTAACTCTTTAAACCTAAATGAAACAACATGGGACATATGATTTACTTCTGAGAACTAAGCATTGTGTGCAGAGATTTTGCAGCTATCTCCTTTCCTTCAGTTTTTGTGCTAACATTCCTATGTCTAAAACTAGCATTTACACTATAGAAAAGCATTACCGCGGGTATAGCACCTAACTCTTTAAACCTAAATGAAACAACATGGCAACTATGATTTACTTCTGAGAACTAAGCATTGTGTGCAGAGATTTTGCAGCTATCACCTTTCCTTCAGTTTTTCTGCTAACATTCCTATATCAGAACCTAGCATTTACACTATTGGATAGGATTACCGCGGGTATAGCACCTAACTCTTTAAACCTAAATGAAACAACATGGCACATATGATTTACCTCTGAGAACTAACCATTGCGTGCAGAGATTTTTCAGCTATCTCCTTTCCTTCAGATTTTGTGCTAACATTCCTATGTCTAAAACTAGCTTTTACACTATAGGAAAGCATTATGTGGGATATAGCACCTAACTCTTTAAACCTAAATGAAACAACATGGCACATATGATTTACTTCTGAGACCTAACTTTTGTGTGCAGAGATTTTTCAGCTATCTCCTTTCCTTCAGTTTTTGTGCTAGCATTCCTATGTCTAAAACTAGCTTTTACACTATAGGAAAGCATTACGTGGGGTATAGCACCTAACTCTTTAAATCTAAATGAAACAACATGGCACATATGATTTACTTCTGAGAACTAAGCAATGTGTGCAGAGATTTTGCAGCTATCCCCTTTCCGTCAGTTTTAGTGCTAACATTCATATCTCCAGAACTAGCATTTCCTATACAGGAAAGCATAACCGAGGGTATAGCACCTAACTCTTTAAACCTAAATGAAACAACATGGCACATATGATTTACTTCTTAGAAATAACCATTGTGTGCAGAGATTTTGCAGCTATCTCCTTTCCTTCAGTTTTTGTGCTAATATTCGTATCTCTCATACTAGCATTTCCTATATAGGAAAGCATAACCGAGGGTATAGCACCTAAGTCTTTAAACCTAAATGAAACAACATGGCACATATGATTTACTTCCGAGAACTACGCATTGTGTGCCGAGGTTTTGCAGCTATCTCCTTTCCTTCAGTTTTTGTGCTAACATTTGTATCTCTAAAACTAGCATTTCCTATATAGGAAAGCATAACCGAGGGTATAGCACCTCACTCTTTAAACCTAAATGAAACAACATGGCACATATGATTTCCTTCTGAAAACTAAGCGTTGTGTGCAGAGATTTTTCAGCTATCTCCTTTCCTTCAGTTTTTGTGCTAACATTCCTATGTCTAAAACTAGCATTTACACTATAGGAAAGCATTACCGCGGGTATAGCACCTAACTATTTAAACCTAAATGAAACAACATGGCACCTATGATTTACTTCTGAGAACTAAGCATTGTGTGCAGAGATTTTGCAGCTATCTCCTTTCCTTCAGTTATTGTGCTAACATTCGTATCTAGAGAACTAGCATTTCTTATACAGGAAAGCATAACCGAGGGTATAGCACCTAACTCTTTAAACCTAAATGAAACAACATGGCACATATGATTTACTTCTGAGAACTAAGCAATGTGTGCAGAGATTTTGCAGCTATCCCTTTCCTTCAGTTTTAGTGCTAACATTCATATCTTCAGAACTAGCATTTCCTATACAGGAAAGCATAACCGAGGGTATAGCACCTAACTCTTTAAACCTAAATGAAACAACATGGCACATATGATTTACTTCTTAGAAATAACCATTGTGTGCAGAGATTTTGAAGCTATCTCCTTTCCTTCAGTTTTTGTGCTAATATTCGTATCTCTCATACTAGCATTTCCTATATAGGAAAGCATAACCGAGGGTATAGCACCTAAGTCTTTAAACCTAAATGAAACAACATGGCACATATGATTTACTTCCGAGAACTAAGCACTGTGTGCAGAGGTTTTGCAGCTATCTCCTTTCCTTCAGTTTTTGTGCAAACATTCGTATCTCTAAAACTAGCATTTCCTATATAGGAAAGCATAACCGAGGGTATAGCACCTCACTCTTTAAACCTAAATGAAACAACATGGCACATATGATTTCCTTCTGAAAACTAAGCGTTGTGTGCAGAGATTTTTCAGCTATCTCCTTTCCTTCAGTTTTTGTGCTAACATTCCTAGGTCTAAAACTAGCTTTTACACTATAGGAAAGCATTACCTCGGGTATAGCACCTAACTCTTTAAACATAAATGAAACAACATGGCACCTATGATTTACTTCTGAGAACTAAGCAATGTGTGCAGAGGTTTTGCAGCTATCTCCTTTCCTTCAGTTTTAGTGCTAACATTCATATCTCCAGAACTAGCATTTCCTATACAGGAAAGCATAACCGAGGGTATAGCACCTAACTCTTTAAACCTAAATGAAACAACATGGCACATATGATTCACTTCTTAGAACTAATCATTGTGTGCAGAGATTTTGCAACTATCTCCTTTCCTTCAGTTTTTGTGCTAACATTCCTATATCAGAACCTAGCATTTACACTATTGGATAGGATTACCGCGGGTATAGCACCTAACTCTTTAAACCTAAATGAAACAACATGGCACATATGATTTACCTCTGAGAACTAACCATTGCGTGCAGAGATTTTTCAGCTATCTCCTTTCCTTCAGATTTTGTGCTAACATTCCTATGTCTAAAACTAGCTTTTACACTATAGGAAAGCATTATGTGGGATATAGCACCTAACTCTTTAAACCTAAATGAAACAACATGGCACATATGATTTACTTCTGAGAACTAAGCAATGTGTGCAGAGATTTTGCAGCTATCCCCTTTCCTTCAGTTTTAGTGCTAACATTCATATCTCCAGAACTAGCATTTCCTATACAGGAAAGCATAACCGAGGGTATAGCACCTAACTCTTTAAACCTAAATGAAACAACATGGCACATATGATTTACTTCTTAGAACTAACCATTTTGTGCAAAGATTTTGCAGGTATCTCCTTTCCTTCAGTTTTTGTGCTAACATTCGTATCTCTCATACTAGCATTTCCTTTATAGGAAAGCATGACCGAGGGTATAGCACCTAAGCCTTTAAACCTAAATGAAACAACATGGCACATATGATTTACTTCCGAGAACTAAGCATTGTGTGCAGAGGTTTGGCAGCTATCTCCTTTCCTTCAGTTTTTGTGCTAACTGTCTTTTCTCTAAAACTAGCATTTCTTATACAGGAAAGCATAACCGAGGTTATAGCACCTAACTCTTTAAACCTAAATGAAACAACATGGCACATATGATTTACTTCTGAGAACTAAGCATTGTGTGCAGAGGTTTTGCAGCTATCTCCCTTCCTTCAGTTTTTGTGCTAACATTCCTATATCAGAACCTAGCTTACACTATTGGATAGGATTACCGCGGGTATAGCACCTAACTCTTTAAACCTAAATGAAACAACATGGCACATATGATTTACCTCTGAGAACTAACCATTGCGTGCAGAGATTTTTCAGCTTTCTCCTTTCCTTCAGTTTTTGTGCTAACATTCCTATGTCTAAAACTAGCATTTACACTATAGGAAAGCATTACCACGGGTATAGCACCTAACTCTTTAAACCTAAATGAAAAACTATGGCACATATGATTTACTTCTGAGAACTAAGCATTGTGTGCAGAGATTTTGCAGCTATCTCCTTTCCTTCAGTTTTTGTGCTAACATTCGTATCTCCAGAACTAGCATTTCTTATACAGGAAAGCATAACCGAGGGTATAACACCTAACTCTTTAAACCTAAATGAAACAACATGGGACATAAGATTTACTTCTGAGAACTAAGGATTGTGTGCAGAGGTTTTGCAGCTACCTCCTTTCCTTCAGTTTTTGTGCTAACATTCCTATATCAGAACCTAGCATTTACACTATTGGATAGGATTACCGCGGGTATAGCACCTAACTCTTTAAACCTAAATGAAACAACATGGCACATATGATTTACCTCTGAGAACTAACCATTGCGTGCAGAGATTTTTCAGCTATCTCCTTTCCTTCAGTTTTTGTGCTAACATTCCTATGTCTAAAAGTAACATTTACAGTATAGGAAAGCATTTCCGCGGGTATAGCACCTAACTCTTTAAACCTAAATGAAACAACATGGCACCTATGATTTACTTCTGAGAACTAAGCATTGTGTGCAGAGATTTTGGAGCTATCTCCTTTCCTTCAGTTTTTGTGCTAACATTCGTATCTCCAGAACTAGCATTTCTTATACAGGAAAGCATAACCGAGGGTATAGCACCTAACTCTTTAAACCTAAATGAAACAACATGGGACATATGATTTACTTCTGAGAACTAAGCATTGTGTGCAGAGGTTTTGCAGCTATCTCCTTTCCTTCAGTTTTTGTGCTAACATTCCTATGTCTAAAACTAGCATTTACACTATAGAAAAGCATTACCGCGGGTATAGCACCTAACTCTTTAAACCTAAATGAAACAACATGGCAACTATGATTTACTTCTGAGAACTAAGCATTGTGTGCAGAGATTTTGCAGCTATCACCTTTCCTTCAGTTTTTCTGCTAACATTCCTATATCAGAACCTAGCATTTACACTATTGGATAGGATTACCGCGGGTATAGCACCTAACTCTTTAAACCTAAATGAAACAACATGGCACATATGATTTACCTCTGAGAACTAACCATTGCGTGCAGAGATTTTTCAGCTATCTCCTTTCCTTCAGATTTTGTGCTAACATTCCTATGTCTAAAACTAGCTTTTACACTATAGGAAAGCATTATGTGGGATATAGCACCTAACTCTTTAAACCTAAATGAAACAACATGGCACATATGATTTACTTCTGAGACCTAACTTTTGTGTGCAGAGATTTTTCAGCTATCTCCTTTCCTTCAGTTTTTGTGCTAGCATTCCTATGTCTAAAACTAGCTTTTACACTATAGGAAAGCATTACGTGGGGTATAGCACCTAACTCTTTAAATCTAAATGAAACAACATGGCACATATGATTTACTTCTGAGAACTAAGCAATGTGTGCAGAGATTTTGCAGCTATCCCCTTTCCGTCAGTTTTAGTGCTAACATTCATATCTCCAGAACTAGCATTTCCTATACAGGAAAGCATAACCGAGGGTATAGCACCTAACTCTTTAAACCTAAATGAAACAACATGGCACATATGATTTACTTCTTAGAAATAACCATTGTGTGCAGAGATTTTGCAGCTATCTCCTTTCCTTCAGTTTTTGTGCTAATATTCGTATCTCTCATACTAGCATTTCCTATATAGGAAAGCATAACCGAGGGTATAGCACCTAAGTCTTTAAACCTAAATGAAACAACATGGCACATATGATTTACTTCCGAGAACTACGCATTGTGTGCCGAGGTTTTGCAGCTATCTCCTTTCCTTCAGTTTTTGTGCTAACATTTGTATCTCTAAAACTAGCATTTCCTATATAGGAAAGCATAACCGAGGGTATAGCACCTCACTCTTTAAACCTAAATGAAACAACATGGCACATATGATTTCCTTCTGAAAACTAAGCGTTGTGTGCAGAGATTTTTCAGCTATCTCCTTTCCTTCAGTTTTTGTGCTAACATTCCTATGTCTAAAACTAGCATTTACACTATAGGAAAGCATTACCGCGGGTATAGCACCTAACTCTTTAAACCTAAATGAAACAACATGGCACCTATGATTTACTTCTGAGAACTAAGCATTGTGTGCAGAGATTTTGCAGCTATCTCCTTTCCTTCAGTTATTGTGCTAACATTCGTATCTAGAGAACTAGCATTTCTTATACAGGAAAGCATAACCGAGGGTATAGCACCTAAATCTTTAAACCTAAATGAAACAACATGGCACATATGATTTACTTCTGAGAACTAAGCAATGTGTGCAGAGATTTTGCAGCTATCCCTTTCCTTCAGTTTTAGTGCTAACATTCATATCTTCAGAACTAGCATTTCCTATACAGGAAAGCATAACAGAGGGTATAGCACCTAACTCTTTAAACCTAAATGAAACAACATGGCACATATGATTTACTTCTTAGAAATAACCATTGTGTGCAGAGATTTTGAAGCTATCTCCTTTCCTTCAGTTTTTGTGCTAATATTCGTATCTCTCATACTAGCATTTCCTATATAGGAAAGCATAACCGAGGGTATAGCACCTAAGTCTTTAAACCTAAATGAAACAACATGGCACATATGATTTACTTCCGAGAACTAAGCACTGTGTGCAGAGGTTTTGCAGCTATCTCCTTTCCTTCAGTTTTTGTGCTAACATTCGTATCTCTAAAACTAGCATTTCCTATATAGGAAAGCATAACCGAGGGTATAGCACCTCACTCTTTAAACCTAAATGAAACAACATGGCACATATGATTTCCTTCTGAAAACTAAGCGTTGTGTGCAGAGATTTTTCAGCTATCTCCTTTCCTTCAGTTTTTGTGCTAACATTCCTAGGTCTAAAACTAGCTTTTACACTATAGGAAAGCATTACCTCGGGTATAGCACCTAACTCTTTAAACATAAATGAAACAACATGGCACCTATGATTTACTTCTGAGAACTAAGCAATGTGTGCAGAGGTTTTGCAGCTATCTCCTTTCCATCAGTTTTAGTGCTAACATTCATATCTCCAGAACTAGCATTTCCTATACAGGAAAGCATAACCGAGGGTATAGCACCTAACTCTTTAAACCTAAATGAAACAACATGGCACATATGATTCACTTCTTAGAACTAATCATTGTGTGCAGAGATTTTGCAACTATCTCCTTTCCTTCAGTTTTTGTGCTAACATTCGTATCTCTCATACTAGCATTTCCTATATAGGAAAGCATAACCGAGGGTATAGCACCTCACTCTTTAAACCTAAATGAAACAACATGGCACATATGATTTACTTCTGAGACCTAACTATTGTGTGCAGAGATTTTTCAGCTATCTCCTTTCCTTCAGTTTTTGTGCTAGCATTCCTATGTCTAAAACTAGCTTTTACACTATAGGAAAGCATTACGTGGGGTATAGCACCTAACTCTTTAAATCTAAATGAAACAACATGGCACATATGATTTACTTCTGAGAACTAAGCAATGTGTGCAGAGATTTTGCAGCTATCCCCTTTCCGTCAGTTTTAGTGCTAACATTCATATCTCCAGAACTAGCATTTCCTATACAGGAAAGCATAACCGAGGGTATAGCACCTAACTCTTTAAACCTAAATGAAACAACATGGCACATATGATTTACTTCTTAGAAATAACCATTGTGTGCAGAGATTTTGCAGCTATCTCCTTTCCTCCAGTTTTTGTGCTAATATTCGTATCTCTCATACTAGCATTTCCTATATAGGAAAGCATAACCGAGGGTATAGCACCTAAGTCTTTAAACCTAAATGAAACAACATGGCACATATGATTTACTTCCGAGAACTACGCATTGTGTGCAGAGGTTTTGCAGCTATCTCCTTTCCTTCAGTTTTTGTGCTAACATTTGTATCTCTAAAACTAGCATTTCCTATATAGGAAAGCATAACCGAGGGTATAGCACCTCACTCTTTAAACCTAAATGAAACAACATGGCACATATGATTTCCTTCTGAAAACTAAGCGTTGTGTGCAGAGATTTTTCAGCTATCTCCTTTCCTTCAGTTTTTGTGCTAACATTCCTATGTCTAAAACTAGCATTTACACTATAGGAAAGCATTACCGCGGGTATAGCACCTAACTCTTTAAACCTAAATGAAACAACATGGCACCTATGATTTACTTCTGAGAACTAAGCAATGTGTGCAGAGATTTTGCAGCTATATCCTTTCCTTCAGTTATTGTGCTAACATTCGTATCTAGAGAACTAGCATTTCTTATACAGGAAAGCATAACCGAGGGTATAGCACCTAACTCTTTAAACCTAAATGAAACAACATGGCACATATGATTTACTTCTGAGAACTAAGCAATGTGTGCAGAGATTTTGCAGCTATCCCCTTTCCGTCAGTTTTAGTGCTAACATTCATATCTCCAGAACTAGCATTTCCTATACAGGAAAGCATAACCGAGGGTATAGCACCTAACTCTTTAAACCTAAATGAAACAACATGGCACATATGATTTACTTCTTAGAAATAACCATTGTGTGCAGAGATTTTGCAGCTATCTCCTTTCCTTCAGTTTTTGTGCTAATATTCGTATCTCTCATACTAGCATTTCCTATATAGGAAAGCATAACCGAGGGTATAGCACCTAAGTCTTTAAACCTAAATGAAACAACATGGCACATATGATTTACTTCTGAGAACTAAGCATTGTGTGCAGAGGTTTTGCAGCTATCTCCTTTCCTTCAGTTTTTTTGCAAACATTCGTATCTCTAAAACTAGCATTTCCTATATAGGAAAGCATAACCGAGGGTATAGCACCTCACTCTTTAAACCTAAATGAAACAACATGGCACATATGATTTCCTTCTGAAAACTAAGCGTTGTGTGCAGAGATTTTTCAGCTATCTCCTTTCCTTCAGTTTTTGTGCTAACATTCCTAGGTCTAAAACTAGCTTTTACACTATAAGAAAGCATATCCTCGGGTATAGCACCTAACTCTTTAAACATAAATGAAACAACATGGCACCTATGATTTACTTCTGAGAACTAAGCAATGTGTGCAGAGATTTTGCAGCTATCTCCTTTCCTTCAGTTTTAGTGCTAACATTCATATCTCCAGAACTAGCATTTCCTATACAGGAAAGCATAACCGAGGGTATAGCACCTAACTCTTTAAACCTAAATGAAACAACATGGCACATATGATTCACTTCTTAGAACTAATCATTGTGTGCAGAGATTTTGCAACTATCTCCTTTCCTTCAGTTTTTGTGCTAACATTCGTATCTCTCATACTAGCATTTCCTATATAGGAAAGCATAACCGAGGGTATAGCACCTCACTCTTTAAACCTAAATGAAACAACATGGCACATATGATTTCCTTCTGAAAACTAAGCATTGTGTGCAGAGATTTTTCAGCTATCTACTTTCCTTCAGTTTTTGTGCTAACATTCCTATGTCTAAAACTAGCATTTACACTATAGAAAAGCATTACCGCGGGTATAGCACCTAACTCTTTAAACCTAAATGAAACAACATGGCAACTATGATTTACTTCTGAGAACTAAGCATTGTGTGCAGAGATTTTGCAGCTATCACCTTTCCTTCAGTTTTTGTGCTAACATTCCTATATCAGAACCTAGCATTTACTCTATTGGATAGGATTACCGCGGGTATAGCACCTAACTCTTTAAACCTAAATGAAACAACATGGCACATATGATTTACCTCTGAGAACTAACCATTGCGTGCAGAGATTTTTCAGCTATCTCCTTTCCTTCAGATTTTGTGCTAACATTCCTATGTCTAAAACTAGCTTTTACACTATAGGAAAGCATTATGTGGGATATAGCACCTAACTCTTTAAACCTAAATGAAACAACATGGCACATATGATTTACTTCTGAGAACTAAGCAATGTGTGCAGAGATTTTGCAGCTATCCCCTTTCCTTCAGTTTTAGTGCTAACATTCATATCTCCAGAACTAGCATTTCCTATACAGGAAAGCATAACCGAGGGTATAGCACCTAACTCTTTAAACCTAAATGAAACAACATGGCACATATGATTTACTTCTTAGAACTAACCATTTTGTGCAAAGATTTTGCAGGTATCTCCTTTCCTTCAGTTTTTGTGCTAACATTCGTATCTCTCATACTAGCATTTCCTTTATAGGAAAGCATGACCGAGGGTATAGCACCTAAGCCTTTAAACCTAAATGAAACAACATGGCACATATGATTTACTTCCGAGAACTAAGCATTGTGTGCAGAGGTTTGGCAGCTATCTCCTTTCCTTCAGTTTTTGTGCTAACTGTCTTTTCTCTAAAACTAGCATTTCTTATACAGGAAAGCATAACCGAGGTTATAGCACCTAACTCTTTAAACCTAAATGAAACAACATGGCACATATGATTTACTTCTGAGAACTAAGCATTGTGTGCAGAGGTTTTGCAGCTATCTCCCTTCCTTCAGTTTTTGTGCTAACATTCCTATATCAGAACCTAGCTTACACTATTGGATAGGATTACCGCGGGTATAGCACCTAACTCTTTAAACCTAAATGAAACAACATGGCACATATGATTTACCTCTGAGAACTAACCATTGCGTGCAGAGATTTTTCAGCTTTCTCCTTTCCTTCAGTTTTTGTGCTAACATTCCTATGTCTAAAACTAGCATTTACACTATAGGAAAGCATTACCACGGGTATAGCACCTAACTCTTTAAACCTAAATGAAAAACTATGGCACATATGATTTACTTCTGAGAACTAAGCATTGTGTGCAGAGATTTTGCAGCTATCTCCTTTCCTTCAGTTTTTGTGCTAACATTCGTATCTCCAGAACTAGCATTTCTTATACAGGAAAGCATAACCGAGGGTATAACACCTAACTCTTTAAACCTAAATGAAACAACATGGGACATAAGATTTACTTCTGAGAACTAAGGATTGTGTGCAGAGGTTTTGCAGCTACCTCCTTTCCTTCAGTTTTTGTGCTAACATTCCTATATCAGAACCTAGCATTTACACTATTGGATAGGATTACCGCGGGTATAGCACCTAACTCTTTAAACCTAAATGAAACAACATGGCACATATGATTTACCTCTGAGAACTAACCATTGCGTGCAGAGATTTTTCAGCTATCTCCTTTCCTTCAGTTTTTGTGCTAACATTCCTATGTCTAAAAGTAACATTTACAGTATAGGAAAGCATTTCCGCGGGTATAGCACCTAACTCTTTAAACCTAAATGAAACAACATGGCACCTATGATTTACTTCTGAGAACTAAGCATTGTGTGCAGAGATTTTGGAGCTATCTCCTTTCCTTCAGTTTTTGTGCTAACATTCGTATCTCCAGAACTAGCATTTCTTATACAGGAAAGCATAACCGAGGGTATAGCACCTAACTCTTTAAACCTAAATGAAACAACATGGGACATATGATTTACTTCTGAGAACTAAGCATTGTGTGCAGAGGTTTTGCAGCTATCTCCTTTCCTTCAGTTTTTGTGCTAACATTCCTATATCAGAACCTAGCATTTACACTATAGGATAGGATTACCGCTGGTATAGCACCTAACTCTTTAAACCTAAATGAAACAACATGGCACATATGATTTACTTCTGAGAACTCACCATTGTGTCCAGAGATTTTTCAGCTATCTCCTTTCCTTCAGTTTTTGTGCTAACATTCCTAGGTCTAAAACTAGCTTTTACACTATAGGAAAGCATTACCTCGGGTATAGCACCTAACTCTTTAAACATAAATGAAACAACATGGCACCTATGATTTACTTCTGAGAACTAAGCAATGTGTGCAGAGATTTTGCAGCTATCTCCTTTCCTTCAGTTTTAGTGCTAACATTCATATCTCCAGAACTAGCATTTCCTATACAGGAAAGCATAACCGAGGGTATAGCACCTAACTCTTTAAACCTAAATGAAACAACATGGCACATATGATTCACTTCTTAGAACTAAGCATTGTGTGCAGAGATTTTGCAACTATCTCCTTTCCTTCAGTTTTTGTGCTAACATTAGTATCTCTCCTACTAGCATTTCCTATATAGGAAAGCATAACCGAGGGTATAGCACCTCACTCTTTAAACCTAAATGAAACAACATGGCACATATGATTTTCCTTCTGAAAACTAAGCATTGTGTGCAGAGATTTTTCAGCTATCTCCTTTCCTTCAGTTTTTGTGCTAACATTCCTATGTCTAAAACTAGCATTTACACTATAGAAAAGCATTACCGCGGGTATAGCACCTAACTCTTTAAACCTAAATGAAACAACATGGCAACTATGATTTACTTCTGAGAACTAAGCATTGTGTGCAGAGATTTTGCAGCTATCACCTTTCCTTCAGTTTTTCTGCTAACATTCCTATATCAGAACCTAGCATTTACACTATTGGATAGGATTACCGCGGGTATAGCACCTAACTCTTTAAACCTAAATGAAACAACATGGCACATATGATTTACCTCTGAGAACTAACCATTGCGTGCAGAGATTTTTCAGCTATCTCCTTTCCTTCAGATTTTGTGCTAACATTCCTATGTCTAAAACTAGCTTTTACACTATAGGAAAGCATTATGTGGGATACAGCACCTAACTCTTTAAACCTAAATGAAACAACATGGCACATATGATTTACTTCTGAGAACTAAGCAATGTGTGCAGAGATTTTGCAGCTATCCCCTTTCCTTCAGTTTTAGTGCTAACATTCATATCTCCAGAACTAGCATTTCCTATACAGGAAAGCATAACCGAGGGTATAGCACCTAACTCTTTAAACCTAAATGAAACAACATGGCACTTATGATTTACTTCTTAGAACTAACCATTTTGTGCAAAGATTTTGCAGGTATCTCCTTTCCTTCAGTTTTTGTGCTAACATTCGTATCTCTCATACAAGCATTTCCTTTATAGGAAAGCATGACCGAGGGTATAGCACCTAAGTCTTTAAACCTAAATGAAACAACATGGCACATATGATTTACTTCCGAGAACTAAGCATTGTGTGCAGAGGTTTGGCAGCTATCTCCTTTCCTTCAGTTTTTGTGCTAACTGTCTTTTCTCTAAAACTAGCATTTCTTATACAGGAAAGCATAACCGAGGTTATAGCACCTAACTCTTTAAACCTAAATGAAACAACATGGCACATATGATTTACTTCTGAGAACTAAGCATTGTGTGCAGAGGTTTTGCAGCTATCTCCCTTCCTTCAGTTTTTGTGCTAACATTCCTATATCAGAACCTAGCATTTACACTATTGGATAGGATTACCGCGGGTATAGCACCTAACTCTTTAAACCTAAATGAAACAACATGGCACATATGATTTACCTCTGAGAACTAACCATTGCGTGCAGAGATTTTTCAGCTATCTCCTTTCCTTCAGGTTTTGTGCTAACATTCCTATGTCTAAAACTAGCATTTACACTATAGGAAAGCATTACCACGGGTATAGCACCTAACTCTTTAAACCTAAATGAAAAACTATGGCACATATGATTTACTTCTGAGAACTAAGCTTGTGTGCAGAGATTTTGCAGCTATCTCCTTTCCTTCAGTTTTTGTGCTAACATTCGTATCTCCAGAACTAGCATTTCTTATACAGGAAAGCATAACCGAGGGTATAGCACCTAACTCTTTAAACCTAAATGAAACAACATGGGACATAAGATTTACTTCTGAGAACTAAGCATTGTGTGCAGAGGTTTTGCAGCTATCTCCTTTCCTTCAGTTTTTGTGCTAACATTCCTATATCAGAACCTAGCATTTACACTATTGGATAGGATTACCGCGGGTATAGCACCTAACTCTTTAAACCTAAATGAAACAACATGGCACATATGATTTACCTCTGAGAACTAACCATTGCGTGCAGAGATTTTTCAGCTATCTCCTTTCCTTCAGTTTTTGTGCTAACATTCCTATGTCTAAAAGTAACATTTACAGTATAGGAAAGCATTTCCGCGGGTATAGCACCTAACTCTTTAAACCTAAATGAAACAACATGGCACCTATGATTTACTTCTGAGAACTAAGCATTGTGTGCAGAGATTTTGGAGCTATCTCCTTTCCTTCAGTTTTTGTGCTAACATTCGTATCTCCAGAACTAGAATTTCTTATACAGCAAAGCATAACCGTGGGTATAGCACCTAACTCTTTAAACCTAAATGAAACAACATGGGACATATGATTTACTTCTGAGAACTAAGCATTGTGTGCAGAGGTTTTGCAGCTATCTCCTTTCCTTCAGTTTTTGTGCTAACATTCCTATATCAGAACCTAGCATTTACACTATAGGATAGGATTACCGCTGGTATAGCACCTAACTCTTTAAACCTAAATGAAACAACATGGCACATATGATTTACTTCTGAGAACTAACCATTGTGTCCGGAGATTTTTCAGCTATCTCCTTTCCTTCAGTTTTTGTGCTAACATTCCTAGGTCTAAAACTAGCTTTTACACTATAGGAAAGCATTACCTCGGGTATAGCACCTAACTCTTTAAACATAAATGAAACAACATGGCACCTATGATTTACTTCTGAGAACTAAGCAATGTGTGCAGAGATTTTGCAGCTATCTCCTTTCCTTCAGTTTTAGTGCTAACACTCATATCTCCAGAACTAGCATTTCCTATACAGGAAAGCATAACCGAGGGTATAGCACCTAACTCTTTAAACCTAAATGAAACAACATGGCACATATGATTCACTTCTTAGAACTAAGCATTGTGTGCAGAGATTTTGCAACTATCTCCTTTCCTTCAGTTTTTGTGCTAACATTCGTATCTCTCATACTAGCATTTCCTATATAGGAAAGCATAACTGAGGGTATAGCACCTCACTCTTTAAACCTAAATGAAACAACATGGCACATATGATTTCCTTCTGAAAACTAAGCATTGTGTGCAGAGATTTTTCAGCTATCTCCTTTCCTTCAGTTTTTGTGCTAACATTCCTATGTCTAAAACTAGCATTTACACTATAGAAAAGCATTACCGCGGGTATAGCACCTAACTCTTTAAACCTAAATGAAACAACATGGCAACTATGATTTACTTCTGAGAACTAAGCATTGTGTGCAGAGATTTTGCAGCTATCACCTTTCCTTCAGTTTTTGTGCTAACATTCCTATATCAGAACCTAGCATTTACACTATTGGATAGGATTACCGCGGGTATAGCACCTAACTCTTTAAACCTAAATGAAACAACATGGCACATATGATTTACCTCTGAGAACTAACCATTGCGTGCAGAGATTTTTCAGCTATCTCCTTTCCTTCAGATTTTGTGCTAACATTCCTATGTCTAAAACTAGCTTTTACACTATAGGAAAGCATTATGTGGGATATAGCACCTAACTCTTTAAACCTAAATGAAACAACATGGCACATATGATTTACTTCTGAGAACTAAGCAATGTGTGCAGAGATTTTGCAGCTATCCCCTTTCCTTCAGTTTTAGTGCTAACATTCATATCTCCAGAACTAGCATTTCCTATACAGGAAAGCATAACCGAGGGTATAGCACCTAACTCTTTAAACCTAAATGAAACAACATGGCACATATGATTTACTTCTTAGAACTAACCATTTTGTGCAAAGATTTTGCAGGTATCTCCTTTCCTTCAGTTTTTGTGCTAACATTCGTATCTCTCATACTAGCATTTCCTTTATAGGAAAGCATGACCGAGGGTATAGCACCTAAGTCTTTAAACCTAAATGAAACAACATGGCACATATGATTTACTTCCGAGAACTAAGCATTGTGTGCAGAGGTTTGGCAGCTATCTCCTTTCCTTCAGTTTTTGTGCTAACTGTCTTTTCTCTAAAACTAGCATTTCTTATACAGGAAAGCATAACCGAGGTTATAGCACCTAACTCTTTAAACCTAAATGAAACAACATGGCACATTTGATTTACTTCTGAGAACTAAGCATTGTGTGCAGAGGTTTTGCAGCTATCTCCCTTCCTTCAGTTTTTGTGCTAACATTCCTATATCAGAACCTAGCATTTACACTATTGGATAGGATTACCGCGGGTATAGCACCTAACTCTTTAAACCTAAATGAAACAACATGGCACATATGATTTACCTCTGAGAACTAACCATTGCGTGCAGAGATTTTTCAGCTATCTCCTTTCCTTCAGTTTTTGTGCTAACATTCCTATGTCTAAAAGTAACATTTACAGTATAGGAAAGCATTTACGCGGGTATAGCACCTAACTCTTTAAACCTAAATGAAACAACATGGCACCTATGATTTACTTCTGAGAACTAAGCATTGTGTGCAGAGATTTTGGAGCTATCTCCTTTCCTTCAGTTTTTCTGCTAACATTCGTATCTCCAGAACTAGCATTTCTTATACAGGAAAGCATAACCGAGGGTATAGCACCTAACTCTTTAAACCTAAATGAAACAACATGGGACATATGATTTACTTCTGAGAACTAAGCATTGTGTGCAGAGGTTTTGCAGCTATCTCCTTTCCTTCAGTTTTTGTGCTAACATTCCTATATCAGAACCTAGCATTTACACTATAGGATAGGATTACCGCTGGTATAGCACCTAACTCTTTAAACCTAAATGAAACAATATGGCACATATGATTTACTTCTGAGAACTCACCATTGTGTCCAGAGATTTTTCAGCTATCTCCTTTCCTTCAGTTTTTGTGCTAACATTCCTATGTCTAAAACTAGCTTTTACACTATAGGAAAGCATTACCGCGGGTATAGCACCTAACTCTTTAAACCTAAATGATACAACATGGCACCTATGATTTACTTCTGAGAACTAAGCATTGTGTGCAGAGATTTTGCAGCTATCTCCTTTCCTTCAGTTTTTGTGCTAACATTCGTATCTCCAGAACTAGCATTTCTTATACAGGAAAGCATAACCGAGGGTATAGCACCTAACTCTTTAAACCTAAATGAAACAACATGGCACATATGATTTACTTCTGAGAACTAAGCATTGTGTGCAGAGGTTTTGCAGCTATCTCCCTTCCTTCAGTTTTTGTGCTAACTTTCCTATATCAGAACCTAGCATTTACACTATTGGATAGGATTACCGCGGGTATAGCACCTAACTCTTTAAACCTAAATGAAACAACATGGCACATATGATTTACCTCTGAGAACTAACCATTGCGTGCAGAGATTCTTCAGCTATCTCCTTTCCTTCAGATTTTGTGCTAACATTTTATGTCTAAAACTAGCTTTTACACTATAGGAAAACATTATGTGGGATATAGCACCTAACTCTTTAAACCTAAATGAAACAACATGGCACATATGATTTACTTCTGAGAACTAAGCATTGTGTGCAGAGATTTTGCAGCTATCTCCTTTCCTTCAGTTTTTGTGCTAACATTCGTATCTCCAGAACTAGCATTTCTTATACAGGAAAGCATAACCGAGGGTATAGCACCTAACTCTTTAAACCTAAATGAAACAACATGGGACATAAGATTTACTTCTGAGAACTAAGCATTGTGTGCAGAGGTTTTGCAGCTATCTCCTTTCCTTCAGTTTTTGTGCTAACATTCCTATATCAGAACCTAGCATTTACACTATAGGATAGGATTACCACGGGTATAGCACCTAACTCTTTAAACCTAAATGAAACAACATGGCACATATGATTTACTTCTGAGAACTAAACATTCTGTGCAGAGATTTTTCAGCTATCTCCTTTCCTTCAGTTTTTGTGCTAACATTCCTCTATCAGAACCTAGCATTTACACTATAGGATAGGATTACCGCTGGTATAGCACCTAACTCTTTAAACCTAAATGAAACAACATGGCACATATGATTTACTTCTGAGAACTAACCATTGTCTCCAGAGATTTTTCAGCTATCTCCTTTCCTTCAGTTTTTGTGCTAACATTCCTAGGTCTAAAACTAGCTTTTACACTATAGGAAAGCATTAACGCGGGTATAGCACCTAACTCTTTAAACCTAAATGAAACAACATGGCACATATGATTTACTACTGAGTACTGAGCATTGTGTGCAGAGGTTTTGCAGCTATCTCCTTTCCTTCAGTTTTTGTGCTAACATTCCTAGGTCTAAAACTAGCTTTTACACTATAGGAAAGCATTAACGCGGGTATAGCACCTAACTCTTTAAACCTAAATGAAACAACATGGCAGCTATGATTTACTTCTGAGAACTAAGCATTGTGTGCAGAGATTTTGTAGCTATCTCCTTTCCTTCAGTTTTTGTGCTAACATTCGTATCTCCAGAACTAGCATTTCCTATACAGGAAAGCATAACCGAGGGTATAGCACCTAACTCTTTAAACCTAAATGAAACAACATGGCACATATGATTTACTTCTTAGAAATAACCATTGTGTGCAGAGATTTTGCAGCTATCTCCTTTCCTTCAGTTTTTGTGCTAATATTCGTATCTCTCATACTAGCAATTCCTATATAGGAAAGCATAACCGAGGGTATAGCACCTAAGTCTTTAAACCTAAATGAAACAACATGGCACATATGATTTACTTCCGAGAACTAAGCATTGTGTGCAGAGGTTTGGCAGCTATCTCCTTTCCTTCAGTTTTTGTGGTAACATTCGTATCTCTAAAACTAGCATTTCCTATATAGGAAAGCATAACCGAGGGTATAGCACCTCACTCTTTAAACCTAAATGAAACAACATGGCACATATGATTTCCTTCTGAAAACTAAGCGTTGTGTGTAGAGATTTTTCAGCTATCTCCTTTCCTTCAGTTTTTGTGCTAACATTCCTATGTCTAAAACTAGCATTTACACTATAGGAAAGCATTACCGCGGGTATAGCACCTAACTCTTTAAACCTAAATGAAACAACATGGCAGCTATGATTTGCTTCTGAGAACTAAGCATTGTGTGCAGAGATTTTGCAGCTATCTCCTTTCCTTCAGTTTTTGTGCTAACATTCGTGTCTGCAGTACTAGCATTTCTTATACAGGAAAGCATAACCGAGGGTATAGCACCTAACTCTTTAAACCTAAATGAAACAACATGGCACATATGATTTACTTCTGAGAACTAAGCATTGTGTGCACAGTTTTTGCAGCTATCTCCTTTCCTTCCGTTTTTGTGCTAACATTCCTATATCTGAACCTAGCATTTACACTATAGGATAGCATTACCGCGGGTATAGCACCTAACTCTTTAAACCTAAATGAAACAACATGGCACATGTGATTTACTTCTCAGAACTAAGCATTGTGTGCAGAGATTTTGCAGCTATCTCCTTTCCTTTAGTTTTTGTGCTAACATTCCTATGTCTAAAACTAGCATTTACACTATAGGAAAGCATTACCACGGGTATAGCACCTAACTCTTTAAACCTAAATGAAAAACTATGGCACATATGATTTACTTCTGAGAACTAAGCATTGTGTGCAGAGATTTTGCAGCTATCTCCTTTCCTTCAGTTTTTGTGCTAACATTCGTATCTCCAGAACTAGCATTTCTTATACAGGAAAGCATAACCGAGGGTATAGCACCTAACTCTTTAAACCTAAATGAAACAACATGGGACATAAGATTTACTTCTGAGAACTAAGCATTGTGTGCAGAGGTTTTGCAGCTATCTCCTTTCCTTCAGTTTTTGTGCTAACATTCCTATATCAGAATCTAGCATTTACACTATAGGCTAGGATTACCACGGGTATAGCACCTAACTCTTTAAACCTAAATGAAACAACATGGCACATATGATTTACTTCTGAGAACTAACCATTCTGTGCAGAGATATTTCAGCTATCTCCTTTCCTTCAGTTTTTGTGCTAACATTCCTCTATCAGAACCTTGCATTTACACTATAGGATAGGATTACCGCTGGTATAGCACCTAACTCTTTAAACCTAAATGAAACAACATGGCACATATGATTTACTTCTGAGAACTAACCATTGTCTCCAGAGATTTTTCAGCTATCTCCTTTCCTTCAGTTTTTGTGCTAACATTCCTAGGTCTAAAACTAGCTTTTACACTATAGGAAAGCGTTAACGCGGGTATAGCACCTAACTCTTTAAACCTAAATGAAACAACATGACACATATGATTTACTACTGAGTACTGAGCATTGTGTGCAGAGGTTTTGCAGCTATCTCCTTTCCTTCAGTTTTTGTGCTAACATTCCTAGGTCTAAAACTAGCTTTTACACTATAGGAAAGCATTAACGCGGGTATAGCACCTAACTCTTTAAACCTAAATGAAACAACATGGCACCTATGAATTACTTCTGAGAACTAAGCATTGTGTGCAGAGATTTTGCAGCTATCTCCTTTCCTTCAGTTTTTGTGCTAACACTCGTATCTCCAGAACTAGCATTTCTTATACAGGAAAGCTTAACCGAGGTTATAACACCTAACTCTTTAAACCTAAATGAAACAACATGGCACATATGATTTACTTCTGAGAACTAAGCATTGTGTGCAGAGGTTTTGCAGCTATCTCCCTTCCTTCAGTTTTTGTGCTAACATTCCTATATCAGAACCTAGCATTTACACTATTGGATAGGATTACCGCGGGTATAGCACCTAACTCTTTAAACCTAAATGAAACAACATGGCACATATGATTTACCTCTGAGAACTAACCATTGTGTGCAGAGATTTTTCAGCTATCTCCTTTCCTTCAGGTTTTGTGCTAACATTCCTATGTCTAAAACTATCTTTTACACTATAGGAAAGCATTATGTGGGATATAGCACCTAACTCTTTAAACCTAAATGAAACAACATGGCACATATGATTTACTTCTGAGAACTAAGCAATGTGTGCAGAGATTTTGCAGCTATCCCCTTTCCTTCAGTTTTACTGCTAACATTCATATCTCCAGAACTAGCATTTCCTATACAGGAAAGCATAACCGAGGGTATAGCACCTAACTCTTTAAACCTAAATGAAACAACGTGGCACATATGATTTACTTCTTAGAAATAACCATTGTGTGCAGAGATTTTGCAGCTATCTCCTTTCCTTCAGTTTTTGTGCTAATATTCGTATCTCTCATACTAGCATTTCTTATATAGGAAAGCATAACCGAGGGTATAGCACCTAAGTCTTTAAACCTAAATGAAACAACATGGCACATATGATTTCCTTCTGAAAACTAAGCGTTGTGTGCAGAGATTTTTCAGCTATCTCCTTTCCTTCAGTTTTTGTGCTAACATTCCTATGTCTAAAACTAGCATTTACACTATAGGAAAGCATTACCGCGGGTATAGCACCTAACTCTTTAAACCTAAATGAAACAACATGGCAGCTATGATTTACTTCTGAGAACTAAGCATTGTGTGCAGAGATTTTGCAGCTATCTCCTTTCCTTCAGTTTTTGTGCTAACATTCGTGTCTGCAGAACTAGCATTTCTTATACAGGAAAGCATAACCGAGGGTATAGCACCTAACTCTTTAAACCTAAATGAAACAATATGGCACATATGATTTACTTCTGAGAACTAAGCATTGTGTGCACAGTTTTTGCAGCTATCTCCTTTCCTTCCGTTTTTGTGCTAACATTCCTATATCTGAACCTAGCATTTACACTATAGGATAGCATTACCGCGGGTATAGCACCTAACTCTTTAAACCTAAATGAAACAACATGGCACATGTGATTTACTTCTCAGAACTAAGCATTGTGTGCAGAGATTTTGCAGCTATCTCCTTTCCTTCAGTTTTTGTGCTAACATTCCTATGTCTAAAACTAGCATTTACACTATAGGAAAGCATTACCACGGGTATAGCACCTAACTCTTTAAACCTAAATGAAAAACTATGGCACATATGATTTACTTCTGAGAACTAAGCATTGTGTGCAGAGATTTTGCAGCTATCTCCTTTCCTTCAGTTTTTGTGCTAACATTCGTATCTCCAGAACTAGCATTTCTTATACAGGAAAACATAACCGAGGGTATAGCACCTAACTCTTTAAACCTAAATGAAACAACATGGGACATAAGATTTACTTCTGAGAACTAAGCATTGTGTGCAGAGGTTTTGCAGCTATCTCCTTTCCTTCAGTTTTTGTGCTAACATTCCCATATCAGAACCTAGCATTTACACTATAGGATAGGATTACCACGGGTATAGCACCTAACTCTTTAAACCTAAATGAAACAACATGGCACGTATGATTTACTTCTGAGAACTAAGCATTGTGTGCAGAGGTTTTGCAGCTATCTCCCTTCCTTCAGTTTTTGTGCTAACATTCCTATATCAGAACCTAGCATTTACACTATTGGATAGGATTACCGCGGGTATAGCACCTAACTCTTTAAACCTAAATGAAACAACATGGCACATATGATTTACCTCTGAGAACTAACCATTGTGTGCAGAGATTTTTCAGCTATCTCCTTTCCTTCAGGTTTTGTGCTAACATTCCTATGTCTAAAACTAGCTTTTACACTATAGGAAAGCATTATGTGGGATATAGCACCTAACTCTTTAAACCTAAATGAAACAACATGGCACATATGATTTACTTCTGAGAACTAAGCAATGTGTGCAGAGATTTTGCAGCTATCC
The DNA here is from genome assembly GCF_030445035.2 of Dasypus novemcinctus. Classification (NCBI taxonomy): domain Eukaryota; kingdom Metazoa; phylum Chordata; class Mammalia; order Cingulata; family Dasypodidae; genus Dasypus; species Dasypus novemcinctus. The sequence continues at coordinate 755,909 of NC_080700.1, forward strand.
CCTTTCCTTCAGTTTTAGTGCTAACATTCATATCTCCAGAACTAGCATTTCCTATACAGGAAAGCATAACCGAGGGTATAGCACCTAACTCTTTAAACCTAAATGAAACAACGTGGCACATATGATTTACTTCTTAGAAATAACCATTGTGTGCAGAGATTTTGCAGCTATCTCCTTTCCTTCAGTTTTTGTGCTAATATTCGTATCTCTCATACTAGCATTTTCTATATAGGAAAGCATAACCGAGGGTATAGCACCTAAGTCTTTAAACCTAAATGAAACAACATGGCACATATGATTTCCTTCTGAAAACTAAGCGTTGTGTGCAGAGATTTTTCAGCTATCTCCTTTCCTTCAGTTTTTGTGCTAACATTCCTATGTCTAAAACAAGCATTTACACTATAGGAAAGCATTACCGCGGGTATAGCACCTAACTCTTTAAACCTAAATGAAACAACATGGCAGCTATGATTTACTTCTGAGAACTAAGCATTGTGTGCAGAGATTTTGCAGCTATCTACTTTCCTTCAGTTTTTGTGCTAACATTCGTGTCTGCAGAACTAGCATTTCTTATACAGGAAAGCATAACCGAGGGTATAGCACCTAACTCTTTAAACCTAAATGAAACAATATGGCACATATGATTTACTTCTGAGAACTAAGCATTGTGTGCACAGTTTTTGCAGCTATCTCCTTTCCTTCCGTTTTTGTGCTAACATTCCTATATCTGAACCTAGCATTTACATTATACGATAGCATTACCGCGGGTATAGCACCTAACTCTTTAAACCTAAATGAAACAACATGGCACATGTGATTTACTTCTCAGAACTAAGCATTGTGTGCAGAGATTTTGCAGCTATCTCCTTTCCTTCAGTTTTTGTGCTAACATTCCTATGTCTAAAACTAGCATTTACACTATAGGAAAGCATTACCACGGGTATAGCACCTAACTCTTTAAACCTAAATGAAAAACTATGGCACATATGATTTACTTCTGAGAACTAAGCATTGTGTGCAGAGATTTTGCAGCTATCTCCTTTCCTTCAGTTTTTGTGCTAACATTCGTATCTCCAGAACTAGCATTTCTTATACAGGAAAGCATAACCGAGGGTATAGCACCTAACTCTTTAAACCTAAATGAAACAACATGGGACATAAGATTTACTTCTGAGAACTAAGCATTGTGTGCAGAGGTTTTGCAGCTATCTCCTTTCCTTCAGTTTTTGTGCTAACATTCCTATATCAGAACCTAGCATTTACACTATAGGATAGGATTACCACGGGTATAGCACCTAACTCTTTAAACCTAAATGAAACAACATGGCACATATGATTTACTTCTGAGAACTCACCATTGTGTCCAGAGATTTTTCAGCTATCTCCTTTCCTTCAGTTTTTGTGCTAACATTCCTATGTCTAAAACTAGCTTTTACACTATAGGAAAGCATTACCGCGGGTATAGCACCTAACTCTTTAAACCTAAATGAAACAACATGGCACCTATGATTTACTTCTGAGAACTAAGCATTGTGTGCAGAGATTTTGCAGCTATCTCCTTTCCTTCAGTTTTTGTGCTAACATTCGTATCTCCAGAACTAGCATTTCTTATACAGGAAAGCATAACCGAGGGTATAGCACCTAACTCTTTAAACCTAAATGAAACAACATGGCACATATGATTTACTTCTGAGAACTAAGCATTGTGTGCAGAGGTTTTGCAGCTATCTCCCTTCCTTCAGTTTTTGTGCTAACTTTCCTATATCAGAACCTAGCATTTACACTATTGGATAGGATTACCGCGGGTATAGCACCTAACTCTTTAAACCTAAATGAAACAACATGGCACATATGATTTACCTCTGAGAACTAACCATTGCGTGCAGAGATTTTTCAGCTATCTCCTTTCCTTCAGATTTTGTGCTAACATTTTATGTCTAAAACTAGCTTTTACACTATAGGAAAGCATTATGTGGGATAAAGCACCTAACTCTTTAAACCTAAATGAAACAACATGGCACATATGATTTACTTCTGAGAACTAAGCAATGTGTGCAGAGATTTTGCAGCTATCCCCTTTCCTTCAGTTTTAGTGCTAACATTCATATCTCCAGAACTAGCATTTCCTATACAGGAAAGCATAACCGAGGGTATAGCACCTAACTCTTTAAACCTAAATGAAACAACATGGCACATATGATTTACTTCTTAGAACTAACCATTTTGTGCAGAGATTTTGCAGGTATCTCCTTTCCTTCAGTTTTTGTGCTAACATTCGTATCTCTCATACTAGCATTTCCTATATAGGAAAGCATGACCGAGGGTATAGCACCTAAGTCTTTAAACGTAAATGAAACAACATGGCACATATGATTTACTTCCGAGAACTAAGCATTGTGTGCAGAGGTTTGGCAGCTATCTCCTTTCCTTCAGTTTTTGTGCTAACTGTCTTTTCTCTAAAACTAGCATTTCTTATACAGGAAAGCATAACCGAGGTTATAGCACCTAACTCTTTAAACCTAAATGAAACAACATGGCACATATGATTTACTTCTGAGAACTAAGCATTGTGTGCAGAGGTTTTGCAGCTATCTCCCTTCCTTCAGTTTTTGTGCTAACATTCCTATATCAGAACCTAGCATTTACACTATAGGATAGGATTACCGCTGGTATAGCACCTAACTCTTCAAACCTAAATGAAACAACATGGCACATATGATTTACTTCTGAGAACTAACCATTGTCTCCAGAGATTTTTCAGCTATCTCCTTTCCTTCAGTTTTTGTGCTAACATTCCTAGGACTAAAACTAGCTTTTACACTATAGGAAAGCATTAACGCGGGTATAGCACCTAACTCTTTAAACCTAAATGAAACAACATGGCACATATGATTTACTACTGAGTACTGAGCATTGTGTGCAGAGGTTTTGCAGCTATCTCCTTTCCTTCAGTTTTTGTGCTAACATTCCTAGGTCTAAAACTAGCTTTTACACTATAGGAAAGCATTAAGGCGGGTATAGCACCTAACTCTTTAAACCTAAATGAAACAACATGGCACCTATGATTTACTTCTGAGAACTAAGCATTGTGTGCAGAGATTTTGCAGCTATCTCCTTTCCTTCAGTTTTTGTGCTAACATTCGTATCTCCAGAACTAGCTTTTCTTATACCGGAAAGCATAACCGAGGTTATAGCACCTAACTCTTTAAACCTAAATGAAACAACATGGCACATATGATTTACTTCTGAGAACTAAGCATTGTGTGCAGAGGTTTTGCAGCTATCTCCCTTCCTTCAGTTTTTGTGCTAACATTCCTATATCAGAACCTAGCATTTACACTATTGGATAGGATTACCGCGGTTATAGCACCTAACTCTTTAAACCTAAATGAAACAACATGGCACATATGATTTACTTCTGAGAACTAACCATTGCGTGCAGAGATTTTGCAGCTATCTCCTTTCCTTCAGTTTTTGTGCTAATATTCGTATCTCTCATACTAGCATTTCCTATATAGGAAAGCATAACCGAGGGTATAGCACCTAAGTCTTTAAACCTAAATGAAACAACATGGCACATATGATTTACTTCCGAGAACTAAGCATTGTGTGCAGAGGTTTTGCAGCTATCTCCTTTCCTTCAGTTTTTGTGGTAACATTCGTATCTCTAAAACTAGCATTTCCTATATAGGAAAGCATAACCGAGGGTATAGCACCTCATTCTTTAAACCTAAATGAAACAACATGGCACATATGATTTCCTTCTGAAAACTAAGCGTTGTGTGTAGAGATTTTTCAGCTATCTCCTTTCCTTCAGTTTTTGTGCTAACATTCCTGTGTCTAAAACTAGCATTTACACTATAGGAAAGCATTACCGCGGGTATAGCACCTAACTCTTTAAACCTAAATGAAACAACATGGCAGCTATGATTTACTTCTGAGAACTAAGCATTGTGTGCAGAGATTTTGCAGCTATCTCCTTTCCTTCAGTTTTTGTGCTAACATTCGTGTCTGCAGAACTAGCATTTCTTATACAGGAAAGCATAACCGAGGGTATAGCACCTAACTCTTTAAACCTAAATGAAACAACATGGCACATATGATTTACTTCTGAGAACTAAGCATTGTGTGCACAGTTTTTGCAGCTATCTCCTTTCCTTCCGTTTTTGTGCTAACATTCCTATATCTGAACCTAGCATTTACACTAGAGGATAGCATTACCGCGGGTATAGCACCTAACTCTTTAAACCTAAATGAAACAACATGGCACATGTGATTTACTTCTCAGAACTAAGCATTGTGTGCAGAGATTTTGCAGCTATCTCCTTTCCTTCAGTTTTTGTGCTAACATTCCTATGTCTAAAACTAGCATTTACACTATAGGAAAGCATTACCACGGGTATAGCACCTAACTCTTTAAACCTAAATGAAAAACTATGGCACATATGATTTACTTCTGAGAACTAAGCATTGTGTGCAGAGATTTTGCAGCTATCTCCTTTCCTTCAGTTTTTGTGCTAACATTCGTATCTCCAGAATTAGCATTTCTTATACAGGAAAGCATAACCGAGGGTATAGCACCTAACTCTTTAAACCTAAATGAAACAACATGGGACATAAGATTTACTTCTGAGAACTAAGCATTGTGTGCAGAGGTTTTGCAGCTATCTCCTTTCCTTCAGTTTTTGTGCTAACATTCCTATATCAGAACCTAGCATTTACACTATAGGCTAGGATTACCACGGGTATAGCACCTAACTCTTTAAACCTAAATGAAACAACATGGCACATATGATTTACTTCTGAGAACTAACCATTCTGTGCAGAGATTTTTCAGCTATCTCCTTTCCTTCAGTTTTTGTGCTAACATTCCTCTATCAGAACCTTGCATTTACACTATAGGATAGGATTACCGCTGGTATAGCACCTAACTCTTTAAACCTAAATGAAACAACATGGCACATATGATTTACTTCTGAGAACTAACCATTGTCTCCAGAGATTTTTCAGCTATCTCCTTTCCTTCAGTTTTTGTGCTAACATTCCTAGGTCTAAAACTAGCTTTTACACTATAGGAAAGCATTAACGCGGGTATAGCACCTAACTCTTTAAACCTAAATGAAACAACATGGCACATATGATTTACTACTGAGTACTGAGCATTGTGTGCAGAGGTTTTGCAGCTATCTCCTTTCCTTCAGTTTTTGTGCTAACATTCCTAGGTCTAAAACTAGCTTTTACACTATAGGAAAGCATTAACGCGGGTATAGCACCTAACTCTTTAAACCTAAATGAAACAACATGGCACCTATGATTTACTTCTGAGAACTAAGCATTGTGTGCAGAGATTTTGCAGCTATCTCCTTTCCTTCAGTTTTTGTGCTAACACTCGTATCTCCAGAACTAGCATTTCTTATACAGGAAAGCTTAACCGAGGTTATAACACCTAACTCTTTAAACCTAAATGAAACAACATGGCACATATGATTTACTTCTGAGAACTAAGCATTGTGTGCAGAGGTTTTGCAGCTATCTCCCTTCCTTCAGTTTTTGTGCTAACATTCCTATATCAGAACCTAGCATTTACACTATTGGATAGGATTACCGCGGGTATAGCACCTAACTCTTTAAACCTAAATGAAACAACATGGCACATATGATTTACCTCTGAGAACTAACCATTGTGTGCAGAGATTTTTCAGCTATCTCCTTTCCTTCAGGTTTTCTGCTAACATTCCTATGTCTAAAACTAGCTTTTACACTGCAGGAAAGCATTATGTGGGATATAGCACCTAACTCTTTAAACCTAAATGAAACAACATGGCACATATGATTTACTTCTGAGAACTAAGCAATGTGTGCAGAGATTTTGCAGCTATCCCCTTTCCTTCAGTTTTAGTGCTAACATTCATATCTCCAGAACTAGCATTTCCTATACAGGAAAGCATAACCGAGGGTATAGCACCTAACTCTTTAAACCTAAATGAAACAACGTGGCACATATGATTTACTTCTTAGAAATAACCATTGTGTGCAGAGATTTTGCAGCTATCTCCTTTCCTTCAGTTTTTGTGCTAATATTCGTATCTCTCATACTAGCATTTCCTATATAGGAAAGCATAACCGAGGGTATAGCACCTCACTCTTTAAACCTAAATGAAACAACATGGCACATATGATTTCCTTCTGAAAACTAAGCGTTGTGTGCAGAGATTTTTCAGCTATCTCCTTTCCTTCAGTTTTTGTGCTAACATTCCTATGTCTAAAACTAGCATTTACACTATAGGAAAGCATTACCGCGGGTATAGCACCTAACTCTTTAAACCTAAATGAAACAACATGGCAGCTATGATTTACTTCTGAGAACTAAGCATTGTGTGCAGAGATTTTGCAGCTATCTCCTTTCCTTCAGTTTTTGTGCTAACATTCGTGTCTGCAGAACTAGCATTTCTTATACAGGAAAGCATAACCGAGGGTATAGCACCTAACTCTTTAAACCTAAATGAAACAATATGGCACATATGATTTACTTCTGAGAACTAAGCATTGTGTGCACAGTTTTTGCAGCTATCTCCTTTCCTTCCGTTTTTGTGCTAACATTCCTATATCTGAACCTAGCATTTACACTATAGGATAGCATTACCGCGGGTATAGCACCTAACTCTTTAAACCTAAATGAAACAATATGGCACATATGATTTACTTCTGAGAACTAAGCATTGTGTGCACAGATTTTGCAGCTATCTCCTTTCCTTCCGTTTTTGTGCTAACATTCCTATATCTGAACCTAGCATTTACACTATAGGATAGCATTACCGCGGGTATAGCACCTAACTCTTTAAACCTAAATGAAACAACATGGCACATGTGATTTACTTCTCAGAACTAAGCATTGTGTGCAGAGATTTTGCAGCTATCTCCTTTCCTTCAGTTTTTGTGCTAACATTCCTATGTCTAAAACTAGCATTTACACTATAGGAAAGCATTACCACGGTTATAGCACCTAACTCTTTAAACCTAAATGAAAAACTATGGCACATATGATTTACTTCTGAGAACTAAGCATTGTGTGCAGAGATTTTGCAGCTATCTCCTTTGCTTCAGTTTTTGTGCTAACATTCGTATCTCCAGAACTAGCATTTCTTATACAGGAAAGCATAACCGAGGGTATAGCACCTAACTCTTTAAACCTAAATGAAACAACATGGGACATAAGATTTACTTCTGAGAACTAAGCATTGTGTGCAGAGGTTTTGCAGCTATCTCCTTTCCTTCAGTTTTTGTGCTAACATTCCTATATCAGAACCTAGCATTTACACTATAGGATAGGATTACCACGGGTATAGCACCTAACTCTTTAAACCTAAATGAAACAACATGGCACATATGATTTACTTCTGAGAACTAACCATTCTGTGCAGAGATTTTTCAGCTATCTCCTTTCCTTCAGTTTTTGTGCTAACATTCCTCTATCAGAACCTAGCATTTACACTATAGGATAGGATTACCGCTGGTATAGCACCTAACTCTTTAAACCTAAATGAAACAACATGGCACATATGATTTACTTCTGAGAACTAACCATTGTCTCCAGAGATTTTTCAGCTATCTCCTTTCCTTCAGTTTTTGTGCTAACATTCCTAGGTCTAAAACTAGCTTTTACACTATAGGAAAGCATTAACGCGGGTATAGCACCTAACTCTTTAAACCTAAATGAAACAACATGGCACATATGATTTACTACTGAGTACTGAGCATTGTGTGCAGAGGTTTTGCAGCTATCTCCTTTCCTTCAGTTTTTGTGCTAACATTCCTAGGTCTAAAACTAGCTTTTACACTATAGGAAAGCATTAACGCGGGTATAGCACCTAACTCTTTAAACCTAAATGAAACAACATGGCACCTATGATTTACTTCTGAGAACTAAGCATTGTGTGCAGAGATTTTGCAGCTATCTCCTTTCCTTCAGTTTTTGTGCTAACATTCGTATCTCCAGAACTAGCATTTCTTATACAGGAAAGCATAACCGAGGTTATAGCACCTAACTCTTTAAACCTAAATGAAACAACATGGCACATATGATTTACTTCTGAGAACTAAGCATTGTGTGCAGAAGTTTTGCAGCTATCTCCCTTCCTTCAGTTTTTGTGCTAACATTCCTATATCAGAACCTAGCATTTACACTATTGGATAGGATTACGGCGGGTATAGCACCTAACTCTTTAAACCTAAATGAAACAACATGGTACATATGATTTACTTCTGAGAACTAACCATTGTGTGCAGAGATTTTTCAGCTATCTCCTTTCCTTCAGATTTTGTGCTAACATTCCTATGTCTAAAACTAGCTTTTACACTATAGGAAAGCATTATGTGGGATATAGCACCTAACTCTTTAAACCTAAATGAAACAACATGGCACATATGATTTACTTCTGAGAACTAAGCAATGTGTGCAGAGATTTTGCAGCTATCCCCTTTCCTTCAGTTTTAGTGCTAACATTCATATCTCCAGAACTAGCATTTCCTATACAGGAAAGCATAACCGAGGGTATAGCACCTAACTCTTTAAACCTAAATGAAACAACGTGGCACATATGATTTACTTCTTAGAAATAACCATTGTGTGCAGAGATTTTGCAGCTATCTCCTTTCCTTCAGTTTTTGTGCTAATATTCGTATCTCTCATACTAGCATTTCCTATATAGGAAAGCATAACCGAGGGTATAGCACCTAAGTCTTTAAACCTAAATGAAACAACATGGCACATATGATTTACTTCCGAGAACTAAGCATTGTGTGCAGAGGTTTTGCAGCTATCTCCTTTCCTTCAGTTTTTGTGCTAACATTCGTATCTCTAAAACTAGCATTTCCTATATAGGAAAGCATAACCGAGGGTATAGCACCTCACTCTTTAAACCTAAATGAAACAACATGGCACATATGATTTCCTTCTGAAAACTAAGCGTTGTGTGCAGAGATTTTTCAGCTATCTCCTTTCCTTCAGTTTTTGTGCTAACATTCCTATGTCTAAAACTAGCATTTATACTATAGGAAAGCATTACCGCGGGTATAGCACCTAACTCTTTAAACCTAAATGAAACAACATGGCAGCTATGATTTACTTCTGAGAACTAAGCATTGTGTGCAGAGATTTTGCAGCTATCTCCTTTCCTTCAGTTTTTGTGCTAACATTCGTGTCTGCAGAACTAGCATTTCTTATACAGGAAAGCATAACCGAGGGTATAGCACCTAACTCTTTAAACCTAAATGAAACAACATGGCACATATGATTTACTTCTGAGACCTAACCATTGTGTGCAGAGATTTTTCAGCTATCTCCTTTCCTTCCGTTTTTGTGCTAACATTCCTATATCTGAACCTAGCATTTACACTATAGGATAGCATTACCGCGGGTATAGCACCTAACTCTTTAAACCTAAATGAAACAACATGGCACATGTGATTTACTTCTCAGAACTAAGCATTGTGTGCAGAGATTTTGCAGCTATCTCCTTTCCTTCAGTTTTTGTGCTAACATTCCTATGTCTAAAACTAGCATTTACACTATAGGAAAGCATTACCACGGGTATAGCACCTAACTCTTTAAACCTAAATGAAAAACTATGGCACATATGATTTACTTCTGAGAACTAAGCATTGTGTGCAGAGATTTTGCAGCTATCTCCTTTCCTTCAGTTTTTGTGCTAACATTCGTATCTCCAGAACTAGCATTTCTTATACAGGAAAGCATAACCGAGGGTATAGCACCTAACTCTTTAAACCTAAATGAAACAACATGGGACATAAGATTTACTTCTGAGAACTAAGCATTGTGTGCAGAGGTTTTGCAGCTATCTCCTTTCCTTCAGTTTTTGTGCTAACATTCCTATATCAGAACCTAGCATTTACACTATAGGATAGGATTACCACGGGTATAGCACCTAACTCTTTAAACCTAAATGAAACAACATGGCACATATGATTTACTTCTGAGAACTAAGCATTGTGTGCAGAGGTTTTGCAGCTATCTCCCTTCCTTCAGTTTTTGTGCTAACATTCCTATATCAGAACCTAGCATTTACACTATTGGATAGGATTACCGCGGGTATAGCACCTAACTCTTTAAACCTAAATGAAACAACATGGCACATATGATTTACCTCTGAGAACTAACCATTGTGTGCAGAGATTTTTCAGCTATCTCCTTTCCTTCAGGTTTTGTGCTAACATTCCTATGTCTAAAACTAGCTTTTACACTATAGGAAAGCATTATGTGGGATATAGCACCTAACTCTTTAAACCTAAATGAAACAACATGGCACATATGATTTACTTCTGAGAACTAAGCAATGTGTGCAGAGATTTTGCAGCTATCCCCTTTCCTTCAGTTTTAGTGCTAACATTCATATCTCCAGAACTAGCATTTCCTATACAGGAAAGCATAACCGAGGGTATAGCACCTAACTCTTTAAACCTAAATGAAACAACGTGGCACATATGATTTACTTCTTAGAAATAACCATTGTGTGCAGAGATTTTGCAGCTATCTCCTTTCCTTCAGTTTTTGTGCTAATATTCGTATCTCTCATACTAGCATTTCCTATATAGGAAAGCATAACCGAGGGTATAGCACCTCACTCTTTAAACCTAAATGAAACAACATGGCACATATGATTTCCTTCTGAAAACTAAGCGTTGTGTGCAGAGATTTTTCAGCTATCTCCTTTCCTTCAGTTTTTGTGCTAACATTCCTATGTCTAAAACTAGCATTTACACTATAGGAAAGCATTACCGCGGGTATAGCACCTAACTCTTTAAACCTAAATGAAACAACATGGCAGCTATGATTTACTTCTGAGAACTAAGCATTGTGTGCAGAGATTTTGCAGCTATCTCCTTTCCTTCAGTTTTTGTGCTAACATTCGTGTCTGCAGAACTAGCATTTCTTATACAGGAAAGCATAACCGAGGGTATAGCACCTAACTCTTTAAACCTAAATGAAACAATATGGCACATATGATTTACTTCTGAGAACTAAGCATTGTGTGCACAGTTTTTGCAGCTATCTCCTTTCCTTCCGTTTTTGTGCTAACATTCCTATATCTGAACCTAGCATTTACACTATAGGATAGCATTACCGCGGGTATAGCACCTAACTCTTTAAACCTAAATGAAACAACATGGCACATGTGATTTACTTCTCAGAACTAAGCATTGTGTGCAGAGATTTTGCAGCTATCTCCTTTCCTTCAGTTTTTGTGCTAACATTCCTATGTCTAAAACTAGCATTTACACTATAGGAAAGCATTACCACGGGTATAGCACCTAACTCTTTAAACCTAAATGAAAAACTATGGCACATATGATTTACTTCTGAGAACTAAGCACTGTGTGCAGAGATTTTGCAGCTATCTCCTTTCCTTCAGTTTTTGTGCTAACATTCGTATCTCCAGAACTAGCATTTCTTATACAGGAAAGCATAACCGAGGGTATAGCACCTAACTCTTTAAACCTAAATGAAACAACATGGGACATAAGATTTACTTCTGAGAACTAAGCATTGTGTGCAGAGGTTTTGCAGCTATCTCCTTTCCTTCAGTTTTTGTGCTAACATTCCTATATCAGAACCTAGCATTTACACTATAGGATAGGATTACCACGGGTATAGCACCTAACTCTTTAAACCTAAATGAAACAACATGGCACATATGATTTACTTCTGAGAACTAACCATTCTGTGCAGAGATTTTTCAGCTATCTCCTTTCCTTCAGTTTTTGTGCTAACATTCCTCTATCAGAACCTAGCATTTACACTATAGGATAGGATTACCGCTGGTATAGCACCTAACTCTTTAAACCTAAATGAAACAACATGGCACATATGATTTACTTCTGAGAACTAACCATTGTCTCCAGAGATTTTTCAGCTATCTCCTTTCCTTCAGTTTTTGTGCTAACATTCCTAGGTCTAAAACTAGCTTTTACACTATAGGAAAGCATTAACGCGGGTATAGCACCTAACTCTTTAAACCTAAATGAAACAACATGGCACATATGATTTACTACTGAGTACTGAGCATTGTGTGCAGAGGTTTTGCAGCTATCTCCTTTCCTTCAGTTTTTGTGCTAACATTCCTAGGTCTAAAACTAGCTTTTACACTATAGGAAAGCATTAACGCGGGTATAACACCTAACTCTTTAAACCTAAATGAAACAACATGGCACCTATGATTTACTTCTGAGAACTAAGCATTGTGTGCAGAGATTTTGCAGCTATCTCCTTTCCTTCAGTTTTTGTGCTAACATTCGTATCTCCAGAACTAGCATTTCTTATACAGGAAAGCATAACCGAGGTTATAGCACCTAACTCTTTAAACCTAAATGAAACAACATGGCACATATGATTTACTTCTGAGAACTAAGCATTGTGTGCAGAAGTTTTGCAGCTATCTCCCTTCCTTCAGTTTTTGTGCTAACATTCCTATATCAGAACCTAGCATTTACACTATTGGATAGGATTACGGCGGGTATAGCACCTAACTCTTTAAACCTAAATGAAACAACATGGTACATATGATTTACTTCTGAGAACTAACCATTGTGTGCAGAGATTTTTCAGCTATCTCCTTTCCTTCAGATTTTGTGCTAACATTCCTATGTCTAAAACTAGCTTTTACACTATAGGAAAGCATTATGTGGGATATAGCACCTAACTCTTTAAACCTAAATGAAACAACATGGCACATATGATTTACTTCTGAGAACTAAGCAATGTGTGCAGAGATTTTGCAGCTATCCCCTTTCCTTCAGTTTTAGTGCTAACATTCATATCTCCAGAACTAGCATTTCCTATACAGGAAAGCATAACCGAGGGTATAGCACCTAACTCTTTAAACCTAAATGAAACAACGTGGCACATATGATTTACTTCTTAGAAATAACCATTGTGTGCAGAGATTTTGCAGCTATCTCCTTTCCTTCAGTTTTTGTGCTAATATTCGTATCTCTCATACTAGCATTTCCTATATAGGAAAGCATAACCGAGGGTATAGCACCTCACTCTTTAAACCTAAATGAAACAACATGGCACGTATGATTTCCTTCTGAAAACTAAGCGTTGTGTGCAGAGATTTTTCAGCTATCTCCTTTCCTTCAGTTTTTGTGCTAACATTCCTATGTCTAAAACTAGCATTTACACTATAGGAAAGCATTACCGCGGGTATAGCACCTAACTCTTTAAACCTAAATGAAACAACATGGCAGCTATGATTTACTTCTGAGAACTAAGCATTGTGTGCAGAGATTTTGCAGCTATCTCCTTTCCTTCAGTTTTTGTGCTAACATTCGTGTCTGCAGAACTAGCATTTCTTATACAGGAAAGCATAACCGAGGGTATAGCACCTAACTCTTTAAACCTAAATGAAACAATATGGCACATATGATTTACTTCTGAGAACTAAGCATTGTGTGCACAGTTTTTGCAGCTATCTCCTTTCCTTCCGTTTTTGTGCTAACATTCCTATATCTGAACCTAGCATTTACACTATAGGATAGCATTACCGCGGGTATAGCACCTAACTCTTTAAACCTAAATGAAACAACATGGCACATGTGATTTACTTCTCAGAACTAAGCATTGTGTGCAGAGATTTTGCAGCTATCTCCTTTCCTTCAGTTTTTGTGCTAACATTCCTATGTCTAAAACTAGCATTTACACTATAGGAAAGCATTACCACGGGTATAGCACCTAACTCTTTAAACCTAAATGAAAAACTATGGCACATATGATTTACTTCTGAGAACTAAGCACTGTGTGCAGAGATTTTGCAGCTATCTCCTTTCCTTCAGTTTTTGTGCTAACATTCGTATCTCCAGAACTAGCATTTCTTATACAGGAAAGCATAACCGAGGGTATAGCACCTAACTCTTTAAACCTAAATGAAACAACATGGGACATAAGATTTACTTCTGAGAACTAAGCATTGTGTGCAGAGGTTTTGCAGCTATCTCCTTTCCTTCAGTTTTTGTGCTAACATTCCTATATCAGAACCTAGCATTTACACTATAGGATAGGATTACCACGGGTATAGCACCTAACTCTTTAAACCTAAATGAAACAACATGGCACATATGATTTACTTCTGAGAACTAACCATTCTGTGCAGAGATTTTTCAGCTATCTCCTTTCCTTCAGTTTTTGTGCTAACATTCCTCTATCAGAACCTAGCATTTACACTATAGGATAGGATTACCGCTGGTATAGCACCTAACTCTTTAAACCTAAATGAAACAACATGGCACATATGATTTACTTCTGAGAACTAACCATTGTCTCCAGAGATTTTTCAGCTATCTCCTTTCCTTCAGTTTTTGTGCTAACATTCCTAGGTCTAAAACTAGCTTTTACACTATAGGAAAGCATTAACGCGGGTATAGCACCTAACTCTTTAAACCTAAATGAAACAACATGGCACATATGATTTACTACTGAGTACTGAGCATTGTGTGCAGAGGTTTTGCAGCTATCTCCTTTCCTTCAGTTTTTGTGCTAACATTCCTAGGTCTAAAACTAGCTTTTACACTATAGGAAAGCATTAACGCGGGTATAACACCTAACTCTTTAAACCTAAATGAAACAACATGGCACCTATGATTTACTTCTGAGAACTAAGCATTGTGTGCAGAGATTTTGCAGCTATCTCCTTTCCTTCAGTTTTTGTGCTAACATTCGTATCTCCAGAACTAGCATTTCTTATACAGGAAAGCATAACCGAGGTTATAGCACCTAACTCTTTAAACCTAAATGAAACAACATGGCACATATGATTTACTTCTGAGAACTAAGCATTGTGTGCAGAAGTTTTGCAGCTATCTCCCTTCCTTCAGTTTTTGTGCTAACATTCCTATATCAGAACCTAGCATTTACACTATTGGATAGGATTACGGCGGGTATAGCACCTAACTCTTTAAACCTAAATGAAACAACATGGTACATATGATTTACTTCTGAGAACTAACCATTGTGTGCAGAGATTTTTCAGCTATCTCCTTTCCTTCAGATTTTGTGCTAACATTCCTATGTCTAAAACTAGCTTTTACACTATAGGAAAGCATTATGTGGGATATAGCACCTAACTCTTTAAACCTAAATGAAACAACATGGCACATATGATTTAATTCTGAGAACTAAGCAATGTGTGCAGACATTTTGCAGCTATCCCCTTTCCTTCAGTTTTAGTGCTAACATTCATATCTCCAGAACTAGCATTTCCTATACAGGAAAGCATAACCGAGGGTATAGCACCTAACTCTTTAAACCTAAATGAAACAACGTGGCACATATGATTTACTTCTTAGAAATAACCATTGTGTGCAGAGATTTTGCAGCTATCTCCTTTCCTTCAGTTTTTGTGCTAATATTCGTATCTCTCATACTAGCATTTCCTATATAGGAAAGCATAACCGAGGGTATAGCACCTAAGTCTTTAAACCTAAATGAAACAACATGGCACATATGATTTACTTCCGAGAACTAAGCATTGTGTGCAGAGGTTTTGCAGCTATCTCCTTTCCTTCAGTTTTTGTGCTAACATTCGTATCTCTAAAACTAGCATTTCCTATATAGGAAAGCATAACCGAGGGTATAGCACCTCACTCTTTAAACCGAAATGAAACAACATGGCACATATGATTTCCTTCTGAAAACTAAGCATTGTGTGCAGAGATTTTTCAGCTATCTCCTTTCCTTCAGTTTTTGTGCTAACATTCCTATGTCTAAAACTAGCATTTACACTATAGGAAAGCATTACCGCGGGTATAGCACCTAACTCTTTAA
Source organism: Dasypus novemcinctus (assembly GCF_030445035.2). NCBI lineage: Eukaryota > Metazoa > Chordata > Mammalia > Cingulata > Dasypodidae > Dasypus > Dasypus novemcinctus. The sequence goes on from NC_080700.1 coordinate 771,747, forward strand.
ACCTAAATGAAACAACATGGCAGCTATGATTTACTTCTGAGAACTAAGCATTGTGTGCAGAGATTTTGCAGCTATCTCCTTTCCTTCAGTTTTTGTGCTAACATTCGTGTCTGCAGAACTAGCATTTCTTATACAGGAAAGCATAACCGAGGGTATAGCACCTAACTCTTTAAACCTAAATGAAACAACATGGCACATATGATTTACTTCTGAGACCTAACCATTGTGTGCAGAGATTTTTCAGCTATCTCCTTTCCTTCCGTTTTTGTGCTAACATTCCTATATCTGAACCTAGCATTTACACTATAGGATAGCATTACCGCGGGTATAGCACCTAACTCTTTAAACCTAAATGAAACAACATGGCACATGTGATTTACTTCTCAGAACTAAGCATTGTGTGCAGAGATTTTGCAGCTATCTCCTTTCCTTCAGTTTTTGTGCTAACATTCCTATGTCTAAAACTAGCATTTACACTATAGGAAAGCATTACCACGGGTATAGCACCTAACTCTTTAAACCTAAATGAAAAACTATGGCACATATGATTTACTTCTGAGAACTAAGCATTGTGTGCAGAGATTTTGCAGCTATCTCCTTTCCTTCAGTTTTTGTGCTAACATTCGTATCTGCAGAACTAGCATTTCTTATACAGGAAAGCATAACCGAGGGTATAGCACCTAACTCTTTAAACCTAAATGAAACAACATGGGACATAAGATTTACTTCTGAGAACTAAGCATTGTGTGCAGAGGTTTTGCAGCTATCTCCTTTCCTTCAGTTTTTGTGCTAACATTCCTATATCAGAACCTAGCATTTACACTATAGGATAGGATTACCACGGGTATAGCACCTAACTCTTTAAACCTAAATGAAACAACATGGCACATATGATTTACTTCTGAGAACTAACCATTCTGTGCAGAGATTTTTCAGCTATCTCCTTTCCTTCAGTTTTTGTGCTAACATTCCTCTATCAGAACCTAGCATTTACACTATAGGATAGGATTACCGCTGGTATAGCACCTAACTCTTTAAACCTAAATGAAACAACATGGCACATATGATTTACTTCTGAGAACTAACCATTGTCTGCAGAGATTTTTCAGCTATCTCCTTTCCTTCAGTTTTTGTGCTAACATTCCTCCATCAGAACCTTGCATTTACACTATAGGATAGGATTACCGCTGGTATAGCACCTAACTCTTTAAACCTAAATGAAACAACATGGCACATATGATTTACTTCTGAGAACTAACCATTGTCTCCAGAGATTTTTCAGCTATCTCCTTTCCTTCAGTTTTTGTGCTAACATTCCTAGGTCTAAAACTAGCTTTTACACTATAGGAAAGCATTAACGCGGGTATAGCACCTAACTCTTTAAACCTAAATGAAACAACATGGCACATATGATTTACTACTGAGTACTGAGCATTGTGTGCAGAGGTTTTGCAGCTATCTCCTTTCCTTCAGTTTTTGTGCTAACATTCCTAGGTCTAAAACTAGCTTTTACACTATAGGAAAGCATTAACGCGGGTATAGCACCTAACTCTTTAAACCTAAATGAAACAACATGGCACCTATGATTTACTTCTGAGAACTAAGCATTGTGTGCAGAGATTTTGCAGCTATCTCCTTTCCTTCAGTTTTTGTGCTAACACTCGTATCTCCAGAACTAGCATTTCTTATACAGGAAAGTTTAACCGAGGTTATAACACCTAACTCTTTAAACCTAAATGAAACAACATGGCACATATGATTTACTTCTGAGAACTAAGCATTGTGTGCAGAGGTTTTGCAGCTATCTCCCTTCCTTCAGTTTTTGTGCTAACATTCCTATATCAGAACCTAGCATTTACACTATTGGATAGGATTACCGCGGGTATAGCACCTAACTCTTTAAACCTAAATGAAACAACATGGCACATATGATTTACCTCTGAGAACTAACCATTGTGTGCAGAGATTTTTCAGCTATCTCCTTTCCTTCAGGTTTTGTGCTAACATTCCTATGTCTAAAACTAGCTTTCACACTATAGGAAAGCATTATGTGGGATATAGCACCTAACTCTTTAAACCTAAATGAAACAACATGGCACATATGATTTACTTCTGAGAACTAAGCAATGTATGCAGAGATTTTGCAGCTATCCCCTTTCCTTCAGTTTTAGTGCTAACATTCATATCTCCAGAACTAGCATTTCCTATACAGGAAAGCATAACCGAGGGTATAGCACCTAACTCTTTAAACCTAAATGAAACAACGTGGCACATATGATTTACTTCTTAGAAATAACCATTGTGTGCAGAGATTTTGCAGCTATCTCCTTTCCTTCAGTTTTTGTGCTAATATTCGTATCTCTCATACTAGCATTTCCTATATAGGAAAGCATAACCGAGGGTATAGCACCTAAGTCTTTAAACCTAAATGAAACAACATGGCACATATGATTTCCTTCTGAAAACTAAGCGTTGTGTGCAGAGATTTTTCAGCTATCTCCTTTCCTTCAGTTTTTGTGCTAACATTCCTATGTCTAAAACTAGCATTTACACTATAGGAAAGCATTACCGCGGGTATAGCACCTAACTCTTTAAACCTAAATGAAACAACATGGCAGCTATGATTTACTTCTGAGAACTAAGCATTGTGTGCAGAGATTTTGCAGCTATCTCCTTTCCTTCAGTTTTTGTGCTAACATTCGTGTCTGCAGAACTAGCATTTCTTATACAGGAAAGCATAACCGAGGGTATAGCACCTAACTCTTTAAACCTAAATGAAACAATATGGCACATATGATTTACTTCTGAGAACTAAGCATTGTGTGCACAGTTTTTGCAGCTATCTCCTTTCCTTCCGTTTTTGTGCTAACATTCCTATATCTGAACCTAGCATTTACACTATAGGATAGCATTACCGCGGGTATAGCACCTAACTCATTAAACCTAAATGAAACAACATGGCACATGTGATTTACTTCTGAGAACTAAGCATTGTGTGCAGAGATTTTGCAGCTATCTCCTTTCCTTCAGTTTTTGTGCTAACATTCCTATGTCTAAAACTAGCATTTACACTATAGGAAAGCATTACCACGGGTATAGCACCTAACTCTTTAAACCTAAATGAAAAACTATGGCACATATGATTTACTTCTGAGAACTAAGCATTGTGTGCAGAGATTTTGCAGCTATCTCCTTTCCTTCAGTTTTTGTGCTAACATTCGTATCTCCAGAACTAGCATTTCTTATACAGGAAAGCATAACCGAGGGTATAGCACCTAACTCTTTAAACCTAAATGAAACAACATGGGACATAAGATTTACTTCTCAGAACTAAGCATTGTGTGCAGAGGTTTTGCAGCTATCTCCTTTCCTTCAGTTTTTGTGCTAACATTCCTATATCAGAACCTAGCATTTACACTATAGGATAGGATTACCACGGGTATAGCACCTAACTCTTTAAACCTAAATGAAACAACATGGCACATATGATTTACTTCTGAGAACTAAGCATTGTGTGCAGAGGTTTTACAGCTATCTCCCTTCCTTCAGTTTTTGTGCTAACATTCCTATATCAAAACCTAGCATTTACACTATTGGATATGATTACCGCGGGTATAGCACCTAACTCTTTAAACCTAAATGAAACAACATGGCACATATGATTTACCTCTGAGAACTAACCATTGTGTGCAGAGATTTTTCAGCTATCTCCTTTCCTTCATGTTTTGTGCTAACATTCCTATGTCTAAAACTACCTTTTACACTATAGGAAAGCATTATGTGGGATATAGCACCTAACTCTTTAAACCTAAATGAAACAACATGGCACATATGATTTACTTCTGAGAACTAAGCAATGTGTGCAGAGATTTTGCAGCTATCCCCTTTCCTTCAGTTTTAGTGCTAACATTCATATCTCCAGAACTAGCATTTCCTATACAGGAAAGCATAACCGAGGGTATAGCACCTAACTCTTTAAACCTAAATGAAACAACGTGGCACATATGATTTACTTCTGAGAACTAACCATTGTCTCCAGAGATTTTTCAGCTATCTCCTTTCCTTCAGTTTTTGTGCTAACATTCCTAGGTCTAAAACTAGCTTTTACACTATAGGAAAGCATTAACGCGGGTATAGCACCTAACTCTTTAAACCTAAATGAAACAACATGGCACATATGATTTACTACTGAGTACTGAGCATTGTGTGCAGAGGTTTTGCAGCTATCTCCTTTCCTTCAGTTTTTGTGCTAACATTCCTAGGTCTAAAACTAGCTTTTACACTATAGGAAAGCATTAACGCGGGTATAGCACCTAACTCTTTAAACCTAAATGAAACAACATGGCACCTATGATTTACTTCTGAGAACTAAGCATTGTGTGCAGAGATTTTGCAGCTATCTCCTTTCCTTCAGTTTTTGTGCTAACATTCGTATCTCCAGAACTAGCATTTCTTATACAGGAAAGCATAACCGAGGTTATAGCACCTAACTCTTTAAACCTAAATGAAACAACATGGCACATATGATTTACTTCTGAGAACTAAGCATTGTGTGCAGAAGTTTTGCAGCTATCTCCCTTCCTTCAGTTTTTGTGCTAACATTCCTATATCAGAACCTAGCATTTACACTATTGGATAGGATTACCGCGGGTATAGCACCTAACTCTTTAAACCTAAATGAAACAACATGGTACATATGATTTACTTCTGAGAACTAACCATTGTGTGCAGAGATTTTTCAGCTATCTCCTTTCCTTCAGATTTTGTGCTAACATTCCTATGTCTAAAACTAGCTTTTACACTATAGGAAAGCATTATGTGGGATATAGCACCTAACTCTTTAAACCTAAATGAAACAACATGGCACATATGATTTACTTCTGAGAACTAAGCAATGTGTGCAGAGATTTTGCAGCTATCCCCTTTCCTTCAGTTTTAGTGCTAACATTCATATCTCCAGAACTAGCATTTCCTATACAGGAAAGCATAACCGAGGGTATAGCACCTAACTCTTTAAACCTAAATGAAACAACGTGGCACATATGATTTACTTCTTAGAAATAACCATTGTGTGCAGAGATTTTGCAGCTATCTCCTTTCCTTCAGTTTTTGTGCTAATATTCGTATCTCTCATACTAGCATTTCCTATATAGGAAAGCATAACCGAGGGTATAGCACCTAAGTCTTTAAACCTAAATGAAACAACATGGCACATATGATTTACTTCCGAGAACTAAGCATTGTGTGCAGAGGTTTTGCAGCTATCTCCTTTCCTTCAGTTTTTGTGCTAACATTCGTATCTCTAAAACTAGCATTTCCTATATAGGAAAGCATAACCGAGGGTATAGCACCTCACTCTTTAAACCTAAATGAAACAACATGGCACATATGATTTCCTTCTGAAAACTAAGCGTTGTGTGCAGAGATTTTTCAGCTATCTCCTTTCCTTCAGTTTTTGTGCTAACATTCCTATGTCTAAAACTAGCATTTACACTATAGGAAAGCATTACCGCGGGTATAGCACCTAACTCTTTAAACCTAAATGAAACAACATGGCAGCTATGATTTACTTCTGAGAACAAAGCATTGTGTGCAGAGATTTTGCAGCTATCTCCTTTCCTTCAGTTTTTGTGCTAACATTCGTGTCTGCAGAACTAGCATTTCTTATACAGGAAAGCATAACCGAGGGTATAGCCCCTAACTCTTTAAACCTAAATGAAACAACATGGCACATATGATTTACTTCTGAGACCTAACCATTGTGTGCAGATATTTTTCAGCTATCTCCTTTCCTTCCGTTTTTGTGCTAACATTCCTATATCTGAACCTAGCATTTACACTATAGGATAGCATTACCGCGGGTATAGCACCTAACTCTTTAAACCTAAATGAAACAACATGGCACATGTGATTTACTTCTCAGAACTAAGCATTGTGTGCAGAGATTTTGCAGCTATCTCCTTTCCTTCAGTTTTTGTGCTAACATTCCTATGTCTAAAACTAGCTTTTACACTATAGGAAAGCATTACGTGGGGTATAGCACCTAACTTTTTAAACCTAAATGAAACAACATGTCACATATGATTTACTTCTGAGATCTAAGCAATGTGTGCAGAGATTTTGCAGCTGTACCCTTTCCTTCAGTTTTAGTGCTAACATTCATATCTCCAGAACTAGCATTTCCTATACAGGAAAGCATTACCGAGGGTATAGCACCTAACTCTTTAAACCTAAATGAAACAACATGGCACATATGATTTACTTCTTAGAAATAACCATTGTGTGCAGAGATTTTGCAGCTATCTCCTTTCCTTCAGTTTTTGTGCTAATATTCGTATCTCTCATACTAGCATTTCCCATATAGGAAAGCATAACCGAGGGTATAGCACCTAAGTCTTTAAACCTAAATGAAACAACATGGCACATATGATTTACTTCCGAGAACTAAGCATTGTGTGCAGAGGTTTTGCAGCTATCTCCTTTCCTTCAGTTTTTGTGCTAACATTCGTATCTCTAAAACTAGCATTGCCTATATAGGAAAGCATAACCGAGGGTATAGCACCTCACTCTTTAAACCTAAATGAAACAACATGACACATATGATTTCCTTCTGAAAACTAAGCGTTGTGTGCTGAGATTTTTCAGCTATCTCCTTTCCTTCAGTTTTTGTGCTAACATTCCTATGTCTAAAACTAGCATTTACACTATAGGAAAGCATTACCGCGGGTATAGCACCTAACTCTTTAAACCTAAATGAAACAACATGGCACCTATGATTTACTTCTGAGAACTAAGCAATGTGTGCAGGGATTTTGCAGCTATCTTCTTTCCTTCACTTTTAGTGCTAACATTCATATCTCCAGAACTAGCATTTCCTATACAGGAAAGCATAACCGAGGGTATAGCACCTAACTCTTTAAACCTACATGAAATAATATGGCACATATGATTTACCTCTGAGAACTAAGCATTGTGTGCAGAGGTTTTGCAGCTATCTCCTTTCCTTCAGTTTTTGTGCTAACATTCCTATATCAGAACCTAGCATTTTCACTATAGGATAGGATTACCGCGGGTATAGCACCTAACTCTTTAAACCTAAATGAAACAACATGGCACATATGATTTACTTCTGAGAACTAACCATTCTGTGCAGAGATTTTTCAGCTATCTCCTTTCCTTCAGTTTTTGTGCTAACATTCCTATGTCTAAAACTAGCTTTTACACTATAGGAAAGGATTACCTCGGGTATAGCACCTAAATCTTTAAACCTAAATGAAACAACATGGCACATATGATTTACTTCTGAGAACTAAGCAATGTGTGAAGAGATTTTGCAGCTGTCTCCTTTCCTTCAGTTTTAGTGCTAACATTCATATCTCCAGAACTAGCATTTCCTATACAGGAAAGCATAACCGAGGGTATAGCACCTAACTCTTTAAACCTAAATGAAACAACATGGCACATATGATTCACTTCTTTGAACTAAGCATTGTGTGCAGAGATTTTGCAAATATCTCCTTTCCTACAGTTTTTGTGCTAACATTCGTATCTCTCATACTAGTATTTCCTATATAGGAAAGCATAACCGAGGGTATAGCACCTAAGTCTTTAAACCTAAATGAAACAACATGGCACATATGATTTACTTTTGAGAACTAAGCATTGTGTGCAGAAGATTTGCGGCTGTCTCCTTTCCTTCAGTTTTTGTGCTAACATTCGTATCTCTAAAACTAGCATTTCCTATATAGGAAAGCATAACCGAGGGTATAGCACCTCACTCTTTAAACCTAAATGAAACAACATGGCACATATGATTTCCTTCTGAAAACTAAGCATTGTGTGCAGAGATTTTTCAGCTATCTCCTTTCCTTCAGTTTTTGTGCTAACATTCCTATGTCTAAAACTAGCATTTACACTATAGGAAAGCATTACGTGGGGTATAGCACCTAACTTTTTAAACCTAAATGAAACAACATGTCACATATGATTTACTTCTGAGAACTAAGCAATGTGTGCAGAGATTTTGCAGCTATACCCTTTCCTTCAGTTTTAGGGCTAACATTCATATCTCCAGAACTAGCATTTCCTATACAGGAAAGCATAACCGAGGGTATAGCACCTAACTCTTTAAACCTAAATGAAACAACATGGCACATATGATTTACTTCTTAGAAATAACCATTGTGTGCAGAGATTTTGCAGCTATCTCCTTTCCTTCAGTTTTTGTGCTAATATTCGTATCTCTCCTACTAGCATTTCCTATATAGGAAAGCATAACCGAGGGTATAGCACCTAAGTCTTTAAACCTAAATGAAACAACATGGCACATATGATTTACTTCCGAGACTAAGCACTGTGTGCAGAGGTTTTGCCGCTATCACCTTTCCTTCAGTTTTTGTGCTAACATTCGTATCTCTAAAACTAGCATTTCCTATATAGGAAAGCATAACCGAGGGTATAGCACCTCACTCTTTAAACCTAAATGAAACAACATGGCACATATGATTTCCTTCTGAAAACTAAGCGTTGTGTGCTGAGATTTTTCAGCTATTTCCTTTCCTTCAGTTTTTGTGCTAACATTCCTATGTCTAAAACTAGCATTTACACTATAGGAAAGCATTACCGCGGGTATAGCACCTAACTCTTTAAACCTAAATGAAACAACATGGCACCTATGATTTACTTCTGAGAACTAAGCAATGTGTGCAGGGATTTTGCAGCTATCTTCTTTCCTTCACTTTTAGTGCTAACATTCATATCTCCAGAACTAGCATTTCCTATACAGGAAAGCATAACCGAGGGTATAGCACCTAACTCTTTAAACCTACATGAAATAATATGGCACATATGATTTACTTCTGAGAACTAAGCATTGTGTGCAGAGGTTTTGCAGCTATCTCCTTTCCTTCAGTTTTTGTGCTAACATTCCTATATCAGAACCTAGCATTTACACTATAGGATAGGATTACCGCGGGTATAGCACCTAACTCTTTAAACCTAAATGAAACAACATGGCACATATGATTTACTTCTGAGAACTAACCATTCTGTGCAGAGATTTTTCAGCTATCTCCTTTCCTTCAGTTTTTGTGCTAACATTCCTATGTCTAAAACTAGCTTTTACACTATAGGAAAGCATTACCTCGGGTATAGCACCTAAATCTTTAAATCTAAATGAAACAACATGGCACATATGATTTACTTCTGAGAACTAAGCAATGTGTGCAGAGATTTTGCAGCTGTCTCCTTTCCTTCAGTTTTAGTGCTAACATTCATATCTCCAGAACCAGCATTTCCTATACAGGAAAGCATAACCGAGGGTATAGCACCTAACTCTTTAAACCTAAATGAAACAACATGGCACATATGATTCACTTCTTAGAACTAAGCATTGTGTGCAGAGATTTTGCAACTATCTCCTTTCCTTCAGTTTTTGTGCTAACATTCGTATCTCTCATACTAGTATTTCCTATATAGGAAAGCATAACCGAGGGTATAGCACCTAAGTCTTTAAACCTAAATGAAACAACATGGCACATATGATTTACTTTTGAGAACTAAGCATTGTGTGCAGAAGTTTTACAGCTATCTCCTTTCCTTCAGTTTTTGTGCTAACATTCTATCTCTAGAACTAGCATTTCCTATATAGGAAAGCATAACCGAGGGTATAGCACCTCACTCTTTAAACCTAAATGAAACAACATGGCACATATGATTTCCTTCTGAAAACTAAGCATTGTGTGCAGAGATTTTTCAGCTATCTCCTTTCCTTCAGTTTTTGTGCTAACATTCCTATGTCTAAAACTAGCATTTACACTATAGGAAAGCATTACCGCGGGTATAGCACCTAACTCTTTAAACCTAAATGAAACAACATGGCATCTATGATTTACTTCTGAGAACTAAGCATTGTGTGCAGAGATTTTGCAGCTATCTACTTTCCTTCAGTTTTTGTGCTAACATTCGTATCTCTTAAACTACCATTCCCTATATAGGAAAGCATAACCGAGGGTATAGCACCTAACACTTTATATCTGAATGAAACAACATGGCACATATGATTTACTTCTGAGAAGTAAGCATTGTGTGCAGAGATTTTGCAGCTATCTCCTTTCCTTCAGTTTTTGTGCTTACATTCATATCTCCAGAACTAACCTTTCCTATACAGGAAGCATAACCGAGGGTATAGCACCTAACTCTTTAAAACTAAATGAAACAACATGGCACATATGATTTACTTCTGAGAACTAACCATTCTGTGCAGAGATTTTTCAGCTATCTCCTTTCCTTCAGTTTTTGTGCTAACATTCCTCTATCAGAACCTAGCATTTAAACTATAGGATAGGATTACCGCTGGTATAGCACCTAACTCTTTAAACCTAAATGAAACAACATGGCACATATGATTTACTTCTGAGAACTAACCATTGTCTCCAGAGATTTTTCAGCTATCTCCTTTCCTTCAGTTTTTGTGCTAACATTCCTATGTCTAAAACTAGCTTTTACACTATAGGAAAGCATTACCGCGGGTATAGCACTTAACTCTTTAAACCTAAATGAAACAACATGGCACCTATGATTTACTTCTGAGAACTAAGCATTGTGTGCAGAGATTTTGCCGCTATCTCCTTTCCTTCAGTTTTTGTGCTAACATTCGTGTCTGCAGAACTAGCATTTCTTATACAGTAAAGCATAACCGAGGGTATAGCACCTAACTCTTTAAACCTAAATGAAACAACATGGCACATATGATTTACTTCTGAGAACTAAGCAATGTGTGCAGAGATTTTGCAGCTATCTCCTTTCCTACAGTTTTTGTGCTAACATTCGTATCTCTTAAACTAGCAATCCCTATATAGGAAAGCATAACCGAGGATATAGCACCTAAGTGTTTAAACCTAAATGAAACCACATTGCACATATGATTTACTTCTGAGAACTAAGCATTCTGTGCAGAGGTTTTGCATCTATCTCCTTTCCTTCAGTTTTTGTGCTAACATTCCTATATCAGAACCTAGCATTTACAGTATAGGATAGGATTACCGCGGTTATAGCACCTAATTCTTTAAACCTAAATGAAACAACATGGCACATATGATTTACTTCTGAGAACTAACCATTGTGTGCAGAGATTTTTCAGCTATCTCCTTTCCTTCAGTTTTTGTGCTAACATTCGTATGTCTAAAACTAGCTTTTACACTATAGGAAAGAATTACGTGGGGTATAGCACCTAACTTTTTAAACCTAAATGAAACAACATGTCACATATGATTTACTTCTGAGAACTAAGCAATGTGTGCAGAGATTTTGCAGCTATACCCTTTCCTTCAGTTTTAGTGCTAACATTCATATCTCCAGAACTAGCATTTCCTATACAGGAAAGCATAACCGAGGGTATAGCACCTAACTCTTTAAACCTAAATGAAACAACATGGCACATATGATTTACTTCTTAGAAATAACCATTGTGTGCAGAGATTTTGCAGCTATCTCCTTTCCTTCAGTTTTTGTGCTAATATTCGTATCTCTCATACTAGCATTTCCTATATAGGAAAGCATAACCGAGGGTATAGCACCTAAGTCTTTAAACCTAAATGAAACAACATGGCACATATGATTTACTTCCGAGAACTAAGCATTGTGTGCAGAGGTTTTGCCGCTATCTCCTTTCCTTCAGTTTTTGTGCTAACATTCGTATCTCTAAAACTAGCATTTCCTATATAGGAAAGCATAACCGAGGGTATAGCACCTCACTCTTTAAACCTAAATGAAACAACATGGCACATATGATTTCCTTCTGAAAACTAAGCGTTGTGTGCTGAGATTTTTCAGCTATCTCCTTTCCTTCAGTTTTTGTGCTAACATTCCTATGTCTAAAACTAGCATTTACACTATAGGAAAGCATTACCGCGGGTATAGCACCTAACTCTTTAAACCTAAATGAAACAACATGGCACCTATGATTTACTTCTGAGAACTAAGCAATGTGTGCAGGGATTTTGCAGCTATCTTCTTTCCTTCACTTTTAGTGCTAACATTCATATCTCCATAACTAGCATTTCCTATACAGGAAAGCATAACCGAGGGTATAGCACCTAACTCTTTAAAACTACATGAAATAATATGGCACATATGATTTACTTCTGAGAACTAAGCATTGTTTGCAGAGGTTTTGCAGCTATCTCCTTTCCTTCAGTTTTTGTGCTAACATTCCTATATCAGAACCTAGCATTTACACTATAGGATAGGAATACCGCGGGTATAGCACCTAACTCTTTAAACCTAAATGAAACAACATGGCACATATGATTTACTTCTGAGAACTAACCATTGTGTGCAGAGATTTTTCAGCTATCTCCTTTCCTTCAGTTTTTGTGCTAACATTCCTATGTCTAAAACTAGCTTTTACACTATAGGAAAGCATTAACGCGGGTATAGCACCTAACTCTTTAAACCTAAATGAAACAACATGGCACATATGATTTACTACTGAGTACTGAGCATTGCGTGCAGAGGTTTTGCAGCTATCTCCTTTCCTTCAGTTTTTGTGCTAACATTCCTAGGTCTAAAACTAGCTTTTACACTATAGGAAAGCATTAACGCGGGTATAGCACCTAACTCTTTAAACCTAAATGAAACAACATGGCACCTATGATTTACTTCTGAGAACTAAGCATTGTGTGCAGAGATTTTGCAGCTATCTCCTTTCCTTCAGTTTTTGTGCTAACATTCGTATCTCCAGAACTAGCATTTCTTATACAGGAAAGCATAACCGAGGTTATAGCACCTAACTCTTTAAACCTAAATGAAACAACATGGCACATATGATTTACTTCTGAGAACTAAGCATTGTGTGCAGAGGTTTTGCAGCTATCTCCCTTCCTTCAGTTTTTGTGCTAACATTCCTATATCAGAACCTAGCATTTACACTATTGGATAGGATTACCGCGGGTATAGCACCTAACTCTTTACCTAAATGAAACAACATGGCACATATGATTTACCTCTGAGAACTAACCATTGTGTGCAGAGATTTTTCAGCTATCTCCTTTCCTTCAGTTTTTGTGCTAACATTCCTATGTCTAAAACTAGCTTTTACACTATAGGAAAGCATTATGTGGGATATAGCACCTAACTCTTTAAACCTAAATGAAACAACATGGCACATATGATTTACTTCTGAGAACTAAGCAATGTGTGCAGAGATTTTGCAGCTATCCCCTTTCCTTCAGTTTTAGTGCTAACATTCATTACTCCAGAACTAGCATTTCCTATACAGGAAAGCATAACCGAGGGTATAGCACCTAACTCTTTAAACCTAAATGAAACAACATGGCACATATGATTTACTTCTTAGAAATAACCATTGTGTGCAGAGATTTTGCAGCTATCTCCTTTCCTTCAGTTTTTGTGCTAATATTCGTATCTCTCATACTAGCATTTCCTATATAGGAAAGCATAACCGAGGGTATAGCACCTAAGTCTTTAAACCTAAATGAAACAACATGGCACATATGATTTACTTCCGAGAACTAAGCACTGTGTGCAGAGGTTTTGCAGCTATCTCCTTTCCTTCAGTTTTTGTGCTAACATTCGTATCTCCAGAACTAGCATTTCTTATACAGGAAAGCATAACCGAGGTTATATCAGCTAACTCTTTTAAACTAAAGGAAACAACATGGGACATATGATTTACTTCTGAGAACTAAGCATTGTGTGCAGAGGTTTTGCAGCTATCTCCCTTCCTTCAGTTTTTGTGCTAACATTCCTATATCAGAACCTAGCATTTACACTATAGGATAGGATTACCGCGAGTATAGCACCTAACTCTTTAAACCTAAATGAAACAACATGGCACATATGATTTACTTCTGAGAACTAACCATTCTGTGCAGAGATTTTTCAGCTATCTCCTTTCCTTCAGTTTTTGTGCTAACATTCCTATGTCTAAAACTAGCTTTTACACTATAGGGAAAGCATTACCTCGGGAATAGCACCTAACTCTTTAAACCTTAAATGAAACAACATGGCACATATGATTTACTTCTGAGAACTAAGCAATGTGTGCAGAGATTTTGCAGCTATCTCCTTTCCTTCAGTTTTAGTGCTAACATTCATATCTCCAGAACTAGCATTTCCTATACAGGAAAGCATAACCGAGGGTATAGCACCTAACTCTTTAAACCTACATGAAATAATATGGCACATATGATTTACTTCTGAGAACTAAGCATTGTGTGCAGAGGTTTTGCAGCTATCTCATTTCCTTCAGTTTTTGTGCTAACATTCGTATCTCCAGAACTAGCATTTCTTATACAGGAAAGCATAACCGAGGGTATAGCACCTAACTCTTTAAACCTAAATGAAACAACATGGCAAATATGATTTACTTCTGAGAACTAAGCAATGTGTGCAGAGATTTTGCAGCTATCCCTTTCCTTCAGTTTTAGTGCTAACGTTCATATCTTCAGAACTAGCATTTCCTATACAGGAAAGCATAACCGAGGGTATAGCACCTAACTCTTTAAACCTAAATGAAACAACATGGCACATATGATTTACTTCTTAGAAATAACCATTGTGTGCAGAGATTTTGCAGCTATCTCCTTTCCTTCAGTTTTTGTGCTAATATTCGTATCTCTCATACTAGCATTTCCTATATAGGAAAGCATAACCGAGGGTATAGCACCTAAGTCTTTAAACCTAAATGAAACAACATGGCACATATGATTTACTTCCGAGAACTAAGCATTGTGTGCAGAGGTTTTGCAGCTATCTCCTTTCCTTCAGTTTTTGTGCAAACATTCGTATCTCTAAAACTAGCATTTCCTATATAGGAAAGCATAACCGAGGGTATAGCACCACACTCTTTAAACCTAAATGAAACAACATGGCACATATGATTTCCTTATGAAAACTAAGCGTTGTGTGCAGAGATTTTTCAGCTATCTCCTTTCCTTCAGGTTTTGTGCTAACATTCCTATGTCTAAAACTAGCTTTTACACTATAGGAAAGCATTACCTCGGGTATAGCACCTAACTCTTTAAACATAAATGAAACAACATGGCACCTATGATTTACTTCTGAGAACTAAGCATTGTGTGCAGAGATTTTGCAGCTATCTCCTTTCCTTCAGTTTTAGTGCTAACATTCATATCTCCAGAACTAGCATTTCCTATACAGGAAAGCATAACCGAGGGTATAGCACCTAACTCTTTAAACCTAAATGAAACAACATGGCACATATGATTCACCTCTTAGAACTAAGCATTGTGTGCAGAGATTTTGCAACTATCTCCTTTCCTTCAGTTTTTGTGCTAACATTCGTATCTCTCATACTAGCATTTCCTATATAGGAAAGCATAACCGAGGGTATAGCACCTCACTCTTTAAACCTAAATGAAACAACATGGCACATATGATTTCCTTCTGAAAACTAAGCATTGTGTGCAGAGATTTTTCAGCTATCTCCTTTCCTTCAGTTTTTGTGCTAACATTCCTATGTCTAAAACTAGCATTTACACTATAGAAAAGCATTACCGCGGGTATAGCACCTAACTCTTTAAACCTAAATGAAACAACATGGCAACTATGATTTACTTCTGAGAACTAAGCATTGTGTGCAGAGATTTTGCAGCTATCACCTTTCCTTCAGTTTTTGTGCTAACATTCTTATCTCTTAAACTAGCATTCCCTATATAGGAAAGCATAACCGAGGGTATAGCACCTAACTCTTTACACCTGAATGAAACAACATGGCACATATGATTTACTTCTGAGAAGTAAGCATTGTGTGCAGAGATTTTGCAGCTATCTCCTTTCCTTCAGTTTTTGTGCTTACATTCATATCTCCAGAACTAACCTTTCCTATACAGGAAGCATAACCGAGGGTATAGCACCTAACTATTTAAACCTAAAAGAAACAACATGGCACATATGATTTACTTCTGAGAACTAAGCATTGTGTGCAGAGGTTTTGCATCTATCTCCTTTCCTTCAGTTTTTGTGCTAACATTCCTATATCAGAACCTAGCATTTACACTATAGGATAGGATTACCGCGGGTATAGCACCTAACTCTTTAAACCTAAATGAAACAACATGGTACATATGATTTACTTCTGAGAACTAACCATTGTGTGCAGAGATTTTTCAGCTATCTCCTTTCCTTCAGTTTTTGTGCTAACATTCCTAGGTCTAAAACTAGCTTTTACACTATAGGAAAGCATTAACGCGGGTATAGCACCTAACTCTTTAAACCTAAATGAAACAACATGGCACATACGATTTACTACTGAGTACTGAGCATTGTGTGCAGAAGTTTTGCAGCTATCTCCTTTCCTTCAGTTTTTGTGCTAACATTCCTAGGTCTAAAACTAGCTTTTACACTATAGGAAAGCATTAACGCGGGTATAGCACCTAACTCTTTAAACCTAAATGAAACAACATGGCACCTATGATTTACTTCTGAGAACTAAGCATTGTGTGCAGAGATTTTGCAGCTATCTCCTTTCCTTCAGTTTTTGTGCTAACATTCGTATCTCCAGAACTAGCATTTCTTATACAGGAAAGCATAACCGAGGTTATAGCACCTAACTCTTTAAACCTAAATGAAACAACATAGCACATATGATTTACTTCTGAGAACTAAGCATTGTGTGCAGAGGTTTTGCAGCTATCTCCCTTCCTTCAGTTTTTGTGCTAACATTCCTATATCAGAACCTAGCATTTACACTATTGGATAGGATTACCGCGGGTATAGCACCTAACTCTTTAAACCTAAATGAAACAACATGGCACATATGATTTACCTCTGAGAACTAACCATTGCGTGCAGAGATTTTTCAGCTATCTCCTTTCCTTCAGATTTTGTGCTAACATTCCTATGTCTAAAACTAGCTTTTACACTATAGGAAAGCATCATGGGGGATATAGCACCTAACTCTTTGAACCTAAATGAAACAACATGGCACATATGATTTACTTCTGAGAACTAAGCAATGTGTGCAGAGATTTTGCAGCTATCCCCTTTCCTTCAGTTTTAGTGCTAACATTCATATCTCCAGAACTAGCATTTCCTATACAGGAAAGCATAACCGAGGGTATAGCACCTAACTCTTTAAACCTAAATGAAACAACATGGCACATATGATTTACTTCTTAGAACTAACCATTTTGTGCAGAGATTTTGCAGGTATCTCCTTTCCTTCAGTTTTTGTGCTAACATTCGTATCTCTCATACTAGCATTTCCTATATAGGAAAGCATGACCGAGGGTATAGCACCTAAGTCTTTAAACCTAAATGAAACAACATGGCACATATGATTTACTTCCGAGAACTAAGCATTGTGTGCAGAGGTTTGGCAGCTATCTCCTTTCCTTCAGTTTTTGTGCTAACTGTCTTTTCTCTAAAACTAGCATTTCTTATACAGGAAAGCATAACCGAGGTTATACCACCTAACTCTTTAAACCTAAATGAAACAACATGGCACATATGATTTACTTCTGAGAACTAAGCATTGTGTGCAGAGGTTTTGCAGCTATCTCCCTTCCTTCAGTTTTTGTGCTAACATTCCTATATCAGAACCTAGCATTTACACTATTGGATAGGATTACCGCGGGTATAGCACCTAACTCTTTAAACCTAAATGAAACAACATGGCACATATGATTTACCTCTGAGAACTAACCATTGCGTGCAGAGATTTTTCAGCTATCTCCTTTCCTTCAGATTTTGTGCTAACATTCCTATGTCTAAAACTAGCTTTTACACTATAGGAAAGCATCATGGGGGATATAGCACCTAACTCTTTGAACCTAAATGAAACAACATGGCACATATGATTTACTTCTGAGAACTAAGCAATGTGTGCAGAGATTTTGCAGCTATCCCCTTTCCTTCAGTTTTAGTGCTAACATTCATATCTCCAGAACTAGCATTTCCTATACAGGAAAGCATAACCGAGGGTATAGCACCTAACTCTTTAAACCTAAATGAAACAACATGGCACATATGATTTACTTCTTAGAACTAACCATTTTGTGCAGAGATTTTGCAGGTATCTCCTTTCCTTCAGTTTTTGTGCTAACATTCGTATCTCTCATACTAGCATTCCCTATATAGGAAAGCATGACCGAGGGTATAGCACCTAAGTCTTTAAACCTAAATGAAACAACATGGCACATATGATTTACTTCCGAGAACTAAGCATTGTGTGCAGAGGTTTGGCAGCTATCTCCTTTCCTTCAGTTTTTGTGCTAACTGTCTTTTCTCTAAAACTAGCATTTCTTATACAGGAAAGCATAACCGAGGTTATACCACCTAACTCTTTAAACCTAAATGAAACAACATGGCACATATGATTTACTTCTGAGAACTAAGCATTGTGTGCAGAGGTTTTGCAGCTATCTCCCTTCCTTCAGTTTTTGTGCTAACATTCCTATATCAGAACCTAGCATTTACACTATTGGATAGGATTACCGCGGGTATAGCACCTAACTCTTTAAACCTAAATGAAACAACATGGCACATATGATTTAACTCTGAGAACTAACCATTGCGTGCAGAGATTTTTCAGCTATCTCCTTTCCTTCAGTTTTTGTGCTAACATTCCTATGTCTAAAAGTAGCATTTACAGTATAGGAAAGCATTTCCGCGGGTATAGCACCTAACTCTTTAAACCTAAATGAAACAACATGGCACCTATGATTTACTTCTGAGAACTAAGCATTGTGTGCAGAGATTTTGGAGCTATCTCCTTTCCTTCAGTTTTTGTGCTAACATTCGTATCTCCAGAACTAGCATTTCTTATACAGGAAAGCATAACCGAGGGTATAGCACCTAACTCTTTAAACCTAAACGAAACAACATGGGACATATGATTTACTTCTGAGAACTAAGCATTGTGTGCAGAGGTTTTGCAGCTATCTCCTTTCCTTCAGTTTTTGTGCTAACATTCCTATATCAGAACCTAGCATTTACACTATAGGATAGGATTACCGCTGGTATAGCACCTAACTCTTTAAACCTAAATGAAACAACATGGCACATATGATTTACTTCTGAGAACTAACCATTGTGTCCAGAGATTTTTCAGCTATCTCCTTTCCTTCAGTTTTTGTGCTAACATTCCTATGTCTAAAACTAGCTTTTACACTATAGGAAAGCATTACCGCGGGTATAGCACCTAACTCTTTAAAACTAAATGAAACAACATGGCACCTATGATTTACTTCTGAGAACTAAGCATTGTGTGCAGAGATTTTGCAGCTATCTCCTTTCCTTCAGTTTTTGTGCTAACATTCGTATCTCCAGAACTAGCATTTCTTATACAGGAAAGCATAACCGAGGGTATAGCACCTAACTCTTTAAACCTAAATGAAACAACATGGCACATATGATTTACTTCTGAGAACTAAGCATTGTGTGCAGAGGTTTTGCAGCTATCTCCCTTCCTTCAGTTTTTGTGCTAACTTTCCTATATCAGAACCTAGCATTTACACTATTGGATAGGATTACCGCGGGTATAGCACCTAACTCTTTAAAACTAAATGAAACAACATGGCACCTATGATTTACTTCTGAGAACTAAGCATTGTGTGCAGAGATTTTGGAGCTATCTCCTTTCCTTCAGTTTTTGTGCTAACATTCGTATCTCCAGAACTAGCATTTCTTATACAGGAAAGCATAACCGAGGGTATAGCACCTAACTCTTTAAACCTAAATGAAACAACATGGCACATATGATTTACTTCTTAGAACTAACCATTTTGTGCAGAGATTTTGCAGGTATCTCCTTTCCTTCAGTTTTTGTGCTAACATTCGTATCTCTCATACTAGCATTTCCTATATAGGAAAGCATGACCGAGGGTATAGCACCTAAGTCTTTAAACCTAAATGAAACAACATGGCACATATGATTTACTTCCGAGAACTAAGCATTGTGTGCAGAGGTTTGGCAGCTATCTCCTTTCCTTCAGTTTTTGTGCTAACTGTCTTTTCTCTAAAACTAGCATTTCTTATACAGGAAACCATAACCGAGGTTATAGCACCTAACTCTTTAAACCTAAATGAAACAACATGGCACATATGATTTACTTCTGAGAACTAAGCATTGTGTGCAGAGGTTTTGCAGCTATCTCCCTTCCTTCAGTTTTTGTGCTAACATTCCTATATCAGAACCTAGCATTTACACTATTGGATAGGATTACCGCGGGTATAGCACCTAACTCTTTAAACCTAAATGAAACAACATGGCACATATGATTTACCTCTGAGAAATAACCATTGCGTGCAGAGATTTTTCAGCTATCTCCTTTCCTTCAGTTTTTGTGCTAACATTCCTATTTCTAAAAGTAGCATTTACAGTATAGGAAAGCATTTCCGCGGGTATAGCACCTAACTCTTTAAACCTAAATGAAACAACATGGCCCCTATGATTTACTTCTGAGAACTAAGCATTGTGTGCAGAGATTTTGGAGCTATCTCCTTTCCTTCAGTTTTTGTGCTAACATTCGTATCTCCAGAACTAGCATTTCTTATACAGGAAAGCATAACCGAGGGTATAGCACCTAACTCTTTAAACCTAAATGAAACAACATGGGACATATGATTTACTTCTGAGAACTAAGCATTGTGTGCAGAGGTTTTGCAGCTATCTCCTTTCCTTCAGTTTTTGTGCTAACATACCTATATCAGAACCTAGCATTTACACTATAGGATAGGATTACCGCTGGTATAGCACCTAACTCTTTAAACCTAAATGAAACAACATGGCACATATGATTTACTTCTGAGAACTAACCATTGTGTCCAGAGATTTTTCAGCTATCTCCTTTCCTTCAGTTTTTGTGCTAACATTCCTATGTCTAAAACTAGCTTTTACACTATAGGAAAGCATTACCGCGGGTATAGCACCTAACTCTTTAAACCTAAATGAAACAACATGGCACCTATGATTTACTTCTGAGAACTAAGCATTGTGTGCAGAGATTTTGCAGCTATCTCCTTTCCTTCAGTTTTTGTGCTAACATTCGTATCTCCAGAACTAGCATTTCTTATACAGGAAAGCATAACCGAGGGTATAGCACCTAACTCTTTAAACCTAAATGAAACAACATGGCACATATGATTTACTTCTGAGAACTAAGCATTGTGTGCAGAGGTTTTGCAGCTATCTCCCTTCCTTCAGTTTTTGTGCTAACATTCCTATATCAGAACCTAGCATTTACACTATTGGATAGGATTACCGCGGGTATAGCACCTAACTCTTTAAACCTAAATGAAACAACATGGCACATATGATTTACCTCTGAGAACTAACCATTGCGTGCAGAGATTTTTCAGCTATCTCCTTTCCTTCAGATTTTGTGCTAACATTCCTATGTCTAAAACTAGCTTTTACACTATAGGAAAGCATTATGTGGGATATAGCACCTAACTCTTTAAACCTAAATGAAACAACATGGCACATATGATTTACTTCTGAGAACTAAGCAATGTGTGCAGAGATTTTGCAGCTATCCCCTTTCCTTCAGTTTTAGTGCTAACATTCATATCTCCAGAACTAGCATTTCCTATACAGGAAAGCATAACCGAGGGTATAGCACCTAACTCTTTAAACCTAAATGAAACAACATGGCACATATGATTTACTTCTTAGAACTAACCATTTTGTGCAGAGATTTTGCAGGTATCTCCTTTCCTTCAGTTTTTGTGCTAACATTCGTATCTCTCATACTAGCATTTCCTATATAGGAAAGCATGACCGAGGGTATAGCACCTAAGTCTTTAAACCTAAATGAAACAACATGGCACATATGATTTACTTCCGAGAACTAAGCATTGTGTGCAGAGATTTGGCAGCTATCTCCTTTCCTTCAGTTTTTGTGCTAACTGTCTTTTCTCTAAAACTAGCATTTCTTATACAGGAAAGCATAACCGAGGTTATAGCACCTAACTCTTTAAACCTAAATGAAACAACATGGCACATATGATTTACTTCTGAGAACTAAGCATTGTGTGCAGAGGTTTTGCAGCTATCTCCCTTCCTTCAGTTTTTGTGCTAACATTCCTATATCAGAACCTAGCATTTACGCTATTGGATAGGATTACCGCGGGTATAGCACCTAACTCTTTAAACCTAAATGAAACAACATGGCACATATGATTTACCTCTGAGAACTAACCATTGCGTGCAGAGATTTTTCAGCTATCTCCTTTCCTTCAGTTTTTGTGCTAACATTCCTATGTCTAAAAGTAGCATTTACAGTATAGGAAAGCATTTCCGCGGGTATAGCACCTAACTCTTTAAACCTAAATGAAACAACATGGCACCTATGATTTACTTCTGAGAACTAAGCATTGTGTGCAGAGATTTTGGAGCTATCTCCTTTCCTTCAGTTTTTGTGCTAACATTCGTATCTCCAGAACTAGCATTTCTTATACAGGAAAGCATAACCGAGGGTATAGCACCTAACTCTTTAAACCTAAATGAAACAACATGGGACATATGATTTACTTCTGAGAACTAAGCATTGTGTGCAGAGGTTTTGCAGCTATCTCCTTTCCTTCAGTTTTTGTGCTAACATTCCTATATCAGAACCTAGCATTTACACTATAGGATAGGATTACCGCAGGTATAGCACCTAACTCTTTAAACCTAAATGAAACAACATGGTACATATGATTTACTTCTGAGAACTAACCATTGTGTCCAGAGATTTTTCAGCTATCTCCTTTCCTTCAGTTTTTGTGCTAACATTCCTATGTCTAAAACTAGCTTTTACACTATAGGAAAGCATTACCGCGGGTATAGCACCTAACTCTTTAAACCTAAATGAAACAACATGGCACCTATGATTTACTTCTGAGAACTAAGCATTGTGTGCAGAGGTTTTGCAGCTATCTCCCTTCCTTCAGTTTTTGTGCTAACTTTCCTATATCAGAACCTAGCATTTACACTATTGGATAGGATTACCGCGGGTATAGCACCTAACTCTTTAAACCTAAATGAAACAACATGGCACATATGATTTACCTCTGAGAAGCAACCATTGCGTGCAGAGATTTTTCAGCTATCTCCTTTCCTTCAGATTTTGTGCTAACATTCCTATGTCTAAAACTAGCTTTTACACTATAGGAAAGCATTATGTGGGATATAGCACCTAACTCTTTAAACCTAAATGAAACAACATGGCACATAGGATTTACTTCTGAGATCTAAGCAATGTGTGCAGAGATTTTGCAGCTATCCCCTTTCCTTCAGTTTTAGTGCTAACATTCATATCTCCAGAACTAGCATTTCCTATACAGGAAAGCATAACCGAGGTTATAGCACCTAACTCTTTAAACCTAAATGAAACAACATGGCACATATGATTTACTTCTTAGAACTAACCATTTTGTGCAGAGATTTTGCAGGTATCTCCTTTCCTTCAGTTTTTGTGCTAACATTCGTATCTCTCATACTAGCATTTCCTATATAGGAAAGCATGACCGAGGGTATAGCACCTAAATCTTTAAACCTAAATGAAACAACATGGCACATATGATTTACTTCCGAGAACTAAGCATTGTGTGCAGAGGTTTGGCAGCTATCTCCTTTCCTTCAGTTTTTGTGCTAACTGTCTTTTCTCTAAAACTAGCATTTCTTATACAGGAAAGCATAACCGAGGTTATAGCACCTAACTCTTTAAACCTAAATGAAACAACATGGCACATATGATTTACTTCTGAGAACTAAGCATTGTGTGCAGAGGTTTTGCAGCTATCTCCCTTCCTTCAGTTTTTGTGCTAACATTCCTATATCAGAACCTAGCATTTACACTATTGGATAGGATTACCGCGGGTATAGCACCTAACTCTTTAAACCTAAATGAAACAACATGGCACATATGATTTACCTCTGAGAACTAACCATTGCGTGCAGAGAATTTTCAGCTATCTCCTTTCCTTCAGTTTTTGTGCTAACATTCCTATGTCTAAAAGTAGCATTTACAGTATAGGAAAGCATTTCCGCGGGTATAGCACCTAACTCTTTAAACCTAAATGAAACAACATGGCACCTATGATTTACTTCTGAGAACTAAGCATTGTGTGCAGAGATTTTGGAGCTATCTCCTTTCCTTCAGTTTTTGTGCTAACATTCGTATCTCCAGAACTAGCATTTCTTATACAGGAAAGCATAACCGAGGGTATAGCACCTAAGTCTTTAAACCTAAATGAAACAACATGGGACATATGATTTACTTCTGAGAACTAAGCATTGTGTGCAGAGGTTTTGCAGCTATCTCCTTTCCTTCAGTTTTTGTGCTAACATTCCTATATCAGAACATAGCATTTACACTATAGGATAGGATTACCGCTGGTATAGCACCTAACTCTTTAAACCTAAATGAAACAACATGGCACATATGATTTACTTCTGAGAACTAACCATTGTGTCCAGAGATTTTTCAGCTATCTCCTTTCCTTCAGTTTTTGTGCTAACATTCCTATGTCTAAAACTAGCTTTTACACTATAGGAAAGCATTACCGCGGGTATAGCACCTAACTCTTTAAACCTAAATGAAACAACATGGCACCTATGATTTACTTCTGAGAACTAAGCATTGTGTGCAGAGATTTTGCAGCTATCTCCTTTCCTTCAGTTTTTGTGCTAACATTCGTATCTCCAGAACTAGCAGTTCTTATACAGGAAATCATAACCGAGGGTATAGCACATAACTCTTTAAACCTAAATGAAACAACATGGCACATATGATTTACTTCTGAGAACTAAGCATTGTGTGCAGAGGTTTTGCAGCTATCTCCTTTCCTTCAGTTTTTCTGCTAACATTCCTATATCAGAACCTAGCATTTACACTATAGGATAGGTTTACCACGGGTATAGCACCTAACTCTTTAAACCTAAATGAAACAACATGGCACATATGATTTAGTTCTGAGAACTAAGCATTGTGTGCAGAGGTTTGGCAGCTATCTCCTTTCCTTCAGTTTTTGTGCTAACATTCCTATATCAGAACCTAGCATTTACACTATAGGATAGGATTACCGCGGGTATACCACCTAACTCTTTAAACCTAAATGAAACAACATGGCACATATGATTTACTTCTGAGAACTAAGCAATGTGTGCAGAGATTTTGCAGCTATCTCCTTTCCTTCAGTTTTAGTGCTAACATTCATATCTCCAGAACTAGCATTTCCTATACAGGAAAGCAAAACCGAGGGTATAGCACCTAACTCTTTAAACCTAAATGAAACAACATGGCACATATGATTCACTTCTTAGAACTAAGCATTGTGTGCAGAGATTTTGCAACTATCTCCTTTCCTTCAGTTTTAGTGCTAACATTCATATCTCCAGAACTAGCATTTCCTATACAGTAAAGCATAACAGAGAGTATAGCACCTAACTCTTTAAACCTAAATGAAACAACATGGCACATATGATTTCCTTCTGAGAACTAAGCAATGTGTGCAGAGATTTTGCAGCTATCCCCTTTCCTTCAGTTTTAGTGCTAACATTCATATCTCCAGAACTAGCATTTCCTATACAGGAAAGCATAACCGAGGGTATAGCACCTAACTCTTTAAACCTAAATGAAACAACATGGCACATATGATTTACTTCTTAGAAATAACCATTGTGTGCAGAGATTTTGCAGCTATCTCCTTTCCTTCAGTTTTTGTGCTAATATTCGTATCTCTCATACTAGCATTTCCTATATAGGAAAGCATAACCGAGGGTATAGCACCTAAGTCTTTAAACCTAAATGAAACAACATGGCACATATGATTTGCTTCTGAGAACTAAGCATTGTGTGCAGAGGTTTTGCAGCTATCTCCTTTTCTTCAGTTTTTGTGCTAACATTCCTATGTCTAAAACTAGCATTTACACTATAGGAAAGCATTACCGCGGGTATAGCACCTAACTCTTTAAACTTAAATGAAACAACATGGCACCTATGATTTACTTCTGAGAACTAAGCATTGTGTGCAGAGATTTTGCAGCTATCTCCTTTCCTTCAGTTTTTGTGCTAACATTCCTATGTCTAAAACTAGCTTTTTCACTATAGGAAAGCATTACCTCGGGTATAGCACCTAACTCTTTAAACCTAAATGAAACAACATGGCACATATGATTTACTTCTGAGAACTAAGCAATGTGTGCAGAGATTTTGCAGCTATCTCCTTTCCTTCAGTTTTAGTGCTAACATTCATATCTCCAGAACTAGCATTTCCTATACAGGAAAGCATAACCGAGGGTATAGCACCTAACTCTTTAAACCTAAATGAAACAACATGGCACATATGATTCACTTCTTAGAACTAAGCATTGTGTGCAGAGATTTTGCAACTATCTCCTTTCCTTCAGTTTTAGTGCTAACATTCATATCTCCAGAACTAGCATTTCCTATACAGGAAAGCATAACCGAGGGTATAGCACCTAACCCTTTAAACCTAAATGAAACAACATGGCACATATGATTTCCTTCTGAAAACTAAGCATTGTGTGCAGAGATTTTTCAGCTATCTCCTTTCCTTCAGTTTTTGTGCTAACATTCCTATGTCTAAAACTAGCATTTACACTATAGAAAAGCATTACCGCGGGTATAGCACCTAACTCTTTAAACCTAAATGAAACAACATGGCAACTATGATTTACTTCTGAGAACTAAGCATTGTGTGCAGAGATTTTGCAGCTATCTCCTTTCCTTCAGTTTTTGTGCTAACATTCGTGTATGCAGAACTAGCATTTCTTATACAGGAAAGCATAACCGAGGGTATAGCACCTAACTCTTTAAACCTAAATGAAACAATATGGCACATATGATTTACTTCTGAGAACTAAGCATTGTGTGCACAGTTTTTGCAGCTATCTCCTTTCCTTCCGTTTTTGTGCTAACATTCCTATATCTGAACCTAGCATTTACACTATAGGATAGCATTACCGCGGGTATAGCACCTAACTCATTAAACCTAAATGAAACAACATGGCACATGTGATTTACTTCTCAGAACTAAGCATTGTGTGCAGAGATTTTGCAGCTATCTCCTTTCCTTCAGTTTTTGTGCTAACATTCCTATGTCTAAAACTAGCATTTACACTATAGGAAAGCATTACCACGGGTATAGCACCTAACTCTTTAAACCTAAATGAAAAACTATGGCACATATGATTTACTTCTGAGAACTAAGCATTGTGTGCAGAGATTTTGCAGCTATCTCCTTTCCTTCAGTTTTTGTGCTAACATTCGTATCTCCAGAACTAGCATTTCTTATACAGGAAAGCATAACCGAGGGTATAGCACCTAACTCTTTAAACCTAAATGAAACAACATGGGACATAAGATTTACTTCTGAGAACTAAGCATTGTGTGCAGAGGTTTTGCAGCTATCTCCTTTCCTTCAGTTTTTGTGCTAACATTCCTATATCAGAACCTAGCATTTACACTATAGGATAGGATTACCACGGGTATAGCACCTAACTCTTTAAACCTAAATGAAACAACATGGCACATATGATTTACTTCTGAGAACTAAGCATTGTGTGCAGAGGTTTTACAGCTATCTCCCTTCCTTCAGTTTTTGTGCTAACATTCCTATATCAGAACCTAGCATTTACACTATTGGATATGATTACCGCGGGTATAGCACCTAACTCTTTAAACCTAAATGAAACAACATGGCACATATGATTTACCTCTGAGAACTAACCATTGTGTGCAGAGATTTTTCAGCTATCTCCTTTCCTTCATGTTTTGTGCTAACATTCCTATGTCTAAAACTACCTTTTACACTATAGGAAAGCATTATGTGGGATATAGCACCTAACTCTTTAAACCTAAATGAAACAACATGGCACATATGATTTACTTCTGAGAACTAAGCAATGTGTGCAGAGATTTTGCAGCTATCCCCTTTCCTTCAGTTTTAGTGCTAACATTCATATCTCCAGAACTAGCATTTCCTATACAGGAAAGCATAACCGAGGGTATAGCACCTAACTCTTTAAACCTAAATGAAACAACGTGGCACATATGATTTACTTCTGAGAACTAACCATTGTCTCCAGAGATTTTTCAGCTATCTCCTTTCCTTCAGTTTTTGTGCTAACATTCCTAGGTCTAAAACTAGCTTTTACACTATAGGAAAGCATTAACGCGGGTATAGCACCTAACTCTTTAAACCTAAATGAAACAACATGGCACATATGATTTACTACTGAGTACTGAGCATTGTGTGCAGAGGTTTTGCAGCTATCTCCTTTCCTTCAGTTTTTGTGCTAACATTCCTAGGTCTAAAACTAGCTTTTACACTATAGGAAAGCATTAACGCGGGTATAGCACCTAACTCTTTAAACCTAAATGAAACAACATGGCACCTATGATTTACTTCTGAGAACTAAGCATTGTGTGCAGAGATTTTGCAGCTATCTCCTTTCCTTCAGTTTTAGTGCTAACATTCATATCTCCAGAACTAGCATTTCCTATACAGGAAAGCATAACCGAGGGTATAGCACCTAACTCTTTAAACCTAAATGAAACAACGTGGCACATATGATTTACTTCTTAGAAATAACCATTGTGTGCAGAGATTTTGCAGCTATCTCCTTTCCTTCAGTTTTTGTGCTAATATTCGTATCTCTCATACTAGCATTTCCTATATAGGAAAGCATAACCGAGGGTATAGCACCTAAGTCTTTAAACCTAAATGAAACAACATGGCACATATGATTTACTTCCGAGAACTAAGCATTGTGTGCAGAGGTTTTGCAGCTATCTCCTTTCCTTCAGTTTTTGTGCTAACATTCGTATCTCTAAAACTAGCATTTCCTATATAGGAAAGCATAACCGAGGGTATAGCACCTCACTCTTTAAACCTAAATGAAACAACATGGCACATATGATTTCCTTCTGAAAACTAAGCGTTGTGTGCAGAGATTTTTCAGCTATCTCCTTTCCTTCAGTTTTTGTGCTAACATTCCTATGTCTAAAACTAGCATTTACACTATAGGAAAGCATTACCGCGGGTATAGCACCTAACTCTTTAAACCTAAATGAAAAAACATGGCAGCTATGATTTACTTCTGAGAACTAAGCATTGTGTGCAGAGATTTTGCAGCTATCTCCTTTCCTTCAGTTTTTGTGCTAACATTCGTGTCTGCAGAACTAGCATTTCTTATACAGGAAAGCATAACCGAGGGTATAGCCCCTAACTCTTTAAACCTAAATGAAACAACATGGCACATATGATTTACTTCTGAGACCTAACCATTGTGTGCAGATATTTTTCAGCTATCTCCTTTCCTTCCGTTTTTGTGCTAACATTCCTATATCTGAACCTAGCATTTACACTATAGGATAGCATTACCGCGGGTATAGCACCTAACTCTTTAAACCTAAATGAAACAACATGGCACATGTGATTTACTTCTCAGAACTAAGCATTGTGTGCAGAGATTTTGCAGCTATCTCCTTTCCTTCAGTTTTTGTGCTAACATTCCTATGTCTAAAACTAGCTTTTACACTATAGGAAAGCATTACGTGGGGTATAGCACCTAACTTTTTAAACCTAAATGAAACAACATGTCACATATGATTTACTTCTGAGATCTAAGCAATGTGTGCAGAGATTTTGCAGCTGTACCCTTTCCTTCAGTTTTAGTGCTAACATTCATATCTCCAGAACTAGCATTTCCTATACAGGAAAGCATTACCGAGGGTATAGCACCTAACTCTTTAAACCTAAATGAAACAACATGGCACATATGATTTACTTCTTAGAAATAACCATTGTGTGCAGAGATTTTGCAGCTATCTCCTTTCCTTCAGTTTTTGTGCTAATATTCGTATCTCTCATACTAGCATTTCCCATATAGGAAAGCATAACCGAGGGTATAGCACCTAAGTCTTTAAACCTAAATGAAACAACATGGCACATATGATTTACTTCCGAGAACTAAGCATTGTGTGCAGAGGTTTTGCAGCTATCTCCTTTCCTTCAGTTTTTGTGCTAACATTCGTATCTCTAAAACTAGCATTGCCTATATAGGAAAGCATAACCGAGGGTATAGCACCTCACTCTTTAAACCTAAATGAAACAACATGACACATATGATTTCCTTCTGAAAACTAAGCGTTGTGTGCTGAGATTTTTCAGCTATCTCCTTTCCTTCAGTTTTTGTGCTAACATTCCTATGTCTAAAACTAGCATTTACACTATAGGAAAGCATTACCGCGGGTATAGCACCTAACTCTTTAAACCTAAATGAAACAACATGGCACCTATGATTTACTTCTGAGAACTAAGCAATGTGTGCAGGGATTTTGCAGCTATCTTCTTTCCTTCACTTTTAGTGCTAACATTCATATCTCCAGAACTAGCATTTCCTATACAGGAAAGCATAACCGAGGGTATAGCACCTAACTCTTTAAACCTACATGAAATAATATGGCACATATGATTTACCTCTGAGAACTAAGCATTGTGTGCAGAGGTTTTGCAGCTATCTCCTTTCCTTCAGTTTTTGTGCTAACATTCCTATATCAGAACCTAGCATTTTCACTATAGGATAGGATTACCGCGGGTATAGCACCTAACTCTTTAAACCTAAATGAAACAACATGGCACATATGATTTACTTCTGAGAACTAACCATTCTGTGCAGAGATTTTTCAGCTATCTCCTTTCCTTCAGTTTTTGTGCTAACATTCCTATGTCTAAAACTAGCTTTTACACTATAGGAAAGGATTACCTCGGGTATAGCACCTAAATCTTTAAACCTAAATGAAACAACATGGCACATATGATTTACTTCTGAGAACTAAGCAATGTGTGAAGAGATTTTGCAGCTGTCTCCTTTCCTTCAGTTTTAGTGCTAACATTCATATCTCCAGAACTAGCATTTCCTATACAGGAAAGCATAACCGAGGGTATAGCACCTAACTCTTTAAACCTAAATGAAACAACATGGCACATATGATTCACTTCTTTGAACTAAGCATTGTGTGCAGAGATTTTGCAAATATCTCCTTTCCTACAGTTTTTGTGCTAACATTCGTATCTCTCATACTAGTATTTCCTATATAGGAAAGCATAACCGAGGGTATAGCACCTAAGTCTTTAAACCTAAATGAAACAACATGGCACATATGATTTACTTTTGAGAACTAAGCATTGTGTGCAGAAGATTTGCGGCTATCTCCTTTCCTTCAGTTTTTGTGCTAACATTCGTATCTCTAAAACTAGCATTTCCTATATAGGAAAGCATAACCGAGGGTATAGCACCTCACTCTTTAAACCTAAATGAAACAACATGGCACATATGATTTCCTTCTGAAAACTAAGCATTGTGTGCAGAGATTTTTCAGCTATCTCCTTTCCTTCAGTTTTTGTGCTAACATTCCTATGTCTAAAACTAGCATTTACACTATAGGAAAGCATTACGTGGGGTATAGCACCTAACTTTTTAAACCTAAATGAAACAACATGTCACATATGATTTACTTCTGAGAACTAAGCAATGTGTGCAGAGATTTTGCAGCTATACCCTTTCCTTCAGTTTTAGGGCTAACATTCATATCTCCAGAACTAGCATTTCCTATACAGGAAAGCATAACCGAGGGTATAGCACCTAACTCTTTAAACCTAAATGAAACAACATGGCACATATGATTTACTTCTTAGAAATAACCATTGTGTGCAGAGATTTTGCAGCTATCTCCTTTCCTTCAGTTTTTGTGCTAATATTCGTATCTCTCCTACTAGCATTTCCTATATAGGAAAGCATAACCGAGGGTATAGCACCTAAGTCTTTAAACCTAAATGAAACAACATGGCACATATGATTTACTTCCGAGACTAAGCACTGTGTGCAGAGGTTTTGCCGCTATCACCTTTCCTTCAGTTTTTGTGCTAACATTCGTATCTCTAAAACTAGCATTTCCTATATAGGAAAGCATAACCGAGGGTATAGCACCTCACTCTTTAAACCTAAATGAAACAACATGGCACATATGATTTCCTTCTGAAAACTAAGCGTTGTGTGCTGAGATTTTTCAGCTATTTCCTTTCCTTCAGTTTTTGTGCTAACATTCCTATGTCTAAAACTAGCATTTACACTATAGGAAAGCATTACCGCGGGTATAGCACCTAACTCTTTAAACCTAAATGAAACAACATGGCACCTATGATTTACTTCTGAGAACTAAGCAATGTGTGCAGGGATTTTGCAGCTATCTTCTTTCCTTCACTTTTAGTGCTAACATTCATATCTCCAGAACTAGCATTTCCTATACAGGAAAGCATAACCGAGGGTATAGCACCTAACTCTTTAAACCTACATGAAATAATATGGCACATATGATTTACTTCTGAGAACTAAGCATTGTGTGCAGAGGTTTTGCAGCTATCTCCTTTCCTTCAGTTTTTGTGCTAACATTCCTATATCAGAACCTAGCATTTACACTATAGGATAGGATTACCGCGGGTATAGCACCTAACTCTTTAAACCTAAATGAAACAACATGGCACATATGATTTACTTCTGAGAACTAACCATTCTGTGCAGAGATTTTTCAGCTATCTCCTTTCCTTCAGTTTTTGTGCTAACATTCCTATGTCTAAAACTAGCTTTTACACTATAGGAAAGCATTACCTCGGGTATAGCACCTAAATCTTTAAATCTAAATGAAACAACATGGCACATATGATTTACTTCTGAGAACTAAGCAATGTGTGCAGAGATTTTGCAGCTGTCTCCTTTCCTTCAGTTTTAGTGCTAACATTCATATCTCCAGAACCAGCATTTCCTATACAGGAAAGCATAACCGAGGGTATAGCACCTAACTCTTTAAACCTAAATGAAACAACATGGCACATATGATTCACTTCTTAGAACTAAGCATTGTGTGCAGAGATTTTGCAACTATCTCCTTTCCTTCAGTTTTTGTGCTAACATTCGTATCTCTCATACTAGTATTTCCTATATAGGAAAGCATAACCGAGGGTATAGCACCTAAGTCTTTAAACCTAAATGAAACAACATGGCACATATGATTTACTTTTGAGAACTAAGCATTGTGTGCAGAAGTTTTACAGCTATCTCCTTTCCTTCAGTTTTTGTGCTAACATTCTATCTCTAGAACTAGCATTTCCTATATAGGAAAGCATAACCGAGGGTATAGCACCTCACTCTTTAAACCTAAATGAAACAACATGGCACATATGATTTCCTTCTGAAAACTAAGCATTGTGTGCAGAGATTTTTCAGCTATCTCCTTTCCTTCAGTTTTTGTGCTAACATTCCTATGTCTAAAACTAGCATTTACACTATAGGAAAGCATTACCGCGGGTATAGCACCTAACTCTTTAAACCTAAATGAAACAACATGGCATCTATGATTTACTTCTGAGAACTAAGCATTGTGTGCAGAGATTTTGCAGCTATCTACTTTCCTTCAGTTTTTGTGCTAACATTCGTATCTCTTAAACTACCATTCCCTATATAGGAAAGCATAACCGAGGGTATAGCACCTAACACTTTATATCTGAATGAAACAACATGGCACATATGATTTACTTCTGAGAAGTAAGCATTGTGTGCAGAGATTTTGCAGCTATCTCCTTTCCTTCAGTTTTTGTGCTTACATTCATATCTCCAGAACTAACCTTTCCTATACAGGAAGCATAACCGAGGGTATAGCACCTAACTCTTTAAAACTAAATGAAACAACATGGCACATATGATTTACTTCTGAGAACTAACCATTCTGTGCAGAGATTTTTCAGCTATCTCCTTTCCTTCAGTTTTTGTGCTAACATTCCTCTATCAGAACCTAGCATTTAAACTATAGGATAGGATTACCGCTGGTATAGCACCTAACTCTTTAAACCTAAATGAAACAACATGGCACATATGATTTACTTCTGAGAACTAACCATTGTCTCCAGAGATTTTTCAGCTATCTCCTTTCCTTCAGTTTTTGTGCTAACATTCCTATGTCTAAAACTAGCTTTTACACTATAGGAAAGCATTACCGCGGGTATAGCACTTAACTCTTTAAACCTAAATGAAACAACATGGCACCTATGATTTACTTCTGAGAACTAAGCATTGTGTGCAGAGATTTTGCAGCTATCTCCTTTCCTTCAGTTTTTGTGCTAACATTCGTGTCTGCAGAACTAGCATTTCTTATACAGTAAAGCATAACCGAGGGTATAGCACCTAACTCTTTAAACCTAAATGAAACAACATGGCACATATGATTTACTTCTGAGAACTAAGCAATGTGTGCAGAGATTTTGCAGCTATCTCCTTTCCTACAGTTTTTGTGCTAACATTCGTATCTCTTAAACTAGCAATCCCTATATAGGAAAGCATAACCGAGGATATAGCACCTAAGTGTTTAAACCTAAATGAAACCACATTGCACATATGATTTACTTCTGAGAACTAAGCATTCTGTGCAGAGGTTTTGCATCTATCTCCTTTCCTTCAGTTTTTGTGCTAACATTCCTATATCAGAACCTAGCATTTACAGTATAGGATAGGATTACCGCGGTTATAGCACCTAATTCTTTAAACCTAAATGAAACAACATGGCACATATGATTTACTTCTGAGAACTAACCAT
The DNA here is from genome assembly GCF_030445035.2 of Dasypus novemcinctus. Taxonomy (NCBI): domain Eukaryota; kingdom Metazoa; phylum Chordata; class Mammalia; order Cingulata; family Dasypodidae; genus Dasypus; species Dasypus novemcinctus. The sequence continues at coordinate 806,390 of NC_080700.1, forward strand.
TGTGTGCAGAGATTTTTCAGCTATCTCCTTTCCTTCAGTTTTTGTGCTAACATTCGTATGTCTAAAACTAGCTTTTACACTATAGGAAAGAATTACGTGGGGTATAGCACCTAACTTTTTAAACCTAAATGAAACAACATGTCACATATGATTTACTTCTGAGAACTAAGCAATGTGTGCAGAGATTTTGCAGCTATACCCTTTCCTTCAGTTTTAGTGCTAACATTCATATCTCCAGAACTAGCATTTCCTATACAGGAAAGCATAACCGAGGGTATAGCACCTAACTCTTTAAACCTAAATGAAACAACATGGCACATATGATTTACTTCTTAGAAATAACCATTGTGTGCAGAGATTTTGCAGCTATCTCCTTTCCTTCAGTTTTTGTGCTAATATTCGTATCTCTCATACTAGCATTTCCTATATAGGAAAGCATAACCGAGGGTATAGCACCTAAGTCTTTAAACCTAAATGAAACAACATGGCACATATGATTTACTTCCGAGAACTAAGCATTGTGTGCAGAGGTTTTGCCGCTATCTCCTTTCCTTCAGTTTTTGTGCTAACATTCGTATCTCTAAAACTAGCATTTCCTATATAGGAAAGCATAACCGAGGGTATAGCACCTCACTCTTTAAACCTAAATGAAACAACATGGCACATATGATTTCCTTCTGAAAACTAAGCGTTGTGTGCTGAGATTTTTCAGCTATCTCCTTTCCTTCAGTTTTTGTGCTAACATTCCTATGTCTAAAACTAGCATTTACACTATAGGAAAGCATTACCGCGGGTATAGCACCTAACTCTTTAAACCTAAATGAAACAACATGGCACCTATGATTTACTTCTGAGAACTAAGCAATGTGTGCAGGGATTTTGCAGCTATCTTCTTTCCTTCACTTTTAGTGCTAACATTCATATCTCCATAACTAGCATTTCCTATACAGGAAAGCATAACCGAGGGTATAGCACCTAACTCTTTAAAACTACATGAAATAATATGGCACATATGATTTACTTCTGAGAACTAAGCATTGTTTGCAGAGGTTTTGCAGCTATCTCCTTTCCTTCAGTTTTTGTGCTAACATTCCTATATCAGAACCTAGCATTTACACTATAGGATAGGAATACCGCGGGTATTGCACCTAACTCTTTAAACCTAAATGAAACAACATGGCACATATGATTTACTTCTGAGAACTAACCATTCTGTGCAGAGATTTTTCAGCTATCTCCTTTCCTTCAGTTTTTGTGCTAACATTCCTATGTCTAAAACTAGCTTTTACACTATAGGAAAGCATTACCTCGGGTATAGCACCTAAATCTTTAAACCTAAATGAAACACCATGGCACATATGATTTACTTCTGAGAACTAAGCAATGTGTGCAGAGATTTTGCAGCTGTCTCATTTCCTTCAGTTTTAGTGCTACCATTCATATCTCCAGAACTAGCATTTCCTATACAAGAAAGCATAACCGAGGGTATAGCACCTAACTCTTTAAACCTAAATGAAACAACATGGCACATATGATTTACTTCTTAGAAATAACCATTGTGTGCAGAGATTTTGCAGCTATCTCCTTTCCTTCAGTTTTTGTGCTAACATTCGTATCTCTCATACTAGTATTTCCTATATAGGAAAGCATAACCGAGGGTATAGCACCTAAGTCTTTAAACCTAAATGAAACAACATGGCACATATGATTTACTTTTGAGAACTAAGCATTGTGTGCAGAAGTTTTGCAGCTATCTCCTTTCCTTCAGTTTTTGTGCTAACATTCGTATCTCCAGAACTAGCATTTCTTATACAGGAAAGCATAACCGAGGTTATATCACCTAACTCTTTTAACCTAAAGGAAACAACATGGGACATATGATTTACTTCTGAGAACTAAGCATTGTGTGCAGAGGTTTTGCAGCTATCTCCCTTCCTTCAGTTTTTGTGCTAACATTCCTATATCAGAACCTAGCATTTACACTATAGGATAGGATTACCGCGGGTATAGCACCTAACTCCTTAAACCTGAATGAAACAACATGGCACATATGATTTACTTCTGAGAAGTAAGCATTGTGTGCAGAGATTTTGCGGCTATCTCCTTTCCTTCAGTTTTTGTGCTTACATTCATATCTCCAGAACTAACCTTTCCTATACAGGAAGCATAACCGAGGGTATAGCACCTAACTATTTAAACCTAAATGAAACAACATGGCACATATGATTTACTTCTGAGAACTAAGCATTGTGTGCAGAGGTTTTGCATCTATCTCCTTTCCTTCAGTTTTTGTGCTAACATTCCTTTATCAGAACCTAGCATTTACAATATAGGATAGGATTACCGCGGATATAGCACCTAACTCTTTAAACCTAAATGAAACAACATGGTACATATGATTTACTTCTGAGAACTAACCATTGTGTGCAGAGATTTTTCAGCTATCTCCTTTCCTTCAGTTTTTGTGCTAACATTCCTATGTCTAAAACTAGCTTTTACACTATAGGAAAGCATTAACGCGGGTATAGCACCTAACTCTTTAAACCTAAATGAAACAACATGGCACATATGATTTACTACTGAGTACTGAGCATTGTGTGCAGAGGTTTTGCAGCTATCTCCTTTCCTTCAGTTTTTGTGCTAACATTCCTAGGTCTAAAACTAGCTTTTACACTATAGGAAAGCATTAACGCGGGTATAGCACCTAACTCTTTAAACCTAAATGAAACAACATGGCACCTATGATTTACTTCTGAGAACTAAGCATTGTGTGCAGAGATTTTGCAGCTATCTCCTTTCCTTCAGTTTTTGTGCTAACATTCGTATCTCCAGAACTAGCATTTCTTATACAGGAAAGCATAACCGAGGTTATAGCACCTAACTCTTTAAACCTAAATGAAACAACATGGCACATATGATTTACTTCTGAGAACTAAGCATTGTGTGCAGAGGTTTTGCAGCTATCTCCCTTCCTTCAGTTTTTGTGCTAACATTCCTATATCAGAACCTAGCATTTACACTATTGGATAGGATTACCGCGGGTATAGCACCTAACTCTTTACCTAAATGAAACAACATGGCACATATGATTTACCTCTGAGAACTAACCATTGTGTGCAGAGATTTTTCAGCTATCTCCTTTCCTTCAGTTTTTGTGCTAACATTCCTATGTCTAAAACTAGCTTTTACACTATAGGAAAGCATTATGTGGGATATAGCACCTAACTCTTTAAACCTAAATGAAACAACATGGCACATATGATTTACTTCTGAGAACTAAGCAATGTGTGCAGAGATTTTGCAGCTATCCCCTTTCCTTCAGTTTTAGTGCTAACATTCATTACTCCAGAACTAGCATTTCCTATACAGGAAAGCATAACCGAGGGTATAGCACCTAACTCTTTAAACCTAAATGAAACAACATGGCACATATGATTTACTTCTTAGAAATAACCATTGTGTGCAGAGATTTTGCAGCTATCTCCTTTCCTTCAGTTTTTGTGCTAATATTCGTATCTCTCATACTAGCATTTCCTATATAGGAAAGCATAACCGAGGGTATAGCACCTAAGTCTTTAAACCTAAATGAAACAACATGGCACATATGATTTACTTCCGAGAACTAAGCACTGTGTGCAGAGGTTTTGCAGCTATCTCCTTTCCTTCAGTTTTTGTGCTAACATTCGTATCTCCAGAACTAGCATTTCTTATACAGGAAAGCATAACCGAGGTTATATCAGCTAACTCTTTTAAACTAAAGGAAACAACATGGGACATATGATTTACTTCTGAGAACTAAGCATTGTGTGCAGAGGTTTTGCAGCTATCTCCCTTCCTTCAGTTTTTGTGCTAACATTCCTATATCAGAACCTAGCATTTACACTATAGGATAGGATTACCGCGAGTATAGCACCTAACTCTTTAAACCTAAATGAAACAACATGGCACATATGATTTACTTCTGAGAACTAACCATTCTGTGCAGAGATTTTTCAGCTATCTCCTTTCCTTCAGTTTTTGTGCTAACATTCCTATGTCTAAAACTAGCTTTTACACTATAGGGAAAGCATTACCTCGGGAATAGCACCTAACTCTTTAAACCTTAAATGAAACAACATGGCACATATGATTTACTTCTGAGAACTAAGCAATGTGTGCAGAGATTTTGCAGCTATCTCCTTTCCTTCAGTTTTAGTGCTAACATTCATATCTCCAGAACTAGCATTTCCTATACAGGAAAGCATAACCGAGGGTATAGCACCTAACTCTTTAAACCTACATGAAATAATATGGCACATATGATTTACTTCTGAGAACTAAGCATTGTGTGCAGAGGTTTTGCAGCTATCTCATTTCCTTCAGTTTTTGTGCTAACATTCGTATCTCCAGAACTAGCATTTCTTATACAGGAAAGCATAACCGAGGGTATAGCACCTAACTCTTTAAACCTAAATGAAACAACATGGCAAATATGATTTACTTCTGAGAACTAAGCAATGTGTGCAGAGATTTTGCAGCTATCCCTTTCCTTCAGTTTTAGTGCTAACGTTCATATCTTCAGAACTAGCATTTCCTATACAGGAAAGCATAACCGAGGGTATAGCACCTAACTCTTTAAACCTAAATGAAACAACATGGCACATATGATTTACTTCTTAGAAATAACCATTGTGTGCAGAGATTTTGCAGCTATCTCCTTTCCTTCAGTTTTTGTGCTAATATTCGTATCTCTCATACTAGCATTTCCTATATAGGAAAGCATAACCGAGGGTATAGCACCTAAGTCTTTAAACCTAAATGAAACAACATGGCACATATGATTTACTTCCGAGAACTAAGCATTGTGTGCAGAGGTTTTGCAGCTATCTCCTTTCCTTCAGTTTTTGTGCAAACATTCGTATCTCTAAAACTAGCATTTCCTATATAGGAAAGCATAACCGAGGGTATAGCACCTCACTCTTTAAACCTAAATGAAACAACATGGCACATATGATTTCCTTATGAAAACTAAGCGTTGTGTGCAGAGATTTTTCAGCTATCTCCTTTCCTTCAGTTTTTGTGCTAACATTCCTATGTCTAAAACTAGCTTTTACACTATAGGAAAGCATTACCTCGGGTATAGCACCTAACTCTTTAAACATAAATGAAACAACATGGCACCTATGATTTACTTCTGAGAACTAAGCATTGTGTGCAGAGATTTTGCAGCTATCTCCTTTCCTTCAGTTTTAGTGCTAACATTCATATCTCCAGAACTAGCATTTCCTATACAGGAAAGCATAACCGAGGGTATAGCACCTAACTCTTTAAACCTAAATGAAACAACATGGCACATATGATTCACCTCTTAGAACTAAGCATTGTGTGCAGAGATTTTGCAACTATCTCCTTTCCTTCAGTTTTTGTGCTAACATTCGTATCTCTCATACTAGCATTTCCTATATAGGAAAGCATAACCGAGGGTATAGCACCTCACTCTTTAAACCTAAATGAAACAACATGGCACATATGATTTCCTTCTGAAAACTAAGCATTGTGTGCAGAGATTTTTCAGCTATCTCCTTTCCTTCAGTTTTTGTGCTAACATTCCTATGTCTAAAACTAGCATTTACACTATAGAAAAGCATTACCGCGGGTATAGCACCTAACTCTTTAAACCTAAATGAAACAACATGGCAACTATGATTTACTTCTGAGAACTAAGCATTGTGTGCAGAGATTTTGCAGCTATCACCTTTCCTTCAGTTTTTGTGCTAACATTCTTATCTCTTAAACTAGCATTCCCTATATAGGAAAGCATAACCGAGGGTATAGCACCTAACTCTTTACACCTGAATGAAACAACATGGCACATATGATTTACTTCTGAGAAGTAAGCATTGTGTGCAGAGATTTTGCAGCTATCTCCTTTCCTTCAGTTTTTGTGCTTACATTCATATCTCCAGAACTAACCTTTCCTATACAGGAAGCATAACCGAGGGTATAGCACCTAACTATTTAAACCTAAAAGAAACAACATGGCACATATGATTTACTTCTGAGAACTAAGCATTGTGTGCAGAGGTTTTGCATCTATCTCCTTTCCTTCAGTTTTTGTGCTAACATTCCTATATCAGAACCTAGCATTTACACTATAGGATAGGATTACCGCGGGTATAGCACCTAACTCTTTAAACCTAAATGAAACAACATGGTACATATGATTTACTTCTGAGAACTAACCATTGTGTGCAGAGATTTTTCAGCTATCTCCTTTCCTTCAGTTTTTGTGCTAACATTCCTAGGTCTAAAACTAGCTTTTACACTATAGGAAAGCATTAACGCGGGTATAGCACCTAACTCTTTAAACCTAAATGAAACAACATGGCACATACGATTTACTACTGAGTACTGAGCATTGTGTGCAGAAGTTTTGCAGCTATCTCCTTTCCTTCAGTTTTTGTGCTAACATTCCTAGGTCTAAAACTAGCTTTTACACTATAGGAAAGCATTAACGCGGGTATAGCACCTAACTCTTTAAACCTAAATGAAACAACATGGCACCTATGATTTACTTCTGAGAACTAAGCATTGTGTGCAGAGATTTTGCAGCTATCTCCTTTCCTTCAGTTTTTGTGCTAACATTCGTATCTCCAGAACTAGCATTTCTTATACAGGAAAGCATAACCGAGGTTATAGCACCTAACTCTTTAAACCTAAATGAAACAACATGGCACATATGATTTACTTCTGAGAACTAAGCATTGTGTGCAGAGGTTTTGCAGCTATCTCCCTTCCTTCAGTTTTTGTGCTAACATTCCTATATCAGAACCTAGCATTTACACTATTGGATAGGATTACCGCGGGTATAGCACCTAACTCTTTAAACCTAAATGAAACAACATGGCACATATGATTTACCTCTGAGAACTAACCATTGCGTGCAGAGATTTTTCAGCTATCTCCTTTCCTTCAGATTTTGTGCTAACATTCCTATGTCTAAAACTAGCTTTTACACTATAGGAAAGCATCATGGGGGATATAGCACCTAACTCTTTGAACCTAAATGAAACAACATGGCACATATGATTTACTTCTGAGAACTAAGCAATGTGTGCAGAGATTTTGCAGCTATCCCCTTTCCTTCAGTTTTAGTGCTAACATTCATATCTCCAGAACTAGCATTTCCTATACAGGAAAGCATAACCGAGGGTATAGCACCTAACTCTTTAAACCTAAATGAAACAACATGGCACATATGATTTACTTCTTAGAACTAACCATTTTGTGCAGAGATTTTGCAGGTATCTCCTTTCCTTCAGTTTTTGTGCTAACATTCGTATCTCTCATACTAGCATTTCCTATATAGGAAAGCATGACCGAGGGTATAGCACCTAAGTCTTTAAACCTAAATGAAACAACATGGCACATATGATTTACTTCCGAGAACTAAGCATTGTGTGCAGAGGTTTGGCAGCTATCTCCTTTCCTTCAGTTTTTGTGCTAACTGTCTTTTCTCTAAAACTAGCATTTCTTATACAGGAAAGCATAACCGAGGTTATACCACCTAACTCTTTAAACCTAAATGAAACAACATGGCACATATGATTTACTTCTGAGAACTAAGCATTGTGTGCAGAGGTTTTGCAGCTATCTCCCTTCCTTCAGTTTTTGTGCTAACATTCCTATATCAGAACCTAGCATTTACACTATTGGATAGGATTACCGCGGGTATAGCACCTAACTCTTTAAACCTAAATGAAACAACATGGCACATATGATTTACCTCTGAGAACTAACCATTGCGTGCAGAGATTTTTCAGCTATCTCCTTTCCTTCAGATTTTGTGCTAACATTCCTATGTCTAAAACTAGCTTTTACACTATAGGAAAGCATCATGGGGGATATAGCACCTAACTCTTTGAACCTAAATGAAACAACATGGCACATATGATTTACTTCTGAGAACTAAGCAATGTGTGCAGAGATTTTGCAGCTATCCCCTTTCCTTCAGTTTTAGTGCTAACATTCATATCTCCAGAACTAGCATTTCCTATACAGGAAAGCATAACCGAGGGTATAGCACCTAACTCTTTAAACCTAAATGAAACAACATGGCACATATGATTTACTTCTTAGAACTAACCATTTTGTGCAGAGATTTTGCAGGTATCTCCTTTCCTTCAGTTTTTGTGCTAACATTCGTATCTCTCATACTAGCATTTCCTATATAGGAAAGCATGACCGAGGGTATAGCACCTAAGTCTTTAAACCTAAATGAAACAACATGGCACATATGATTTACTTCCGAGAACTAAGCATTGTGTGCAGAGGTTTGGCAGCTATCTCCTTTCCTTCAGTTTTTGTGCTAACTGTCTTTTCTCTAAAACTAGCATTTCTTATACAGGAAAGCATAACCGAGGTTATACCACCTAACTCTTTAAACCTAAATGAAACAACATGGCACATATGATTTACTTCTGAGAACTAAGCATTGTGTGCAGAGGTTTTGCAGCTATCTCCCTTCCTTCAGTTTTTGTGCTAACATTCCTATATCAGAACCTAGCATTTACACTATTGGATAGGATTACCGCGGGTATAGCACCTAACTCTTTAAACCTAAATGAAACAACATGGCACATATGATTTAACTCTGAGAACTAACCATTGCGTGCAGAGATTTTTCAGCTATCTCCTTTCCTTCAGTTTTTGTGCTATCATTCCTATGTCTAAAAGTAGCATTTACAGTATAGGAAAGCATTTCCGCGGGTATAGCACCTAACTCTTTAAACCTAAATGAAACAACATGGCACCTATGATTTACTTCTGAGAACTAAGCATTGTGTGCAGAGATTTTGGAGCTATCTCCTTTCCTTCAGTTTTTGTGCTAACATTCGTATCTCCAGAACTAGCATTTCTTATACAGGAAAGCATAACCGAGGGTATAGCACCTAACTCTTTAAACCTAAACGAAACAACATGGGACATATGATTTACTTCTGAGAACTAAGCATTGTGTGCAGAGGTTTTGCAGCTATCTCCTTTCCTTCAGTTTTTGTGCTAACATTCCTATATCAGAACCTAGCATTTACACTATAGGATAGGATTACCGCTGGTATAGCACCTAACTCTTTAAACCTAAATGAAACAACATGGCACATATGATTTACTTCTGAGAACTAACCATTGTGTCCAGAGATTTTTCAGCTATCTCCTTTCCTTCAGTTTTTGTGCTAACATTCCTATGTCTAAAACTAGCTTTTACACTATAGGAAAGCATTACCGCGGGTATAGCACCTAACTCTTTAAAACTAAATGAAACAACATGGCACCTATGATTTACTTCTGAGAACTAAGCATTGTGTGCAGAGATTTTGCAGCTATCTCCTTTCCTTCAGTTTTTGTGCTAACATTCGTATCTCCAGAACTAGCATTTCTTATACAGGAAAGCATAACCGAGGGTATAGCACCTAACTCTTTAAACCTAAATGAAACAACATGGCACATATGATTTACTTCTGAGAACTAAGCATTGTGTGCAGAGGTTTTGCAGCTATCTCCCTTCCTTCAGTTTTTGTGCTAACTTTCCTATATCAGAACCTAGCATTTACACTATTGGATAGGATTACCGCGGGTATAGCACCTAACTCTTTAAAACTAAATGAAACAACATGGCACCTATGATTTACTTCTGAGAACTAAGCATTGTGTGCAGAGATTTTGGAGCTATCTCCTTTCCTTCAGTTTTTGTGCTAACATTCGTATCTCCAGAACTAGCATTTCTTATACAGGAAAGCATAACCGAGGGTATAGCACCTAACTCTTTAAACCTAAATGAAACAACATGGCACATATGATTTACTTCTTAGAACTAACCATTTTGTGCAGAGATTTTGCAGGTATCTCCTTTCCTTCAGTTTTTGTGCTAACATTCGTATCTCTCATACTAGCATTTCCTATATAGGAAAGCATGACCGAGGGTATAGCACCTAAGTCTTTAAACCTAAATGAAACAACATGGCACATATGATTTACTTCCGAGAACTAAGCATTGTGTGCAGAGGTTTGGCAGCTATCTCCTTTCCTTCAGTTTTTGTGCTAACTGTCTTTTCTCTAAAACTAGCATTTCTTATACAGGAAACCATAACCGAGGTTATAGCACCTAAATCTTTAAACCTAAATGAAACAACATGGCACATATGATTTACTTCTGAGAACTAAGCATTGTGTGCAGAGGTTTTGCAGCTATCTCCCTTCCTTCAGTTTTTGTGCTAACATTCCTATATCAGAACCTAGCATTTACACTATTGGATAGGATTACCGCGGGTATAGCACCTAACTCTTTAAACCTAAATGAAACAACATGGCACATATGATTTACCTCTGAGAAATAACCATTGCGTGCAGAGATTTTTCAGCTATCTCCTTTCCTTCAGTTTTTGTGCTAACATTCCTATGTCTAAAAGTAGCATTTACAGTATAGGAAAGCATTTCCGCGGGTATAGCACCTAACTCTTTAAACCTAAATGAAACAACATGGCCCCTATGATTTACTTCTGAGAACTAAGCATTGTGTGCAGAGATTTTGGAGCTATCTCCTTTCCTTCAGTTTTTGTGCTAACATTCGTATCTCCAGAACTAGCATTTCTTATACAGGAAAGCATAACCGAGGGTATAGCACCTAACTCTTTAAACCTAAATGAAACAACATGGGACATATGATTTACTTCTGAGAACTAAGCATTGTGTGCAGAGGTTTTGCAGCTATCTCCTTTCCTTCAGTTTTTGTGCTAACATACCTATATCAGAACCTAGCATTTACACTATAGGATAGGATTACCGCTGGTATAGCACCTAACTCTTTAAACCTAAATGAAACAACATGGCACATATGATTTACTTCTGAGAACTAACCATTGTGTCCAGAGATTTTTCAGCTATCTCCTTTCCTTCAGTTTTTGTGCTAACATTCCTATGTCTAAAACTAGCTTTTACACTATAGGAAAGCATTACCGCGGGTATAGCACCTAACTCTTTAAACCTAAATGAAACAACATGGCACCTATGATTTACTTCTGAGAACTAAGCATTGTGTGCAGAGATTTTGCAGCTATCTCCTTTCCTTCAGTTTTTGTGCTAACATTCGTATCTCCAGAACTAGCATTTCTTATACAGGAAAGCATAACCGAGGGTATAGCACCTAACTCTTTAAACCTAAATGAAACAACATGGCACATATGATTTACTTCTGAGAACTAAGCATTGTGTGCAGAGGTTTTGCAGCTATCTCCCTTCCTTCAGTTTTTGTGCTAACATTCCTATATCAGAACCTAGCATTTACACTATTGGATAGGATTACCGCGGGTATAGCACCTAACTCTTTAAACCTAAATGAAACAACATGGCACATAAGATTTACCTCTGAGAACTAACCATTGCGTGCAGAGATTTTTCAGCTATCTCCTTTCCTTCAGATTTTGTGCTAACATTCCTATGTCTAAAACTAGCTTTTACACTATAGGAAAGCATTATGTGGGATATAGCACCTAACTCTTTAAACCTAAATGAAACAACATGGCACATATGATTTACTTCTGAGAACTAAGCAATGTGTGCAGAGATTTTGCAGCTATCCCCTTTCCTTCAGTTTTAGTGCTAACATTCATATCTCCAGAACTAGCATTTCCTATACAGGAAAGCATAACCGAGGGTATAGCACCTAACTCTTTAAACCTAAATGAAACAACATGGCACATATGATTTACTTCTTAGAACTAACCATTTTGTGCAGAGATTTTGCAGGTATCTCCTTTCCTTCAGTTTTTGTGCTAACATTCGTATCTCTCATACTAGCATTTCCTATATAGGAAAGCATGACCGAGGGTATAGCACCTAAGTCTTTAAACCTAAATGAAACAACATGGCACATATGATTTACTTCCGAGAACTAAGCATTGTGTGCAGAGATTTGGCAGCTATCTCCTTTCCTTCAGTTTTTGTGCTAACTGTCTTTTCTCTAAAACTAGCATTTCTTATACAGGAAAGCATAACCGAGGTTATAGCACCTAACTCTTTAAACCTAAATGAAACAACATGGCACATATGATTTACTTCTGAGAACTAAGCATTGTGTGCAGAGGTTTTGCAGCTATCTCCCTTCCTTCAGTTTTTGTGCTAACATTCCTATATCAGAACCTAGCATTTACGCTATTGGATAGGATTACCGCGGGTATAGCACCTAACTCTTTAAACCTAAATGAAACAACATGGCACATATGATTTACCTCTGAGAACTAACCATTGCGTGCAGAGATTTTTCAGCTATCTCCTTTCCTTCAGTTTTTGTGCTAACATTCCTATGTCTAAAAGTAGCATTTACAGTATAGGAAAGCATTTCCGCGGGTATAGCACCTAACTCTTTAAACCTAAATGAAACAACATGGCACCTATGATTTACTTCTGAGAACTAAGCATTGTGTGCAGAGATTTTGGAGCTATCTCCTTTCCTTCAGTTTTTGTGCTAACATTCGTATCTCCAGAACTAGCATTTCTTATACAGGAAAGCATAACCGAGGGTATAGCACCTAACTCTTTAAACCTAAATGAAACAACATGGGACATATGATTTACTTCTGAGAACTAAGCATTGTGTGCAGAGGTTTTGCAGCTATCTCCTTTCCTTCAGTTTTTGTGCTAACATTCCTATATCAGAACCTAGCATTTACACTATAGGATAGGATTACCGCAGGTATAGCACCTAACTCTTTAAACCTAAATGAAACAACATGGTACATATGATTTACTTCTGAGAACTAACCATTGTGTCCAGAGATTTTTCAGCTATCTCCTTTCCTTCAGTTTTTGTGCTAACATTCCTATGTCTAAAACTAGCTTTTACACTATAGGAAAGCATTACCGCGGGTATAGCACCTAACTCTTTAAACCTAAATGAAACAACATGGCACCTATGATTTACTTCTGAGAACTAAGCATTGTGTGCAGAGGTTTTGCAGCTATCTCCCTTCCTTCAGTTTTTGTGCTAACTTTCCTATATCAGAACCTAGCATTTACACTATTGGATAGGATTACCGCGGGTATAGCACCTAACTCTTTAAACCTAAATGAAACAACATGGCACATATGATTTACCTCTGAGAAGCAACCATTGCGTGCAGAGATTTTTCAGCTATCTCCTTTCCTTCAGATTTTGTGCTAACATTCCTATGTCTAAAACTAGCTTTTACACTATAGGAAAGCATTATGTGGGATATAGCACCTAACTCTTTAAACCTAAATGAAACAACATGGCACATATGATTTACTTCTGAGATCTAAGCAATGTGTGCAGAGATTTTGCAGCTATCCCCTTTCCTTCAGTTTTAGTGCTAACATTCATATCTCCAGAACTAGCATTTCCTATACAGGAAAGCATAACCGAGGTTATAGCACCTAACTCTTTAAACCTAAATGAAACAACATGGCACATATGATTTACTTCTTAGAACTAACCATTTTGTGCAGAGATTTTGCAGGTATCTCCTTTCCTTCAGTTTTTGTGCTAACATTCGTATCTCTCATACTAGCATTTCCTATATAGGAAAGCATGACCGAGGGTATAGCACCTAAATCTTTAAACCTAAATGAAACAACATGGCACATATGATTTACTTCCGAGAACTAAGCATTGTGTGCAGAGGTTTGGCAGCTATCTCCTTTCCTTCAGTTTTTGTGCTAACTGTCTTTTCTCTAAAACTAGCATTTCTTATACAGGAAAGCATAACCGAGGTTATAGCACCTAACTCTTTAAACCTAAATGAAACAACATGGCACATATGATTTACTTCTGAGAACTAAGCATTGTGTGCAGAGGTTTTGCAGCTATCTCCCTTCCTTCAGTTTTTGTGCTAACATTCCTATATCAGAACCTAGCATTTACACTATTGGATAGGATTACCGCGGGTATAGCACCTAACTCTTTAAACCTAAATGAAACAACATGGCACATATGATTTACCTCTGAGAACTAACCATTGCGTGCAGAGAATTTTCAGCTATCTCCTTTCCTTCAGTTTTTGTGCTAACATTCCTATGTCTAAAAGTAGCATTTACAGTATAGGAAAGCATTTCCGCGGGTATAGCACCTAACTCTTTAAACCTAAATGAAACAACATGGCACCTATGATTTACTTCTGAGAACTAAGCATTGTGTGCAGAGATTTTGCAGCTATCTCCTTTCCTTCAGTTTTTGTGCTAACATTCGTATCTCCAGAACTAGCATTTCTTATACAGGAAAGCATAACCGAGGGTATAGCACCTAAGTCTTTAAACCTAAATGAAACAACATGGGACATATGATTTACTTCTGAGAACTAAGCATTGTGTGCAGAGGTTTTGCAGCTATCTCCTTTCCTTCAGTTTTTGTGCTAACATTCCTATATCAGAACATAGCATTTACACTATAGGATAGGATTACCGCTGGTATAGCACCTAACTCTTTAACCCTAAATGAAACAACATGGCACATATGATTTACTTCTGAGAACTAACCATTGTGTCCAGAGATTTTTCAGCTATCTCCTTTCCTTCAGTTTTTGTGCTAACATTCCTATGTCTAAAACTAGCTTTTACACTATAGGAAAGCATTACCGCGGGTATAGCACCTAACTCTTTAAACCTAAATGAAACAACATGGCACCTATGATTTACTTCTGAGAACTAAGCATTGTGTGCAGAGATTTTGCAGCTATCTCCTTTCCTTCAGTTTTTGTGCTAACATTCGTATCTCCAGAACTAGCAGTTCTTATACAGGAAATCATAACCGAGGGTATAGCACATAACTCTTTAAACCTAAATGAAACAACATGGCACATATGATTTACTTCTGAGAACTAAGCATTGTGTGCAGAGGTTTTGCAGCTATCTCCTTTCCTTCAGTTTTTCTGCTAACATTCCTATATCAGAACCTAGCATTTACACTATAGGATAGGTTTACCACGGGTATAGCACCTAACTCTTTAAACCTAAATGAAACAACATGGCACATATGATTTACTTCTGAGAACTAAGCATTGTGTGCAGAGGTTTGGCAGCTATCTCCTTTCCTTCAGTTTTTGTGCTAACATTCCTATATCAGAACCTAGCATTTACACTATAGGATAGGATTACCGCGGGTATACCACCTAACTCTTTAAACCTAAATGAAACAACATGGCACATATGATTTACTTCTGAGAACTAAGCAATGTGTGCAGAGATTTTGCAGCTATCTCCTTTCCTTCAGTTTTAGTGCTAACATTCATATCTCCAGAACTAGCATTTCCTATACAGGAAAGCAAAACCGAGGGTATAGCACCTAACTCTTTAAACCTAAATGAAACAACATGGCACATATGATTCACTTCTTAGAACTAAGCATTGTGTGCAGAGATTTTGCAACTATCTCCTTTCCTTCAGTTTTAGTGCTAACATTCATATCTCCAGAACTAGCATTTCCTATACAGTAAAGCATAACAGAGAGTATAGCACCTAACTCTTTAAACCTAAATGAAACAACATGGCACATATGATTTCCTTCTGAGAACTAAGCAATGTGTGCAGAGATTTTGCAGCTATCCCCTTTCCTTCAGTTTTAGTGCTAACATTCATATCTCCAGAACTAGCATTTCCTATACAGGAAAGCATAACCGAGGGTATAGCACCTAACTCTTTAAACCTAAATGAAACAACATGGCACATATGATTTACTTCTTAGAAATAACCATTGTGTGCAGAGATTTTGCAGCTATCTCCTTTCCTTCAGTTTTTGTGCTAATATTCGTATCTCTCATACTAGCATTTCCTATATAGGAAAGCATAACCGAGGGTATAGCACCTAAGTCTTTAAACCTAAATGAAACAACATGGCACATATGATTTGCTTCTGAGAACTAAGCATTGTGTGCAGAGGTTTTGCAGCTATCTCCTTTTCTTCAGTTTTTGTGCTAACATTCCTATGTCTAAAACTAGCATTTACACTATAGGAAAGCATTACCGCGGGTATAGCACCTAACTCTTTAAACTTAAATGAAACAACATGGCACCTATGATTTACTTCTGAGAACTAAGCATTGTGTGCAGAGATTTTGCAGCTATCTCCTTTCCTTCAGTTTTTGTGCTAACATTCCTATGTCTAAAACTAGCTTTTTCAGTATAGGAAAGCATTACCTCGGGTATAGCACCTAACTCTTTAAACCTAAATGAAACAACATGGCACATATGATTTACTTCTGAGAACTAAGCAATGTGTGCAGAGATTTTGCAGCTATCTCCTTTCCTTCAGTTTTAGTGCTAACATTCATATCTCCAGAACTAGCATTTCCTATACAGGAAAGCATAACCGAGGGTATAGCACCTAACTCTTTAAACCTAAATGAAACAACATGGCACATATGATTCACTTCTTAGAACTAAGCATTGTGTGCAGAGATTTTGCAACTATCTCCTTTCCTTCAGTTTTAGTGCTAACATTCATATCTCCAGAACTAGCATTTCCTATACAGGAAAGCATAACCGAGGGTATAGCACCTAACCCTTTAAACCTAAATGAAACAACATGGCACATATGATTTCCTTCTGAAAACTAAGCATTGTGTGCAGAGATTTTTCAGCTATCTCCTTTCCTTCAGTTTTTGTGCTAACATTCCTATGTCTAAAACTAGCATTTACACTATAGAAAAGCATTACCGCGGGTATAGCACCTAACTCTTTAAACCTAAATGAAACAACATGGCAACTATGATTTACTTCTGAGAACTAAGCATTGTGTCCAGAGATTTTGCAGCTATCACCTTTCCTTCAGTTTTTGTGCTAACATTCGTATATCTTAAACTAGCATTCCCTATATAGGAAAGCATAACCGAGGGTATAGCACCTAACTCTTTACACCTGAATGAAACAACATGGCACATATGATTTACTTCTGAGAAGTAAGCATTGTGTGCAGAGATTTTGAAGCTATCTCCTTTCCTTCAGTTTTTGTGCTTACATTCATATCTCCAGAACTAACCTTTCCTATACAGGAAGCATAACCGAGGGTATAGCACATAACTATTTAAACCTAAATGAAACAACATGGCACATATGATTTTCCTCTGAGAACTAAGCATTGTGTGCAGAGGTTTTGCATCTATCTCCTTTCCTTCAGTTTTTGTGCTAACATTTCTATATCAGAACCTAGCATTTACACTATAGGATAGGATTACCGCGGGTATAGCACCTAACTCTTTAAAACTAAATGAAACAACATGGTACATATGATTTACTTCTTAGAACTAACCATTTTGTGCAGAGATTTTGCAGGTATCTCCTTTCCTTCAGTTTTTGTGCTAACATTCGTATCTCTCATACTAGCATTTCCTATATAGGAAAGCATGACCGAGGGTATAGCACCTAAGTCTTTAAACCTAAATGAAAAAACATGGCACATATGATTTACTTCCGAGAACTAAGCATTGTGTGCAGAGGTTTGGCAGCTATCTCCTTTCCTTCAGTTTTTGTGCTAACTGTCTTTTCTCTAAAACTAGCATTTCTTATACAGGAAAGCATAACCGAGGTTATAGCACCTAACTCTTTAAACCTAAATGAAACAACATGGCACATATGATTTACTTCTGAGAACTAAGCATTGTGTGCAGAGGTTTTGCAGCTATCTCCCTTCCTTCAGTTTTTGTGCTAACATTCCTATATCAGAACCTAGCATTTACACTATTGGATAGGTTTACCGCGGGTATAGCACCTAACTCTTTAAACCTAAATAAAGCAACATGGCACATATGATTTACCTCTGAGAACTAACCATTTCGTGCAGAGATTTTTCAGCTATCTCCTTTCCTTCAGTTTTTGTGCTAACATTCCTATGACTAAAAGTAGCATTTACAGTATAGGAAAGCATTTCCGCGGGTATAGCTCCTAACTCTTTAAACCTAAATGAAACAACATGGCACCTATGATTTACTTCTGAGAACTAAGCATTGTGTGCAGAGATTTTTTAGCTATCTCCTTTCCTTCAGTTTTTGTGCCAACATTCGTATCTCCAGAACTAGCATTTCTTATACAGGAAAGCATAACCGAGGGTATAGCACCTGACTCTTTAAACCTAAATGAAACAACATGGGACATATGATTTACTTCTGAGAACTAAGCATTGTGTGCAGAGGTTTTGCAGCTATCTCCTTTCCTTCAGTTTTTGTGCTAACATTCCTATATCAGAACCTAGCATTGACACTATAGGATAGGATTACCGCTGGTATAGCACCTAACTCTTTAAACCTAAATGAAACAACATGGCACATATGATTTACTTCTGAGAACTAACCATTGTGTCCAGAGATTTTTCAGCTATCTCCTTTCCTTCAGTTTTTGTGCTAACATTCCTATGTCTAAAACTAGCTTTTACACTATAGGAAAGCATTACCGCGGGTATAGCACCTAACTCTTTAAACCTAAATGAAACAACATGGCACCTATGATTTACTTCTGAGAACTAAGCATTGTGTGCAGAGATTTTGCAGCTATCTCCTTTCCTTCAGTTTTTGTGCTAACATTCGTATCTCCAGAACTAGCATTTCTTATACAGGAAAGCATAACCGAGAGTATAGCACCTAACTCTTTAAACCTAAATGAAACAACATGGCACATATGATTTACTTCTGAGAACTAACCATTGTGTGCAGAGATTTTTCAGCTATCTCCTTTCCTTCAGTTTTTGTGCTAAAATTCCTATGTCTAAAACTAGCTTTTACACTATAGGAAAGCATTACGTGGGGTATAGCACCTAACTCTTTAAACCTAAATGAAACAACATGGCACATATGATTTACTTCTGAGAACTAAGCAATGTGTGCAGAGATTTTGCAGCTATCCCCTTTTCTTCAGTTTTGGTGCTAACATTCGTATCTCTAAAACTAGCATTTCCTATATAGGAAAGCATACCCGAGGGTATAGCACCTCACTCTTTAAACCTAAATGAAACAGCATGGCACATATGATTTCCTTCTGAAAACTAAGCGTTGTGTGCAGAGATTTTTCAGCTATCTCCTTTCCTTCAGTTTTTGTGCTAACATTCCTATGTCTAAAACTAGCTTTTACACTATAGGAAAGCATTACCGCGGGTATAGCACCTAACTCTTTAAACCTAAATGAAACAACATGGCACCTATGATTTACTTCTGAGAACTAAGCATTGTTTGCAGAGATTTTGCAGCTATCTCCTTTCCCTCAGTTTTTGTGCTAACATTCGTATCTCCAGAACCAGCCTTTCTTATACAGGAAAGCATAACCCAGGGTATAGCACCTAACTCTTTAAACCTAAATGAAACAACATGGCACATATGATTTACTTCTGAGAACTAACCATTGTGTGCAGAGATTTTTCAGCTATCTCCTTTCCTTCAGTTTTTGTGCTAACATTCCTATGTCTAAAACTAGCTTTTACACTATAGGAAAGCATTACGTGGGGTATAGCACCTAACTCTTTAAACCTAAATGGAACAACATGGCACATATGATTTACTTCTGAGAACTATGCAATGTGTGCAGAGATTTTGCAGCTATCCCCTTTCCTTCAGTTTTAGTGTTAACATTCATATCTCCAGAACTAGCATTTACTATACAGGAAAGCATAACCGAGGGTATAGCACCTAACTCTTTAAACCTATATGAAACAACATGGCACATATGATTTACTTCTTAGAAATAACCATTGTGTGCAGAGATTTTGCAGCTATCTCCTTTCCTTCAGTTTTTGTGCTAACATTCGTATCTCTAAAACTAGCATTTCCTATATAGGAAAGCATAACCGAGGGTATAGCACCTCACTCTTTAAACCTAAATGAAACAACATGGCACATATGATTTCCTTCTGAAAACTAAGCGTTGTGTGCAGAGATTTTTCAGCTATCTCCTTTCCTTCAGTTTTTGTGCTAACATTCCTATGTCTAAAACTAGCAATTACACTATAGGAAAGCATTACCGCGGGTATAGCACCTAACTCTTTAAACCTAAATGAAACAACAAGGCCCCTGTGATTTACTTCTGAGAACTAAGCATTGTGTGCAGAGATTTTGCAGCTATCTCCTTTCCTTCAGTTTTTGTGCTAACATTCGTATCTCCAGAACTAGCATTTCTTATACAGGAAAGCATAACCGAGGTTATAGCACCTAACTCTTTAAACCTAAATGAAACAACATGGGACATATGATTTACTTCTGAGAACTAAGCACTGTGTGCAGAGGTTTTGCAGCTATCTCATTTCCTTCAGTTTTTGTGCTAACATTCCTATATCAGATCCTAGCATTTACACTATAGGATAGGTTTACCATGGGTGTAGCACCTAAGTCTTTAAACCTAAATGAAACAACATGGCACATATGATTTACTTCCGAGAACTAAGCATTGTGTGCAGAGGTTTTGCAGCTATCTCCTTTCCTTCAGTTTTTGTGCTAACATTCGTATCTCTAAAACTAGCATTTCCTATATAGGAAAGCATAACCGAGGGTATAGCACCTCACTCTTTAAACGTAAATGAAACAACATGGCACATATGATTTCCTTCTGAAAACTAAGTGTTGTGTGCAGAGATTTTTCAGCTATCTCCTTTCCTTCAGTTTTTGTGCTAACATTCCTATGTCTAAAACTAGCATTTACACTATAGGAAAGCATTACCGCGGGTATAGCACCTAACTCTTTAAACCTAAATGAAACAACATGGCACCTATGATTTACTTCTGAGAACTAAGCATTGTGTGCAGAGATTTTGCAGCTATCTCCTTTCCTTCAGTTTTTGTGCTAACATTCGTATCTCCAGAACTAGCATTTCTTATACAGGAAAGCATAACCGAGGGTATAGCACCTAACTCTTTAAACCTAAATGAAACAACATGGCACATATGATTTCCTTCTGAAAACTAAGCATTGTGTGCAGAGATTTTTCAGCTATCTCCTTTCCTTCAGTTTTTGTGCTAACATTCCTATGTCTAAAACTAGCATTTACACTATAGAAAAGCATTACCGCGGGTATAGCACCTAACTCTTTAAACCGAAATGAAACAACATGGCAACTATGATTTACTTCTGAGAACTAATCATTGTGTGCAGAGATTTTGCAGCTATCACCTTTCCTTCAGTTTTTGTGCTAACATTCGTATCTCTTAAACTAGCATTCCCTATATAGGAAAGCATAACCGAGGGTATAGCACCTAACTCTTTACACCTGAATGAAACAACATGGCACATATGATTTACTTCTGAGAAGTAAGAATTGTGTGCAGAGATTTTGCAGCTATCTCCTTTCCTTCAGTTTTTGTGCTTACATTCATATCTCCAGAACTAACCTTTCCTATACAGGAAGCATAACCGAGGGTATAGCACCTAACTATTTAAACCTAAATGAAACAACATGGCACATATGATTTACTTCTGAGAACTAAGCATTGTGTGCAGAGGTTTTGCACCTATCTCCTTTCCTTCAGTTTTTGTGCTAACATTCCTATATCAGAACCTAGCATTTACACTATAGGATAGGATTACCGCGGGTATAGCACCTAACTCTTTAAACCTAAATGAAACAACATGGTACATATGATTTACTTCTGAGAACTAAGCATTGTGTGCAGAGGTTTTGCACCTATCTCCTTTCCTTCAGTTTTTGTGCTAACATTCCTATATCAGAACCTAGCATTTACACTATAGGATAGGATTACCGCGGGTATAGCACCTAACTCTTTAAACCTAAATGAAACAACATGGTACATATGATTTACTTCTTAGAACTAACCATTTTGTGCAGAGATTTTGCAGGTATCTCCTTTCCTTCAGTTTTTGTGCTAACATTCGTATCTCTCATACTAGCATTTCCTATATAGGAAAGCATGACCGAGGGTATAGCACCTAAGTCTTTAAACCTAAATGAAACAACATGGCACATATGATTTACTTCTGAGAACTAAGCATTGTGTGCAGAGGTTTTGCAGCTATCTCCCTTCCTTCAGTTTTTGTGCTAACTGTCTTTTCTCTAAAACTAGCATTTCTTATACAGGAAAGCATAACCGAGGTTATAGCACCTAACTCTTTAAACCTAAATGAAACAACATGGCACATATGATTTACTTCTGAGAACTAAGCATTGTGTGCAGAGGTTTTGCAGCTATCTCCCTTCCTTCAGTTTTTGTGCTAACATTCCTATATCAGAACCTAGCATTTACACTATTGGATAGGTTTACCGCGGGTATAGCACCTAACTCTTTAAACCTAAATAAAGCAACATGGCACATATGATTTACCTCTGAGAACTAACCATTTCGTGCAGAGATTTTTCAGCTATCTCCTTTCCTTCAGTTTTTGTGCTAACATTCCTATGACTAAAAGTAGCATTTACAGTATAGGAAAGCATTTCCGCGGGTATAGCTCCTAACTCTTTAAACCTAAATGAAACAACATGGCACCTATGATTTACTTCTGAGAACTAAGCATTGTGTGCAGAGATTTTTTAGCTATCTCCTTTCCTTCAGTTTTTGTGCTAACATTCGTATCTCCAGAACTAGCATTTCTTATACAGGAAAGCATAACCGAGGGTATAGCACCTAACTCTTTAAACCTAAATGAAACAACATGGCACATATGATTTACTTCTGAGAACTAAGCATTGTGTGCAGAGGTTTTGCAGCTATCTCCCTTCCTTCAGTTTTTCTGCTAACATTCCTATATCAGAACCTAGCATTTACACTATAGGATAGGTTTACCACGGGTATAGCACCTAACTCTTTAAACCTAAATGAAACAACATGGCACATATGATTTACTTCTGAGAACTAACCATTCTGTGCAGAGATTTTTCAGCTATCTCCTTTCCTTCAGTTTTAGTGCTAACATTCATATCTCCAGAACAAGCGTTTCCTATACAGGAAAGCATAACCGAGGGTATAGCACCAAACTCTTTAAACCTAAATGAAACAACATGGCACATATGATTTACTTCTTAGAACTAACCATTGTCTGCAGAGATTTTGCAGCTATCTGCTTTCCTTCAGTTTTTGTGCTAACATTTGTATCTCCAGAACTAGCATTTCTTATACAAGAAAGCATAACCGAGGGTATAGCACCTAACTCTTTAAACCTAAATGAAACAACATGGCACCTAAGATTTACTTCTAAGAACTAAGCATTGTGTGCAGAGATTTTGCAGCTATCTCCTTTCCTTCAGTTTTTGTGCGAATATTCGTATCTCCAGAACTAGCATTTCTTATACAGGAAAGCATAACCGAGGGTACAGCACCTAACTCTTTAAACCTAAATGAAACAACATGGCACATATGATTTACTTCTGAGAACTACGCATTGTGTGCAGAGGTTTTGCAGCTATCTCCTTTCCTTCAGTTTTTGTGCTAACATTCGTATCTCTAAAACTAGCTTTTCCTATATAGGAAAGCATAACCGAGGGTATAGCACCTCACTCTTTAAACCTAAATGAAACAACATGGCACATATGATTTCCTTCTGAAAACTAAGCGTTGTGTGCAGAGATTTTTCAGCTATCTCCTTTCCTTCAGTTTTTGTGCTAACATTCCTATGTCTAAAACTATCATTTACACTATAGGAAAGCATTACAGCGGGTATAGCACCTAACTCTTTAAACCTAAATGATACAACATGGCACCTATGATTTACTTCTGAGAACTAAGCATTGTGTGCAGAGATTTTGGAGCTATCTCCTTTCCTTCAGTTTTTGTGCTGACATTCGTATCTCCAGAACTAGCATTTCTTACACAGGAAAGCATAACCGAGGGTATAGCACCTAACTCTTTAAACCTAAATGAAACAACATGGCACATATGATTTACTTCTGAGAACTAACCATTGTGTGCAGAGATTTTTCAGCTATCTCCTTTCCTTCAGTTTTTGTGCTAACATTCCTATGTCTAAAACTAGCTTTTACACTATAGGAAAGCATTACGTGGGGTATAGCACGTAACTCTTTAAACCTAAGTGAAACAACATGGCACATATGATTTCCTTCTGAGAACTAAGCAATGTGTGCAGAGATTTTGCAGCTATCCCCTTTCCTTCAGTTTTAGTGCTAACATTCATATCTCCAGAACTAGCATTTCCTATACAGGAAAGCATAACCGAGGGTATAGCACCTAACTCTTTAAACCTAAATGAAACAACATGGCACATATGATTTACTTCTTAGAAATAACCATTGTGTGCAGAGATTTTGCAGCTATCTCCTTTCCTTCAGTTTTTGTGCTAATATACGTATCTCTCATACTAGCATTTCCTATATAGGAAAGCATAACCGAGGGTATAGCACCTAAGTCTTTAAACCTAAATGAAACAACATGGCACATATGATTTGCTTCTGAGAACTAAGCATTGTGTGCAGAGGTTTTGCAGCTATCTCCTTTTCTTCAGTTTTTGTGCTAACATTCGTATCTCTAAAACTAGCATTTCCTATATAGGAAAGCATAACCGAGGGTATAGCACCTCACTCTTTAAACCTAAATGAAACAACATGGCACATATGATTTCCTTCTGAAAACTAAGCGTTGTGTGCAGAGATTTTTCAGCTATCTCCTTTCCTTCAGTTTTTGTGCTAACATTCCTATGTCTAAAACTAGCATTTACACTATAGGAAAGCATTACCGCGGGTATAGCACCTAACTCTTTAAACCTAAATGAAACAACATGGCACCTATGATTTACTTCTGAGAACTAAGCATTGTGTGCAGAGATTTTGCAGCTATCTACTTTCCTTCAGTTTTTGTGCTAACATTCCCATGTCTAAAACTAGCTTTTACACTATAGGAAAGCATTACCTCGGGTATAGCACCTAACTCTTTAAACCTAAATGAAACAACATGGCACATATGATTTACTTCTGAGAACTAAGCAATGTGTGCAGAGATTTTGCAGCTATCTCCTTTCCTTCAGTTTTAGTGCTAACATTCATATCTCCAGAACTAGCATTTCCTATACAGGAAAGCATAACCGAGGGTATAGCACCTAACTCTTTAAACCTAAATGAAACAACATGGCACATATGATTCACTTCTTAGAACTAAGCATTGTGTGCAGAGATTTTGCAACTATCTCCTTTCCTTCAGTTTTAGTGCTAACATTCATATCTCCAGAACTAGCATTTCCTATACAGGAAAGCATAACCGAGGGTATAGCACCTAACTCTTTAAACCTAAATGAAACAACATGGCACATATGATTTCCTTCTGAAAACTAAGCATTGTGTGCAGAGATTTTTCAGCTATCTCCTTTCCTTCAGTTTTTGTGCTAACATTCCTATCTCTAAAACTAGCATTTACACTATAGAAAAGCATTACCGCGGGTATAGCACCTAACTCTTTAAACCTAAATGAAACAACATGGCAACTATGATTTACTTCTGAGAAGTAAGCATTGTGTCCAGAGATTTTGCAGCTATCAGCTTTCCTTCAGTTTTTGTGCTAACATTCGTATCTCTTAAACTAGCATTCCCTATATAGGAAAGCATAACCGAGGGTATAGCACCTAACTCTTTACACCTGAATGAAACAACATGGCACATATGATTTACTTCTGAGAAGTAAGCATTGTGTGCAGAGATTTTGCAGCTATCTCCTTTCCTTCAGTTTTTGTGCTTACATTCATATCTCCAGAACTAACCTTTCCTATACAGGAAGCATAACCGAGGGTATAGCACATAACTATTTAAACCTAAATGAAACAATATGGCACATATGATTTTCTTCTGAGAACTAAGCATTGTGTGCAGAGGTTTTGCATCTATCTCCTTTCCTTCAGTTTTTGTGCTAACATTTCTATATCAGAACCTAGCATTTACACTATAGGATAGGATTACCGCGGGTATAGCACCTAACTCTTTAAACCTAAATGAAACAACATGGTACATATGATTTACTTCTGAGAACTAACCATTGTGTGCAGAGATTTTTCAGCTATCTCCTTTCATTCAGTTTTTGTGCTAACATTCCTAGGTCTAAAACTAGCTTTTACACTATAGGAAAGCATTAACGCGGGTATAGCACCTAACTCTTTAAACCTAAATGAAACAGCATGGCTCATATGATTTACTACTGAGTACTGAGCATTGTGTGCAGAAGTTTTGCAGCTATCTCCTTTCCTTCAGTTTTTGTGCGAACATTCCTAGGTCTAAAACTAGCTTTTACACTATAGGAAAGCATTAACGCGGGTATAGCACCTAACTCTTTAAACCTAAATGAAACAACATGGCACCTATGATTTACTTCTGAGAACTAAGCATTGTGTGCAGAGATTTTGCAGCTATCTCCTCTCCTTCAGTTTTTGTGCTAACATTCGTATCTCCAGAACTAGCATTTCTTATACAGGAAAGCATAACCGAGGTTATAGCACCTAACTCTTTAAACCTAAATGAAACAACATGGCACATATGATTTACTTCTGAGAACTAAGCATTGTGTGCAGAGGTTTTGCAGCTATCTCCCTTCCTTCAGTTTTTGTGCTAACATTCCTATATCAGAACCTAGCATTTACACTATTGGATAGGATTTCCGCGGGTATAGCACCTAACTCTTTAAACCTAAATGAAACAACATGGCACATATGATTTACTTCTGAGAACTAACCATTGCGTGCAGAGATTTTTCATCTATCTCCTTTCCTTCAGATTTTGTGCTAACATTCCTATGTCTAAAACTAGCTTTTACACTATAGGAAAGCATTATGTGGGATATAGCACCTAACTCTTTAAACCTAAATGAAACAACATAGCACATATGATTTACTTCTGAGAACTAAGCAATGTGTGCAGAGATTTTGCAGCTATCCCCTTTCCTTCAGTTTTAGTTCTAACATTCATATCTCCAGAACTAGCATTTCCTATACAGGAAAGCATAACCGAGGGTATAGCACCTAACTCTTTAAACCTAAATGAAACAACATGGCACATATGATTTACTTCTTAGAACTAACCATTTTGTGCAGAGATTTTGCAGGTATCTCCTTTCCTTCAGTTTTTGTGCTAACATTCGTATCTCTCATACTAGCTTTTCCTATATAGGAAAGCATGACCGAGTGTATAGCACCTAAGTCTTTAAACCTAAATGAAACAACATGGCACATATGATTTACTTCCGAGAACTAAGCATTGTTTGCAGAGGTTTGGCAGCTATCTCCTTTCCTTCAGTTTTTGTGCTAACTGTCTTTTCTGTAAAACTAGCATTTCTTATACAGGAAAGCATAACCGAGGTTATAGCACCTAACTTTTTAAACCTAAATGAAACAACATGGCACATATGATTTACTTCTGAGAACTAAGCATTGTGTGCAGAGGTTTTGCAGCTATCTCCCTTCCTTCAGTTTTTGTGCTAACATTCCTATATCAGAACCTAGCATTTAAACTATTGGATAGGATTACCGCGGGTATAGCACCTAACTCTTTAAACCTAATTGAAACAACATGGCACATATGATTTACCTCTGAGAACTAACCATTGCGTGCAGAGATTTTTCAGCTATCTCCTTTCCTTCCGTTTTTGTGCTAACATTCCTATGTCTAAAAGTAGCATTTACAGTATAGGAAAGCATGTCCGCGGGTATAGCACCTAACTCTTTAAACCTAAATGAAACAACATGGCACCTATGATTTACTTCTGAGAACTAAGCATTGTGTGCAGAGATTTTGGAGCTATCTCCTTTCCTTCAGTTTTTGTGCTAACATTCGTATCTCCAGAACTAGCATTTCTTATACAGGAAAGCATAACCGAGGATATAGCACCTAACTCTTTAAACCTAAATGAAACAACATGGCACATATGATTTACTTCTGAGAACTAAGCATTGTGTGCAGAGGTTTTGCAGCTATCTCCTTTCCTTCAGTTTTTCTGCTGACATTCCTATATCAGAACCTAGCATTTACACTATAGGATAGGTTTACCACGGGTATAGCACCTAACTCTTTAAACCTAAATGAAACAACATGGCACATATGATTTACTTCTGAGAACTAACCATTCTGTGCAGAGATTTTTCAGCTATCTCCTTTCCTTCAGTTTTTGTCCTTACATTCCTATGTCTAAAACTAGCTTTTACACTATAGGAAAGCATTACCTCGGGTATAGCACCTAACTCTTTAAACCTAAATGAAACAACATGGCACATAAGATTTACTTCTGAGAACTAAACAATGTGTGCAGAGGTTTTGCAGCTATCTCCTTTCCTTCAGTTTTAGTGCTAACGTTCATATCTCCAGAACAAGCATTTCCTAAACAGGAAAGCATAACCGAGGGTACAGCACCTAACTCTTTAAACCTAAATGAAACAACATGGCACATATGATTTACTTCTGAGACCTAACCATTGCGTGCAGAGATTTTTCAGCTATCTCCTTTCCTTCAGTTTTTGTGCTAACATTCCTATGTCTAAAACTAGCTTTTACACTATAGGAAAGCATTACGTGGGGTATAGCACCTAACTCTTTAAACCTAAATGAAACAACATGGCACATATGATTTACTTCTGAGAACTAAGCAATGTGTGCAGAGATTTTGCAGCTATCCCCTTTCCTTCAGTTTTAGTGCTAACATTCATATCTCCAGAACTAGCATTTCCTATACAGGAAAGCATAACCGAGGGTATAGCACCTAACTCTTTAAACCTAAATGAAACAACATGGCACATATGATTTACTTCTTAGAAATAACCATTGTGTGCAGAGATTTTGCAGCTATCTCCTTTCCTTCAGTTCTTGTGCTAATATTCGTATCTCTCATACTAGCATTTCCTATATAGGAAAGCATAACCGAGGGTATAGCACCTAAGTCTTTTAACCTAAATGAAACAACATGGCACATATGATTTACTTCCGAGAACTACGCATTGTGTGCAGAGGTTTTGCAGCTATCTCCTTTCCTTCAGTTTTTGTGCTAACATTCGTGTCTCTAAAACTAGCATTTCCTATATAGGAAAGCATAACCGAGGGTATAGCACCTCACTCTTTACACCTAAATGAAACAACATGGCACATATGATTTCCTTCTGAAAACTAAGCGTTGTGTGCAGAGATTTTTCAGCTATCTCCTTTCCTTCAGTTTTTGTGCTAACATTCCTATGTCTAAAACTAGCATTTACACTATAGGAAAGCATTACCGCGGGTATAGCACCTAACTCTTTAAACCTAAATGAAACAACATGGCACCTATGATTTACTTCTGAGAACTAAGCATTGTGTGCAGAGATTTTGCAGCTATCTCCTTTCCTTCAGTTTTTGTGCTAACATTCGTATCTCCAGAACTAGCATTTCTTATACAGGAAAGCATAACCGAGGGTATAGCACCTAACTCTTTAAACCTAAATGAAACAACATGGCACATATGATTTACTTCTGAGAACTAACCATTGTGTGCAGAGATTTTTCAGCTATCTCCTTTCCTTCAGTTTTTGTGCTAACATTCCTATGTCTAAAACTAGCTTTTACACTATAGGAAAGCATTACGTGGGGTATAGCACCTAACTCTTTAAACCTAAATGAAACAACATGGCACATATGATTTACTTCTGAGAACTAAGCAATGTGTGCAGAGATTTTGCAGCTATCCCCTTTCCTTCAGTTTTTGTGCTAACATTCGTATCTCTAAAACTAGCATTTCCTATATAGGAAAGCATAACCGAGGGTATAGCACCTCACTCTTTAAACCTAAATGAAACAACATGGCACATATGATTTCCTTCTGAAAACTAAGCGTTGTGTGCAGAGATTTTTCAGCTATCTCCTTTCCTTCAGTTTTTGTGCTAACATTCCTATGTCTAAAACTAGCATTTACACTATAGGAAAGCATTACCGCGGGTATAGCACCTAACTCTTTAAACCTAAATGAAACAACATGGCACCTATGATTTACTTCTGAGAACTAAGCATTGTTTGCAGAGATTTTGCAGCTATCTCCTTTCCTCCAGTTTTTGTGCTAACATTCCTATGTCTAAAACTAGCTTTTACACTATAGGAAAGCATTACTTGGGGTATAGCACCTAACTCTTTAAACCTAAATTAAACAACATGGCACTTATGATTTACTTCTGAGAACTAAGCAATGTGTGCAGAGATTTTGCAGCTATCCCCTTTCCTTCAGTTTTAGTGCTAACATTCATATCTCCAGAACTAGCATTTCCTATACAGGAAAGCATAACCGAGGGTATAGCACCTAACTCTTTAAACCTAAATGAAACAACATGGCACATATGATTTACTTCTTAGAAATAACCATTGTGTGCAGAGATTTTGCAGCTATCTCCTTTCCTTCAGTTTTTGTGCTAACATTCCTATGTCTAAAACTAGCTATTACACTATAGGAAAGCATTACGTGGGGTATAGCACCTAACTCTTTAAACCTAAATTAAACAACATGGCACTTATGATTTACTTCTGAGAACTAAGCAATGTGTGCAGAGATTTTGCAGCTATCCCCTTTCCTTCAGTTTTAGTGCTAACATTCATATCTCCAGAACTAGCATTTCCTATACAGGAAAGCATAACCGAGGGTATAGCACCTAACTCTTTAAACCTAAATGAAACAACATGGCACATATGATTTACTTCTTAGAAATAACCATTGTGTGCAGAGATTTTGCAGCTATCTCCTTTCCTTCAGTTCTTGTGCTAATATTCGTATCTCTCATACTAGCATTTCCTATATAGGAAAGCATAACCGAGGGTATAGCACCTAAGTCTTTTAACCTAAATGAAACAACATGGCACATATGATTTACTTCCGAGGACTACGCATTGTGTGCAGAGGTTTTGCAGCTATCTCCTTTCCTTCAGTTTTTGTGCTAACATTCGTGTCTCTAAAACTAGCATTTCCTATATAGGAAAGCATAACCGAGGGTATAGCACCTCACTCTTTACACCTAAATGAAACAACATGGCACATATGATTTCCTTCTGAAAACTAAGCGTTGTGTGCAGAGATTTTTCAGCTATCTCCTTTCCTTCAGTTTTTGTGCTAACATTCCTATGTCTAAAACTAGCATTTACACTATAGGAAAGCATTACCGCGGGTATAGCACCTAACTCTTTAAACCTAAATGAAACAACATGGCACCTATGATTTACTTCTGAGAACTAAGCATTGTGTGCAGAGATTTTGCAGCTATCTCCTTTCCTTCAGTTTTTGTGCTAACATTCGTATCTCCAGAACTAGCATTTCTTATACAGGAAAGCATAACCGAGGGTATAGCACCTAACTCTTTAAACCTAAATGAAACAACATGGCACATATGATTTACTTCTGAGAACTAACCATTGTGTGCAGAGATTTTTCAGCTATCTCCTTTCCTTCAGTTTTTGTGCTAACATTCCTATGTCTAAAACTAGCTTTTACACTATAGGAAAGCATTACGTGGGGTATAGCACCTAACTCTTTAAACCTAAATGAAACAACATGGCACATATGATTTACTTCTGAGAACTAAGCAATGTGTGCAGAGATTTTGCAGCTATCCCCTTTCCTTCAGTTTTTGTGCTAACATTCGTATCTCTAAAACTAGCATTTCCTATATAGGAAAGCATAACCGAGGGTATAGCACCTCACTCTTTAAACCTAAATGAAACAACATGGCACATATGATTTCCTTCTGAAAACTAAGCGTTGTGTGCAGAGATTTTTCAGCTATCTCCTTTCCTTCAGTTTTTGTGCTAACATTCCTATGTCTAAAACTAGCATTTACACTATAGGAAAGCATTACCGCGGGTATAGCACCTAACTCTTTAAACCTAAATGAAACAACATGGCACCTATGATTTACTTCTGAGAACTAAGCATTGTTTGCAGAGATTTTGCAGCTATCTCCTTTCCTTCAGTTTTTGTGCTAACATTCCTATGTCTAAAACTAGCTTTTACACTATAGGAAAGCATTACTTGGGGTATAGCACCTAACTCTTTAAACCTAAATTAAACAACATGGCACTTATGATTTACTTCTGAGAACTAAGCAATGTGTGCAGAGATTTTGCAGCTATCCCCTTTCCTTCAGTTTTAGTGCTAACATTCATATCTCCAGAACTAGCATTTCCTATACAGGAAAGCATAACCGAGGGTATAGCACCTAACTCTTTAAACCTAAATGAAACAACATGGCACATATGATTTACTTCTTAGAAATAACCATTGTGTGCAGAGATTTTGCAGCTATCTCCTTTCCTTCAGTTTTTGTGCTAACATTCCTATGTCTAAAACTAGCTATTACACTATAGGAAAGCATTACGTGGGGTATAGCACCTAACTCTTTAAACCTAAATTAAACAACATGGCACTTATGATTTACTTCTGAGAACTAAGCAATGTGTGCAGAGATTTTGCAGCTATCCCCTTTCCTTCAGTTTTAGTGCTAACATTCATATCTCCAGAACTAGCATTTCCTATACAGGAAAGCATAACCGAGGGTATAGCACCTAACTCTTTAAACCTAAATGAAACAACATGGCACATATGATTTACTTCTTAGAAATAACCATTGTGTGCAGAGATTTTGCAGCTATCTCCTTTCCTTCAGTTTTTGTGCTAATATTCGTATCTCTCATACTAGCATTTCCTATATAGGAAAGCATAACCGAGGGTATAGCACCTAAGTCTTTAAACCTAAATGAAACAACATGGCACATATGATTTACTTCCGAGAACTAAGCATTGTGTGCAGAGGTTTTGCAGCTATCTCCTTTCCTTCAGTTTTTGTGCTAACATTCGTATCTCTAAAACTAGCATTTCCTATATAGGAAAGCATAACCGAGGGTATAGCACCTCACTCTTTAAACCTAAATGAAACAACATGGCACATATGATTTCCTTCGGAAAACTAAGCGTTGTGTGCAGAGATTTTTCAGCTATCTCCTTTCCTTCAGTTTTTGTGCTAACATTCCTATGTCTAAAACTAGCATTTACACTATAGGAAAGCATTACCACGGGAATAGCACCTAACTCTTTAAACCTAAATGAAACAACATGGCACCTATGATTTACTTCTGAGAACTAAGCATTGTGTGCAGAGATTTTGCAGCTATCTCCTTTCCTTCAGTTTTTGTGCTAACATTCGTATCTCCAGAACTAGCATTTCTTATACAGGAAAGCATAACCGAGGGTATAGCACCTAACTCTTTACACCTGAATGAAACAACATGGCACATATGATTTACTTCTGAGAAGTAAGAATTGTGTGCAGAGATTTTGCAGCTATCTCCTTTCCTTCAGTTTTTGTGCTAACATTCCTATATCAGAACCTAGCATTTACACTATAGGATAGGATTACCGCGGGTATAGCACCTAACTCTTTAAACCTAAATGAAACAACATGGTACATATGATTTACTTCTGAGAACTAACCATTGTGTGCAGAGATTTTTCAGCTATCTCCTTTCCTTCAGTTTCTGTGCTAACATTCCTAGGTCTAAAACTAGCTTTTACACTATAGGAAAGCATTAACGCGGGTATAGCACCTAACTCTTTAAACCTAAATGAAACAACATGGGTCATATGATTTACTACTGAGTACTGAGCATTGTGTGCAGAAGTTTTGCAGCTATCTCCTTTCCTTCAGTTTTTGTGCTAACATTCCTAGGTCTAAAACTAGCTTTTACACTATAGGAAAGCATTAACGCGGGTATAGCACCTAACTCTTTAAACCTAAATGAAACAACATGGCACCTATGATTTACTGCTGAGAACTAAGCATTGTGTGCAGAGATTTTGCAGCTATCTCCTTTCCTTCAGTTTTTGTGCTAACATTGGTATCTCCAGAACTAGCATTTCTTATACAGGAAAGCATAACCGAGGTTATAGCACCTAACTCTTTAAACCTAAATGAAACAACATGGCACATATGATTTACTTCTCAGAACTAAGCATTGTGTGCAGAGGTTTTGCAGCTATCTCCCTTCCTTCAGTTTTTGTGCTAACATTCCTATATCAGAACCTAGCATTTACACTATTGGATAGGATTACCGCGGGTATAGCACCTAACTCTTTAAACCTACATGAAACAACTTGGCACATATGATTTACCTCTGAGAACTAACCATTGCGTGCAGAGATTTTTCAGCTATCTCCTTTCCTTCAGATTTTGTGCTAACATTCCTATGTCTAAAACTAGCTTTTACACTATAGGAAAGCATTATGTGGGATATAGCACCTAACTCTTTAAACCTAAATGAAACAACATGGCACATATGATTTACTTCTGAGAACTAAGCAATGTGTGCAGAGATTTTGCAGCTATCCCCTTTCCTTCAGTTTTAGTGCTAACATTCATATCTCCAGAACTAGCATTTCCTATACAGGAAAGCATAACCGAGGGTATAGCACCTAACTCTTTAAACCTAAATGAAACAACATGGCACATATGATTTACTTCTTAGAACTAACCATTTTGTGCAGAGATTTTGCAGGTATCTCCTTTCCTTCAGTTTATGTGCTAACATTCGTATCTCTCATACTAGCATTTCCTATATAGGAAAGCATGACCGAGTGTATAGCACCTAAGTCTTTAAACCTAAATGAAACAACATGGCACATATGATTTACTTCCGAGAACTAAGCATTGTGTGCAGATGTTTGGCAGCTATCTCCTTTCCTTCAGTTTTTGTGCTAACTGTCTTTTCTCTAAAACTAGCATTTCTTATACAGGAAAGCATAACCGAGGTTATAGCACCTAACTCTTTAAACCTAAATGAAACAACATGGCACATATGATTTACTTCCGAGAACTACGCATTGTGTGCAGAAGTTTTGCAGCTATCTCCTTTCCTTCATTTTTTGTGCTAACATTCGTATCTCTAAAACTAGCATTTCCTATATAGGAAAGCATAACCGAGGGTATAGCACCTCACTCTTTAAACCTAAATGAAACAACATGGCACATATGATTTCCTTCTGAAAACTAAGCGTTGTGTGCAGAGATTTTTCAGCTATCTCCTTTCCTTCAGTTTTTGTGCTAACATTCCTATGTCTAAAACTAGCAATTACACTATAGGAAAGCATTACCGCGGGTATAGCACCTAACTCTTTAAACCTAAATGAAACAACCTGGCACCTATGATTTACTTCTGAGAACTAAGCATTGTGTGCAGAGATTTTGCAGCTATCTCCTTTCCTTCAGTTTTTGTGCAAACATTCGTATCTCCAGAACTAGCATTTCTTATACAGGAAAGCATAACCGAGGGTATAGCACCTAACTCTTTAAACCTAAATGAAACAATATGGGACATATGATTTACTTCTGAGAACTAAGCATTGTGTGCAGAGGTTTTGCAGCTATCTCCTTTCCTTCAGTTTTTGTGCTAACATTCGTATCTCTCATACTAGCATTTCCTATATAGGAAAGCATGACCGAGGGTAAAGCACCTAAGTCTTTAAACCTAAATGAAACAACATGGCACATATGATTTACTTCCGAGAAAGAAGCATTGTGTGCAGAGGTTTTGCAGCTATCTCCTTTCCTTCAGTTTTTCTGCTAACATTCGTTTCTCTAAAACTAGCATTTCCTATATAGGAAAGCATAACCGAGGGTATAGCACCTCACTCTTTAAACTAAAATGAAACAACATGGCACATATGATTTACTTCTTAGAACTAACCATTGTGTGCAGAGATTTTTCAGCTATCTCCTTTCCTTCAGTTTTTGTGCTAACATTCGTATCTCTCATACTAGCATTTCCTATATAGGAAAGCATGACCGAGGGTATAGCACCTAAGTCTTTAAACCTAATTGAAACAACATGGCACATATGATTTACTGCCGAGAAAGAAGCATTGTGTGCAGAGGTTTTCCAGCTATCACCTTTCCTTCAGTTTTTCTGCTAACATTCGTTTCTCTAAAACTAGCATTTCCTATATAGGAAAGCATTACCGCGGGTATAGCACCTAACTCTTTAAACCTAAATGAAACAACATGGCACCTATGATTTACTTCTTAGAACTAACCATTGTGTGCAGAGATTTTTCAGCTATCTCCTTTCCTTCAGTTTTCGTGCTAACATTCGTATCTCTCATACTAGCATTTCCTATATAGGAAAGCATTACCGCGGGTATAGCACCTAACTCTTTAAACCTAAATGAAACAGCATTTCACCTATGATTTACTTCTGAGAACTAAGCATTGTGTGCAGAGATTTTGCAGCTATCTCCTTTCCTTCAGTTTTTGTGCTAACATTCCTATGTCTAAAATTAGCATTTACACTATAGGAAAGCATTACCACGGGTATAGCACCTAACACTTTAAACATAAATGAAACAACATGGCACCTATGATTTACTTCTGAGAACTAAGCATTGTGTGTAGAGATTTGCAGCTTTCTCCTTTCCTTCAGTTTTTGTGCTAACATTCGTATCTCCAGAATTAGCATTTCTTATACAGGAAAGCATAACCAAGGTTATAGCACCTAACTCTTTAAACCTAAATGAAACAACATGGGACATATGATTTACTTCTGAGAACTAAGCATTGTGTACAGAGGTTTTGCAGCTATCTCCTTTCCTTCAGTTTTTGTGCTAACATTCCTATATCAGAACCTATCATTTACACTATAGGATAGGATTACCGCTGGTATAGCACCTAACTCTTCAAACCTAAATGAAACAACATGGCACATATGATTTACTTCTGAGAACTAACCATTGTGTCCAGAGATTTTTCAGCTATCTCCTTTCCTTCAGTTTTTGTGCTAACATTCCTGTGTCTAAAACTAGCTTTTACACTATAGGAAAGCATTACCGCGGGTATAGCACCTAACTCTTTACACCTAAATGAAACAACATGGCACCTATGATTTACTTCTGAGAACTAAGCATTGTGTGCAGAGATTTTGCAGCTATCTCCTTTCCTTTAGTTTTTGTGCTAACATTCGTGTCTGCAGAACTAGCATTTCTTATACAGGAAAGCATAACCGAGGGTATAGCACCTAACTCTTTAAACCTAAATGAAACAACATGGCACATATGATTTACTTCTGAGAACTAAGGATTGTGTGCACAGTTTTTGCAGCTATCTCCTTTCCTTCAGTTTTGGTGCTAACATTCGTATCTCCAGAACTAGCATTTCTTATACAGGAAAGCATAACCGAGGGTATAGCACCTAACTCTTTAAACCTAAATGAAACAACATGGCACATATGATTTACTTCTGAGAACTAAGCATTGTGTGCAGAGGTTTTGCAGCTATCTCCCTTCCTTCAGTTTTTGTGCTAACATTCCTATATCAGAACCTAGCATTTACACTATTGGATAGGATTACCGCGGGTATAGCACCTAACTCTTTAAACCTAAATGAAACAACATGGCACATATGATTTACCTCTGAGAACTAACCATTGCGTGCAGAGATTTTTCAGCTATCTCCTTTCCTTCAGATTTTGTGCTAACATTCCTATGTCTAAAACTAGCTTTTACACTATAGGAAAGCATTATGTGGGATATAGCACCTAACTCTTTAAACCTAAATGAAACAACATGGCACATATGATTTACTTCTGAGAACTAAGCAATGTGTGCAGAGATTTTGCAGCTATCCCCTTTCCTTCAGTTTTAGTGCTAACATTCATATCTCCAGAACTAGCATTTCCTATACAGGAAAGCATAACCGAGGGTATAGCACCTAACTCTTTAAACCTAAATGAAACAACATGGCACATATGATTTACTTCTTAGAACTAACCATTTTGTGCAGAGATTTTGCAGGTATCACCTTTCCTTCAGTTTTTGTGCTAACATTCGTATCTCTCATACTAGCATTTCCTATATAGGAAAGCATGACCGAGGGTATAGCACCTAAGTCTTTAAACCTAAATGAAACAACATGGCACATATGATTTACTTCCGAGAACTAAGCATTGTGTGCAGAGGTTTAGCAGCTATCTCCTTTCCTTCAGTTTTTCTGCTAACATTCGTTTCTCTAAAACTAGCATTTCCTATATAGGAAAGCATAACCGAGGGTATAGCACCTCACTCTTTAAACCTAAATGAAACAACATGGAACATATGATTTCCTTCTGAAAACTAAGCATTGTGTGCAGACATTTTTCAGCTATTTCCTTTCCTTCAGTTTTTGTGCTAACATTCCTATGTCTAAAAGTAGCATTTACAGTATAGGAAAGCATTTCCGCGGGTATAGCACCTAACTCTTTAAACCTAAATGAAACAACATGGCACCTATGATTTACTTCTGAGAACTAAGCATTGTGTGCAGAGATTTTGGAGATATCTCCTTTCCTTCAGTTTTTGTGCTAACATTCGTATCTCCAGAACTAGCATTTCTTATACAGGAAAGCATAACCGAGGGTATAGCAGCTAACTCTTTAAACCTAAATGAAACAACATGGGACATATGATTTACTTCTGAGAACTAAGCATTGTGTGCAGAGGTTTTGCAGCTATCTCCTTTCCTTCAGTTTTTGTGCTAACATTCCTATATCAGAACCTAGCATTTACACTATAGGATAGGATTACCGCTGGTATAGCACCTAACTCTTTAAACCTAAATGAAACAACATGGCACATATGATTTACTTCTGAGAACTAACCATTGTGTCCAGAGATTTTTCAGCTATCTCCTTTCCTTCAGTTTTTGTGCTAACATTCCTATGTCTAAAACTAGCTTTTACACTATAGGAAAGCATTACCGCGGGTATAGCACCTAACTCTTTAAACCTAAATGAAACAACATGGCACCTATGATTTACTTCTGAGAACTAATCATTGTGTGCAGAGATTTTGCAGCTATCTCCTTTCCTTCAGTTTTTGTGCTAACATTCGTATCTCCAGAACTAGCATTTCTTATACAGGAAAGCATAACCGAGGGTATAGCACCTAACTCTTTAAACCTAAATGAAACAACATGGCACATATGATTTACTTCTGAGAACTAAGCATTGTGTGCAGAGGTTTTGCAGCTATCTCCTTTCCTTCAGTTTTTGTCCTAACATTCCTATGTCTAAAACTAGCTTTTACATTATAGGAAAGCATTACCTCGGGTATAGCACCTAACTCTTTAAACCTAAATGAAACAACATGGCACATAAGATTTACTTCTGAGAACTAAACAATGTGTGCAGAGGTTTTGCAGCTATCTCCTTTCCTTCAGTTTTAGTGCTAACATTCATATATCCAGAACAAGCATTTCCTATGCAGGAAAGCATAACCGAGGGTATAGCACCTAACTCTTTAAACCTAAATGAAACAACATGGCACATATGATTTACTTCTTAGAACTAACCATTGTCTGCAGAGATTTTGCAGCTATCTGCTTTCCTTCAGTTTTTGTGCTAACATTTGTATCTCCAGAACTAGCATTTCTTATACAAGAAAGCATAACCGAGGGTATAGCACCTAACTCTTTAAACCTAACGAAACAACATGGCACCTATGATTTACTTCTAAGAACTAAGCATTGTGTGCAGAGATTTTGCAGCTATCTTCTTTCCTTCAGTTTTTGTGCTAACATTCCTATGACTAAAACTAGCATTTACACTATAGGAAAGCATTACCGCGGGTATAGCACCTAACTCTTTAAACCTAAATGAAACAACATGGCACCTATGATTTACTTCTGAGAACTAAGCATTGTGTGCAGAGATTTTGCAGCTATCTCCTTTCCTTCAGTTTTTGTGCTAACATTCGTATATCCAGAACTAGAATTTCTTATACAGGAAAGCATAACCGAGGGTATAGCACCTAACTCTTTAAACCTAAATGAAACAACATGGCACATATGATTTACTTCTGAGAACTAAGCATTGTGTGCAGAGGTTTTGCAGCTATCTCCTTTCCTTCAGTTTTTGTGCTAACATTCCTATATCAGAACCTAGCATTTACACTATAGGATAGGATAACCACGGGTATAGCACCTAACTCTTTAAACCTAAATGAAACAACATGGCACATATGATTTACTTCTGAGAACTAACCATTCTGTGCAGAGATTTTTCAGCTATCTCCTTTCCTTCAGTTTTTGTCCTAAGATTCCTATGTCTAAAACTAGCTTTTACACTATAGGAAAGCATTACCTCGGGTATAGCACCCAACTCTTTAAACCTAAATGAAACAACATGGCACATATGATTTACTTCTGAGAACTAAACAATGTTTGCAGAGGTTTTGCAGCTATCACCTTTCCTTCAGTTTTAGTGCTAACATTCATATCTCCAGAACAAGCATTTCCTATACAGGAAAGCATAACCGAGGGTATAGCACCTAACTCTTTAAACCTAAATGAAACAACATGGCACATATGATTTACTTCTTAGAACTAACCATTGTCTGCAGAGATTTTGCAGCTATCTGCTTTCCTTCAGTTTTTGTGCTAACATTTGTATCTCCAGAAATAGCATTTCTTATACAAGAAAGCATAACCGAGGGTATAGCACCTAACTCTTTAAACCTAATGAAACAACATGGCACCTATGATTTACTTCTAAGAACTAAGCATTGTGTGCAGAGATTTTGCAGCTATCTCCTTTCCTTCAGTTTTTGTGCGAACATTCGTATCTCCAGAACTAGCATTTCTTATACAGGAAAGCATAACCGAGGGTTTAGCACCTAACTCTTTAAACCTAAATGAAACAACATGGCACATATGATTTACTTCTCAGAACTAACCATTGTGTGCAGAGATTTTTCAGCTATCTCCTTTCCTTCAGTTTTTGTGCTAACATTCCTATGTCTAAAACTAGCTTTTACACTATAGGAAAGCATTACGTGGGGTATAGCACCTAACTCTTTAAACCTAAATGAAACAACATGGCACATGTGATTTCCTTCTGAAAACTAAGCGTTGTGTGCAGAGATTTTTCAGCTATCTCCTTTCCTTCAGTTTTTGTGCTAACATTCCTATGTCTAAAACTAGCATTTACACTATAGGAAAGCATTACCGCGGGTATAGCACCTAACTCTTTAAACCTAAATGAAACAACATGGCACCTATGATTTACTTCTGAGAACTAAG
Organism: Dasypus novemcinctus; assembly: GCF_030445035.2. Lineage (NCBI taxonomy): Eukaryota > Metazoa > Chordata > Mammalia > Cingulata > Dasypodidae > Dasypus > Dasypus novemcinctus. The sequence goes on from NC_080700.1 coordinate 847,379, forward strand.
CATTGTGTGCAGAGATTTTGCAGCTATCTCCTTTCCTTCAGTTTTTGTGCTAACATTCGTATCTCCAGAACTAGCATTTCTTATACAGGAAAGCATAACCGAGGGTATAGCACCTAACTCTTTAAACCTAAATGAAACAACATGGCACATATGATTTACTTCTGAGAACTAAGCATTGTGTGCAGAGATTTTGCAGCTATCCCCTTTCCTTCAGTTTTAGTGCTAACATTCATATCTCCAGAACTAGCATTTCCTATACAGGAAAGCATAACCGAGGGTATAGCACCTAACTCTTTAAACCTAAATGAAACAACATGGCACATATGATTTACTTCTGAGAACTAACCATTCTGTGCAGAGATTTTTCAGCTATCTCCTTTCCTTCAGTTTTTGTCCTAACATTCCTATGTCTAAAACTAGCTTTTACACTATAGGAAAGCATTACCTCGGGTATAGCACCCAACTCTTTAAACCTAAATGAAACAACATGGCACATATAATTTACTTCTGAGAACTAAACAATGTTTGAAGAGGTTTTGCAGCTATCACCTTTCCTTCAGTTTTAGTGCTAACATTCATATCTCCAGAACAAGCATTTCCTATACAGGAAAGCATAACCGAGGGTATAGCACCTAACTCTTTAAACCTAAATGAAACAACATGGCACATATGATTTACTTCTTAGAACTAACCATTGTCTGCAGAGATTTTGCAGCTATCTGCTTTCCTTCAGTTTTTGTGCTAACATTTGTATCTCCAGAAATAGCATTTCTTATACAAGAAAGCATAACCGAGGGTATAGCACCTAACTCTTTAAACCTAAAGAAACAACATGGCACCTATGATTTACTTCTAAGAACTAAGCATTGTGTGCAGAGATTTTGCAGCTATCTCCTTTCCTTCAGTTTTTGTGCGAACATTCGTATCTCCAGAACTAGCATTTCTTATACAGGAAAGCATAACCGAGGGTTTAGCACCTAACTCTTCAAACCTAAATGAAACAACATGGCACATATGATTTACTTCTCAGAACTAACCATTGTGTGCAGAGATTTTTCAGCTATCTCCTTTCCATCAGTTTTTGTGCTAACATTCCTATGTCTAAAACTAGCATTTACACTATAGGAAAGCATTACCGCGGGTATAGCACCTAACTCTTTAAACCTAAATGAAACAACATGGCACCTATGATTTACTTCTGAGAACTAAGCATTGTGTGCAGAGATTTTGCAGCTATCTCCTTTCCTTCAGTTTTTGTGTTAACATTCGTATCTCCAGAACTAGCATTTCTTATACAGGAAAGCATAACCGAGGGTATAGCACCTAACTCTTTAAACCTAAATGAAACAACATGGCACATATGATTTACTTCTGAGAACTAAGCATTGTGTGCAGAGGTTTGGCAGCTATCTCCTTTCCTTCAGTTTTTGTGCTAACATTCCTATATCAGAACCTACCATTTACACTATAGGATAGGATTACCGCGGGTATACCACCTAACTCTTTAAACCTAAATGAAACAACATGGCACATATGATTTGTTTCTGAGAACTAACCATTGTGTGCAGAGATTTTTCAGCTATCTCCTTTCCTTCAGTTTTTGTGCTAACATTCCTTTGTCTAAAACTAGCTTTTACGCTATAGGAAAGCATTACGTGGGGTATAGCACCTAACTCTTTAAACGTAAATGAAACAACATGGCACATATGATTTACTTCTCAGAACTAACCATTGTGTGCAGAGATTTTTCAGCTATCTCCTTTACTTCAGTTTTTGTGCTAACATTCGTATCTCTCATACTAGCATTTCCTATATAGGAAAGCATGACCGAGGGTATAGCACCTAAGTCTTTAAACCTAAATGAAACAACATGGCACATATGATTTACTTCCGAGAAAGAAGCATTTTGTGCAGAGGTTTTGCAGCTATCTCCTTTCCTTCAGTTTTTCTGCTAACATTCGTTTCTCTAAAACTAGCATTTCCTATATAGGAAAGCATAACCGAGGGTATAGCACCTCACTCTTTAAACTAAAATGAAACAACATGGCACATACGATTTCCTTCTGAAAACTAAGCATTGTGTGCAGAGATTTTTCAGCTAGCTCCTTTCCTTCAGTTTTTGTGCTAACATTCCTATGTCTAAAATTAGCATTTACACTATAGGAAAGCATTACCGCGGGTATAGCACCTAACACTTTAAACATAAATGAAACAACATGGCACCTATGATTTACTTCTGAGAACTAAGCATTGTGTGTAGAGATTTTGCAGCTGTCTCCTTTCCTTCAGTTTTTGTGCTAACATTCGTATCTCCAGAATTAGCATTTCTTATACAGGAAAGCATAACCAAGGTTATAGCACCTAACTCTTTAAACCTAAATGAAACAACATGGGACATATGATTTACTTCTGAGAACTAAGCATTGTGTGCAGAGGTTTTGCAGCTATCTCCTTTCCTTCAGTTTTTCTGCTAACATTCCTATATCAGAACCTAGCATTTACACTATAGGATAGGATTACCGCTGGTATAGCACCTAACTCTTTAAACCTAAATGAAACAACATGGTACCTATGATTTACTTCTGAGAACTAAGCATTGTGTGCAGAGATTTTGCAGCTATCTCCTTTCCTTCAGTTTTTGTGCTAACATTCGTGTCTGCAGAACTAGCATTTCTTATACAGGAAAGCATAACCGAGGGTATAGCACCTAACTCTTTAAACCTAAAAGAAACAACATGGCACATATGATTTACTTCTGAGAACTAAGCATTGTGTGCACAGTTTTTGCAGCTATCTCCTTTCCTTCAGTTTGTGTGCTAACATTCGTATCTCCAGAACTAGCATTTCTTATACAGGAAAGCATAACCGAGGTTATAGCACCTAACTCTTTAAACCTAAATGAAACAACATGGCACATATGATTTACTTCTGAGAACTAAGCATTGTGTGCAGAGGTTTTGCAGCTATCTCCCTTCCTTCAGTTTTTGTGCTAACATTCCTATATCAGAACCTAGCATTTACACTATTGGATAGGATTACCGCGGGTATAGCACCTAACTCTATAACCTAAATGAAATAACATGGCACATATGATTTACCTCTGAGAACTAACCATTGCGTGCAGAGATTTTTCACCTATCTCCTTTCCTTCAGATTTTGTGCTAACATTCCTATGTCTAAAACTAGCTTTTACACTATAGGAAAGCATTATGTGGGATATAGCACCTAACTCTTTAAACCTAAATGAAACAACATGGCACATATGATTTACTTCTGAGAACTAAGCAATGTGTGCAGAGATTTTGCAGCTATCCCCTTTCCTTCAGTTTTAGTGCTAACATTCATATCTCCAGAACTAGCATTTCCTATACAGGAAAGCATAACCGAGGGTATAGCACCTAACTCTTTAAACCTAAATGAAACAACATGGCACATATGATTTACTTCTTAGAACTAACCATTTTGTGCAGAGATTTTGCAGGTATCACCTTTCCTTAAGTTTTTGTGCTAACATTCGTATCTCTCATACTAGCATTTCCTATATAGGAAAGCATGACCGAGGGTATAGCACCTAAGTCTTTAAACCTAAATGAAACAACATGGCACATATGATTTACTTCCGAGAACTAAGCATTGTGTTCAGAGGTTTGGCAGCTATCTCCTTTCCTTCAGTTTTTCTGCTAACATTCGTTTCTCTAAAACTAGCATTTCCTATATAGGAAAGCATAACCGAGGGTATAGCACCTCACTCTTTAAAACTAAATGAAACAACATGGCACCTATGATTTACTTCTGAGAACTAAGCATTGTGTGCAGAGATTTTGGAGCTATCTCCTTTCCTTCAGTTTTTGTGCTAACATTCGTATCTCCAGAACTAGCATTTCTTATACAGGTAAGCATAACCGAGGGTATAGCAGCTAACTCTTTAAACCTAAATGAAACATCATGGGACATATGATTTACTTCTGAGAACTAAGCATTGTGTGCAGAGGTCTTGCAGCTATCTCCTTTCCTTCAGTTTTTGTGCTAACATTCCTATATCAGAACCTAGCATTTACACTATAGGATAGGATTACCGCTGGTATAGCACCTAACTCTTTAAACCTAAATGAAACAACATGGCACATATGATTTACTTCTGAGAACTAACCATTGTGTCCAGAGATTTTTCAGCTATCTCCTTTCCTTCAGTTTTTGTGCTAACATTCCTATGTCTAAAACTAGCTTTTACACTATAGGAAAGCATTACCGCGGGTATAGCACCTAACTCTTTAAACCTAAATGAAACAACATGGCACCTATGATTTACTTCTGAGAACTAAGCATTGTGTGCAGAGATTTTGCAGCTATCTCCTTTCCTTCAGTTTTTGTGCTAACATTCGTATCTCCAGAACTAGCATTTCTTATACAGGAAAGCATAACCGAGGGTATAGCACCTAACTCTTTAAACCTAAATGAAACAACATGGCACATATGATTTACTTCTGAGAACTAAGCATTGTGTGCAGAGGTTTTGCAGCTATCTCCTTTCCTTCAGTTTTTCTGCTAACATTCCTATATCAGAACCTAGCATTTACACTATAGGATAGGTTTACCACGGGTATAGCACCTAACTCTTTAAACCTAAATGAAACAACATGGCACATATGATTTACTTCTGAGAACTAACCATTCTGTGCAGAGATTTTTCAGCTATCTCCTTTCCTTCAGTTTTTGTCCTAACATTCCTATGTCTAAAACTAGCTTTTACACTATAGGAAAGCATTACCTCGGGTATAGCACCTAACTCTTTAAACCTAAATGAAACAACATGGCACATAAGATTTACTTCTGAGAACTAAACAATGTGTGCAGAGGTTTTGCAGCTATCTCCTTTCCTTCAGTTTTAGTGCTAACATTCATATCTCCAGAACAAGCATTTCCTATACAGGAAAGCATAACCGAGAGTATAGCACCTAACTCTTTAAACCTAAATGAAACAACATGGCACATATGATTTACTTCTTAGAACTAACCATTGTCTGCAGAGATTTTGCAGCTATCTGCTTTCCTTCAGTTTTTGTGCTAACATTTGTATCTCCAGAACTAGCATTTCTTATACAAGAAAGCATAACCGAGGGTATAGCACCTAACTCTTTAAACCTAACGAAACAACATGGCACCTATGATTTACTTCTAAGAACTAAGCATTGTGTGCAGAGATTTTGCAGCTATCTTCTTTCCTTCAGTTTTTGTGCTAACATTCCTATGTCTAAAACTAGCATTTACACTATAGGAAAGCATTACCGCGGATATAGCACCTAACTCTTTAAACCTAAATGAAACAACATGGCACCTATGATTTACTTCTGAGAACTAAGCATTGTGTGCAGAGATTTTGCAGCTATCTCCTTTCCTTCAGTTTTTGTGCTAACATTCGTATCTCCAGAACTAGCATTTCTTATACAGGAGAGCATAACCGAGGGTATAGCACCTAACTCTTTAAACCTAAATGAAACAACATGGCACATATCATTTACTTCTGAGAACTAAGCATTGTGTGCAGAGGTTTTGCAGCTATCTCCTTTCCTTCAGTTTTTGTGCTAACATTCCTATATCAGAACCTAGCATTTACACTATAGGATAGGATTACCACGGGTATAGCACCTAACTCTTTAAACCTAAATGAAACAACATGGCACATATGATTTACTTCTGAGAACTAACCATTCTGTGCAGAGATTTTTCAGCTATCTCCTTTCCTTCAGTTTTTGTCCTAACATTCCTATGTCTAAAACTAGCTTTTACACTATAGGAAAGCATTACCTCGGGTATAGCACCCAACTCTTTAAACCTAAATGAAACAACATGGCACATATGATTAACTTCTGAGAACTAAACAATGTGTGCAGAGGTTTTGCAGCTATCACCTTTCCTTCAGTTTTAGTGCTAACATTCATATCTCCAGAACAAGCATTTCCTATACAGGAAAGCATAACCGAGGGTATAGCACCTAACTCTTTAAACCTAAATGAAACAACATGGCACATATGATTTACTTCTTAGAACTAACCATTGTCTGCAGAGATTTTGCAGCTATCTGCTTTCCTTCAGTTTTTGTGCTAACATTTGTATCTCCAGAACTAGCATTTCTTATACAAGAAAGCATAACCGAGGGTATAGCACCTAACTCTTTAAACCTAATGAAACAACATGGCACCTATGATTTACTTCTAAGAACTAAACATTGTGTGCAGAGATTTTGCAGCTATCTCCTTTCCTTCAGTTTTTGTGCGAACATTCGTATCTCCAGAACTAGCATTTCTTATACAGGAAAGCATAACCGAGGGTTTAGCACCTAACTCTTTAAACCTAAATGAAACAACATGGCACATATGATTTACTTCTCAGAACTAACCATTGTGTGCAGAGATTTTTCAGCTATCTCCTTTCCTTCAGTTTTTGTGCTAACATTCGTATCTCTCATACTAGCATTTCCTATATAGGAAAGCATGACCGAGGGTATAGCACCTAAGTCTTTAAACATAAATGAAACAACATGGCACATATGATTTACTTCCAAGAAAGAAGCATTGTGTGCAGAGGTTTTGGAGCTATCTCCTTTCCTTCAGTTTTTCTGCTAACATTCGTTTCTCTAAAACTAGCATTTCCTATATAGGAAAGCATAACCGAGGGTATAGCACCTCACTCTTTAAACTAAAATGAAACAACATGGCACATACGATTTCCTTCTGAAAACTAAGCATTGTGTGCAGAGATTTTTCAGCTATCTCCTTTCCTTCAGTTTTTGTGCTAACATTCCTATGTCTAAAATTAGCATTTACACTATAGGAAAGCATTACCGCGGGTATAGCACCTAACACTTTAAACATAAATGAAACAACATGGCACCTATGATTTACTTCTGAGAACTAAGCATTGTGTGTAGAGATTTTGCAGCTTTCTCCTTTCCTTCAGTTTTTGTGCTAACATTCGTATCTCCAGAATTAGCATTTCTTATACAGGAAAGCATAACCAAGGTTATAGCACCTAACTCTTTAAACCTAAATGAAACAACATGGGACATATGATTTACTTCTGAGAACTAAGCATTGTGTGCAGAGGTTTTGCAGCTATCTCCTTTCCTTCAGTTTTTGTGCTAACATTCCTATATCAGAACCTAGCATTTACACTATAGGATAGGATTACCGCTGGTATAGCACCTAACTCTTTAAACCTAAATGAAAGAACATGGCACATATGATTTACTTCTGAGAACTAACCATTGTGTCCAGAGATTTTTCAGCTATCTCCTTTCCTTCAGTTTTTGGGCTAACATTCCTGTGTATAAAACTAGCTTTTACACTATAGGAAAGCATTACCGCGGGTATAGCACCTAACTCTTTAAACCTAAATGAAACAACATGGCACCTATGATTTACTTCTGAGAACTAAGCATTGTGTGCAGAGATTTTGCAGCTATCTCCTTTCCTTCAGTTTTTGTGCTAACATTCGTGTCTGCAGAACTAGCATTTCTTATACAGGAAAGCATAACCGAGGGTATAGCACCTAACTCGTTAAACCTAAATGAAACAACATGGCACTTATGATTTACTTCTGAGAACTAAGCATTGTGTGCACAGTTTTTGCAGCTATCTCCTTTCCTTCAGTTTTTGTGCTAACATTCGTATCTCCAGAACTAGCATTTCTTATACAGGAAAGCATAACCGAGGTTATAGCACCTAACTCTTTAAACCTAAATGAAACAACATGGCACATATGATTTACTTCTGAGAACTAAGCATTGTGTGCAGAAGTTTTGCAGCTATCTCCCTTCCTTCAGTTTTTGTGCTAACATTCCTATATCAGAACGTAGCATTTACACTATTGGATAGGATTACCGCGGGTATAGCACCTAACTCTTTAAACCTAAATGAAACAACATGGCACATATGATTTACCTCTGAGAACTAACCATTGCGTGCAGAGATTTTTCAGCTATCTCCTTTCCTTCAGATTTTGTGCTAACATTCCTATGTCTAAAACTAGCTTTTACCCTATAGGAAAGCATTATGTGGGATATAGCACCTAACTCTTTAAACCTAAATGAAACAACATGGCACATATGATTTACTTCTTAGAACTAACCATTTTGTGCAGAGATTTTGCAGGTATCACCTTTCCTTCAGTTTTTGTGCTAACATTCGTATCTCTCATACTAGCATTTCCTATATAGGAAAGCATGACCGAGGGTATAGCACCTAAGTCTTTAAACCTAAATGAAACAACATGGCACATATGATTTACTTCCAAGAACTAAGCATTGTGTGCAGAGGTTTGGCAGCTATCTCCTTTCCTTCAGTTTTTCTGCTAACATTCGTTTCTCTAAAACTAGCATTTCCTATATAGGAAAGCATAACCGAGGGTATAGCACCTCACTCTTTAAACCTAAATGAAACAACATGGCACATATGATTTCCTTCTGAAAACTAAGCATTGTGTGCAGAGATTTTTCAGCTATCTCCTTTCCTTCAGTTTTTGTGCTAACATTCCTCTGTCTAAAGTAGCATTTACAGTATAGGAAAGCATTTCCGCGGGTATAGCACCTAACTCTTTAAACCTAAATGAAACAACATGGCACCTATGATTTACTTCTGAGAACTAAGCATTGTGTGCAGAGATTTTGCACCTATCTCCTTTCCTTCAGTTTTTGTGCTAACATTCGTATCTCCAGAACTAGCATTTCTTATACAGGAAAGCATAACCGAGGGTATAGCAGCTAACTCTTTAAACCTAAATGAAACAACATGGGACATATGATTTACTTCTGAGAACTAAGCATTGTGTGCAGAGGTTTTGCAGCTATCTCCTTTCCTTCAGTTTTTGTGCTAACATTCCTATATCAGAACCTAGCATTTACACTATAGGATAGGATTACCGCTGGTATAGCACCTAACTCTTTAAACCTAAATGAAACAACATGGCACATATGATTTACTTCTGAGAACTAACCATTGTGTCCAGAGATTTTTCAGCTATCTCCTTTCCTTCAGTTTTTGTGCTAACATTCCTATGTCTAAAACTAGCTTTTACACTATAGGAAAGCATTACCGCGGGTATACCACCTAACTCTTTAAACCTAAATGAAACAACATGGCACCTATGATTTACTTCTGAGAACTAAGCATTCTGTGCAGAGATTTTGCAGCTATCTCCTTTCCTTCAGTTTTTGTGCTAACATTCGTATCTCCAGAACTAGCATTTCTTATACAGGAAAGCATAACCGAGGGTATAGCACCTAACTCTTTAAACCTAAATGAAACAACATGGCACATATGATTTACTTCTGATAACTAAGCATTGTGTGCAGAGGTTTTGCAGCTATCTCCTTTCGTTCAGTTTTTCTGCTAACATTCCTATATCAGAACCTAGCATTTACACTATAGGATAGGTTTACCACGGGTATAGCACCTAACTCTTTAAACCTAAATGAAACAACATGGCACATATGATTTACTTGTGAGAACTAACCATTCTGTGCAGAGATTTTTCAGCTATCTCCTTTCCTTCAGTTTTTGTCCTAACATTCCTATGTCTAAAACTAGCTTTTACACTATAGGAAAGCATTACCTGGGGTATAGCACCCAACTCTTTAAACCTAAATGAAACAACATGGCACATATGATTTACTTCTGAGAACTAAACAATGTGTGCAGAGGTTTTGCAGCTATCACCTTTCCTTCAGTTTTAGTGCTAACATTCATATCTCCAGAACAAGCATTTCCTATACAGGAAAGCATAACCGAGGGTATAGCACCTAACTGTTTAAACCTAAATGAAACAACATGGCACATATGATTTACTTCTTAGAACTAACCATTGTCTGCAGAGGTTTTGCAGCTATCTGCTTTCCTTCAGTTTTTGTGCTAACATTTGTATCTCCAGAACTAGCATTTCTTATACAAGAAAGCATAACCGAGGGTATAGCACCTAACTCTTTAAACCTAATGAAACAGCATGGCACCTATGATTTACTTCTAAGAACTAAGCATTGTGTGCAGAGATTTTGCAGCTATCTCCTTTCCTTCAGTTTTTGTGCGGACATTCGTATCTCCAGAACTAGCATTTCTTATACAGGAAAGCATAACCGACGGTTTAGCACCTAACTCTTTAAACCTAAATGAAACAACATGGCACATATGATTTACTTCTCAGAACTAACCATTGTGTGCAGAGATTTTTCAGCTATCTCCTTTCCTTCAGTTTTTGTGCTAACATTCCTATGTCTAAAACTAGCTTTTACACTATAGGAAAGCATTACGTGGGGTATAGCACCTAACTCTTTAAACCTAAATGAAACAACATGGCACATATGATTTACTTCTGAGAACTAAGCAATGTGTGCAGAGATTTTGCAGCTATCCCCTTTCCTTCAGTTTTAGTGCTAACATCCATATCTCTAGAACTAGCTTTTCCTATACAGGAAAGCATAACCGAGGGTATAGCACCTAACTCTTTAAACCTAAATGAAACAACATGGCACATAAGATTTCCTTCTGAAAACTAAGCGTTGTGTGCAGAGATTTTTCAGCTATCTCCTTTCCTTCAGTTTTTGTGCTAACATTCCTATGTCTAAAACTAGCATTTACACTATAGGAAAGCATTACCGCGGGTATAGCACCTAACTCTTTAAACCTAAAAGAAACAACATGGCACCTATGATTTACTTCTGAGAACTAAGCATTGTGTGCAGAGATTTTGCAGCTATCTCCTTTCCTTCAGTTTTTGTGCTAACATTCGTATCTCCAGAACTAGCATTTCTTATACAGGAAAGCATAACCGAGGGTATAGCACCTAACTCTTTAAACCTAAATGAAACAACATGGCACATATGATTTACATCTGAGAACTAAGCATTGTGTGCAGAGGTTTGGCAGCTATCTCCTTTCCTTCAGTTTTTGTGCTAACATTCCTATATCAGAACCTACCATTTACACTATAGGATAGGATTACCGCGGGTATACCACCTAACTCTTTAAACCTAAATGAAACAACATGGCACATATGATTTGCTTCTGAGAACTAACCATTGTGTGCACAGATTTTTCAGCTATCTCCTTTCCTTCAGTAATTGTGCTAACATTCCTTTGTCTAAAACTAGCTTTTACACTATAGGAAAGCATTACGTGGGGTAGCACCTAACTCTTTAAACCTAAATGAAACAACATGGCACATATGATTTACTTCTGAGAACTAAGCAATGTGTGCAGAGATTTTGCAGCTATCCCCTTTCTTTCAGTTTTAGTGCTAACATTCATATCTCCAGAACTAGCATTTCCTATACAGGAAAGCATAACCGAGGGTATAGCACCTAACTCTTTAAACGTAAATGAAAAAACATTGGACATATGATTTACTTCTTAGAAATAAACATTGTGTGCAGAGATTTTTCAGCTATCTCCTTTCCTTCAGTTTTTGTGCTAACATTCGTATCTCTCATACTAGCATTTCCCATATAGGAAAGCATGACCGAGGGTATAGCACCTAAGTCTTTAAACCTAAATGAAACAACATGGCACATATGATTTACTTCCGAGAAAGAAGCATTGTGTGCAGAGGTTTTGCAGCTATCTCCTTTCCTTCAGTTTTTCTGCTAACATTCGTTTCTCTAAAACTAGCATTTCCTATATAGGAAAGCATAACCGAGGGTATAGCACCTCACTCTTTAAACTAAAATGAAACTACATGGCACATATGATTTCCTTCTGAAAACTAAGCATTGTGTGCAGAGATTTTTCAGCTATCTCCTTTCCTTCAGTTTTTGTGCTAACATTCCTATGTCTAAAATTAGCATTTACACTATAGGAAAGCATTACCGCGGGTATAGCACCTAACACTTTAAACCTAAATGAAACAACATGGCACCTATGATTTACTTCTGAGAACTAAGCATTGTGTGTAGAGATTTTGCAGCTTTCTCCTTTCCTTCAGTTTTTTTGCTAACATTCGTATCTCGAGAATTAGCATTTCTTATACAGGAAAGCATAACCAAGGTTATAGCACCTAACTCTTTAAACCTAAATGAAACAACATGGGACATATGATTTACTTCTGAGAACTAAGCATTGTGTGCAGAGGTTTTGCAGCTATCTCCTTTCCTTCAGTTTTTGTGCTAACATTCCTATATCAGAACCTAGCATTTACACTATAGGATAGGATTACCGCTGGTATAGCACCTAACTCTTTAAACCTAAGTGAAACAACTTGGCACATATGATTTACTTCTGAGAACTAACCATTGTGTCCAGAGATTTTTCAGCTATCTCCTTTCCTTCAGTTTTTGTGCTAACATTCCTGTGTCTAAAACTAGCTTTTACACTATAGGAAAGCTTTACCGCGGGTATAGCACCTAACTCTTTAAACCTAAATGAAACAACATGGCACCTATGATTTACTTCTGAGAACTAAGCATTGTGTGCAGAGATTTTGCAGCTATCTCCTTTCCTTCAGTTTTTGTGCTAACATTCGTGTCTGCAGAACTAGCATTTCTTATACAGGAAAGCATAACCGAGGGTATAGCACCTAACTCTTTAAACCTAAATGAAACAACATGGCACATATGATTTACTTCTGAGAACTAAGCATTGTGTGCACAGTTTTTGCAGCTATCTCCTTTCCTTCAGTTTTTGTGCTAACATTCGTATCTCTCATACTAGCATTTCCTATATAGGAAAGCATGACCGAGGGTATAGCACCTTAGTCTTTAAACCTAAATGAAACAACATGGCACATATGATTTACTTCCGAGAAAGAAGCATTGTGTGCAGAGGTTTTGCAGCTATCTCCTTTCCTTCAGTTTTTCTGCTAACATTCGTTTCTCTAAAACTAGCATTTCCTATATACGAAAGCATAACCGAGGGCATAGCACCTCACTCTTTAAACTAAAATGAAACAACATGGCACATATGATTTACTTCTTAGAACTAACCATTGTGTGCAGAGATTTTTCAGCTATCTCCTTTCCTTCAGTTTTTGTGCTAACATTCGTATCTCTCATACTAGCATTTCCTATATAGGAAAGCATGACCGAGGGTATAGCACCTAAGTCTTTAAACCTAATTGAAACAACACGGCACATATGATTTACTTCCGAGAAAGAAGCATTGTGTGCAGAGGTTTTGCAGCTATCACCTTTCCTTCAGTTTTTCTGCTAACATTCGTTTCTCTAAAACTAGCATTTCCTATATAGGAAAGCATTACCGCGGGTATAGCACCTAACTCTTTAAACCTAAATGAAACAACATGGCACCTATGATTTACTTCTGAAAACTAAGTGTTGTGTGCAGAGATTTTTCAGCTATCTCCTTTCCTTCAGTTTTTGTGCTAACATTCCTATGTCTAAAACTAGCATTTACACTATAGGAAAGCATTACCGCGGGTATAGCACCTAACTCTTTAAACCTAAATGAAACAGCATGGCACCTATGATTTACTTCTGAGAACTAAGCATTGTGTGCAGAGATTTTGCAGCTATCTCCTTTCCTTCAGTTTTTGTGCTAACATTCCTATGTCTAAAATTAGCATTTACACTATAGGAAAGCATTACCGCGGGTATAGCACCTAACACTTTAAACATAAATGAAATAACATGGCACCTATGATTTACTTCTGAGAACTAAGCATTGTGTGTAGAGATTTTGCAGCTTTCTCCTTTCCTTCAGTTTTTGTGCTAACATTCGTATCTCCAGAATTAGCATTTCTTATACAGGAAAGCATAACCAAGGTTATAGCACCTAACTCTTTAAACCTAAAAGAAACAACATGGGACATATGATTTACTTCTGAGAACTAAGCATTGTGTGCAGAGGTTTTGCAGCTATCTCCTTTCCTTCAGTTTTTGTGCTAACATTCCTATATCAGAACCTAGCATTTACACTATAGGATAGGATTACCGCTGGTATAGCACCTAACTCTTTAAACCTAAATGAAACAACATGGCACATATGATTTACTTCTGAGAATTAACCATTGTGTCCAGAGATTTTTCAGCTATCTCCTTTCCTTCAGTTTTTGTGCTAACATTCCTGTGTCTAAAACTAGCTTTTACACTATAGGAAAGCATTACCGCGGGTATAGCACCTAACTCTTTAAACCTAAATGAAACAACATGGCACCTATGATTTACTTCTGAGAACTAAGCATTGTGTGCAGAGATTTTGCAGCTATCTCCTTTCCTTCAGTTTTTGTGCTAACATTCGTGTCTTCAGAACTAGCATTTCTTATACAGGAAAGCATAACCGAGGGTATAGCACCTAACTCTTTAAACCTAAATGAAACAACATGGCACATATGATTTACTTCTGAGAACTAAGGATTGTGTGCACAGTTTTTGCAGTTATCTCCTTTCCTTCAGTTTTTGTGCTAACATTCGTATCTCCAGAACTAGCATTTCTTATACAGGAAAGCATAACCGAGGGTATAGCACCTAACTCTTTAAACCTAAATGAAACAACATGGCACATATGATTTACTTCTGAGAACTAAGCATTGTGTGCAGAGGTTTTGCAGCTATCTCCCTTCCTTCAGTTTTTGTGCTAACATTCCTATATCAGAACCTAGCATTTACACTATTGGATAGGTTTACCGCTGGTATAGCACCTAACTCTTTAAACCTAAATGAAACAACATGGCACATATGATTTACCTCTGAGAACTAACCATTGCGTGCAGAGATTTTTCAGCTATCTCCTTTCCTTCAGATTTTGTGCTAACATTCCTATGTCTAAAACTAGCTTTTACACTATAGGAAAGCATTATGTGGGATATAGCACCTAACTCTTTAAACCTAAATGAAACAACATGGCACATATGATTTACTTCTGAGAACTAAGCAATGTGTGCAGAGATTTTGCAGCTATCCCCTTTCCTTCAGTTTTAGTGCTAACATTCATATCTCCAGAACTAGCATTTCCTATACAGGAAAGCATAACCGAGGGTATAGCACCTAACTCTTTTTTTTTTTTTTTTTTTTTTTTTTAATTTTTTTATTTTTTATTGACTTTGTAATAATATTACATTAAAAATATATATGTGAGGTCCCATTCAACCCCACCCCCCACCCCCCCTCCCCCCCCCCCCCAACAACCCTCGTTCCCATCATCATGACACATCCATTGGATTTGGTAAGTACATCTTTGGGCACCTCTGCACCTCATATACATTGGTTCACATCATGGCCCATACTCTCCTCTATTCCATCATGTAGGCCCTGTGAGGATTTACAATGTCCGGTGATTACCTCTGAAGCACCATCCAGGGCAGCTCCATGTCCCGAAGACGCCTCCACCTCTCATCTCTTCCTGCCTTTCCCCATACCCTTTGTCCATTATGTCCACTTTTCCCAATCCAATGCCACCTCTTCTATGTGGACACTGGATTGGTTGTGTCCATTGCACCTTTATGTCAAGAGGAGGCTCAGATTCCACCTGGATGCTGGATGCAATCCTCCCATTTTCAGTTGTAATCACTCTAGGCTCCATGGTGTGGTGGTTGTCCTTCACCTCCATCTTAGCTGAGTGTGGTAAGTCCAATAAATCAGATTGTAGGTGCTGGAGTCTGTTGAGGCTCAGGATCTGGCTATCACATTGTCAGTCCAGAGATTCAAATCCCCTAAAAATATATCTTAAACCCCAACATTAACTGCACCTCCAGCACATTAGCATGAAAGTCTTATGAAGGGAGATCCCATCTGAGTCCAGATTCATCACACATAAACACCATTTCCAAAGAGGGGCCATCTGCCCTGGTAGTTAACCCCATCGGCCATGACCATAACTCCCATGGGTCTCTTTAGCCCTCAAAGGAACCAATATCTGGGGGTTGTATCTGTATAGCACCTAACTCTTTAAACCTAAATGAAACAACATGGCACATATGATTTACTTCTTAGAACTAACCATTTTGTGCAGAGATTTTGCAGGTATCACCTTTCCTTCAGTTTTTGTGCTAACATTCGTATCTCTCATACTAGCATTTCCTATATAGGAAAGCATGACCGAGGGTATAGCACCTAAGTCTTTAAACCTAAATGAAACAACATGGCACATATGATTTACTTCCGAGAACTAAGCATTGTGTGCAGAGATTTTTCAGCTATCTCCTTTCCTTCAGTTTTTGTGCTAACATTCCTATGTCTAAAAGTAGCATTTACAGTATAGGAAAGCATTTCCGCGGGTATAGCACCTAACTCTTTAAACCTAAATGAAACAACATGGCACCTATGATTTACTTCTGAGAACTAAGCATTGTGTGCAGAGATTTTGGAGCTATCTCCTTTCCTTCAGTTTTTGTGCTAACATTCGTATCTCCAGAACTAGCATTTCTTATACAGGAAAGCATAACCGAGGGTATAGCAGCTAACTCTTTAAACCTAAATGAAACAACATGGGACATATGATTTACTTCTGAGAACTAAGCATTGTGTGCAGAGGTTTTGCAGCTATCTCCTTTCCTTCAGTTTTTGTGCTAACATTCCTATATCAGAACCTAGCATTTACACTATAGGATAGGATTACCGCTGGTATAGCACCTAACTCTTTAAACCTAAATGAAACAACATGGCACATATGATTTACTTCTGAGAACTAACCATTGTGTCCAGAGATTTTTCAGCTATCTCCTTTCCTTCAGTTTTTGTGCTAACATTCCTATGTCTAAAACTAGCTTTTACACTATAGGAAAGCATTACCGCGGGTATAGCACCTAACTCTTTAAACCTAAATGAAACAACATGGCACCTATGATTTACTTCTGAGAACTAAGCATTGTGTGCAGAGATTTTGCAGCTATCTCCTTTCCTTCAGTTTTTGTGCTAACATTCGTATCTCCAGAACTAGCATTTCTTATACAGGAAAGCATAACCGAGGGTATAGCACCTAACTCTTTAAACCTAAATGAAACAACATGGCACATATGATTTACTTCTGAGAACTAAGCATTGTGTGCAGAGGTTTTGCAGCTATCTCCTTTCCTTCAGTTTTTGTCCTAACATTCCTATGTCTAAAACTAGCTTTTACACTATAGGAAAGCATTACCTCGGGTATAGCACCTAACTCTTTAAACCTAAATGAAACAACATGGCACATAAGATTTACTTCTGAGAACTAAACAATGTGTGCAGAGGTTTTGCAGGTATCTCCTTTCCTTCAGTTTTAGTGCTAACATTCATATCTCCAGAACAAGCATTTCCTATACAGGAAAGCATAACCGAGGGTATAGCACCTAACTCTTTAAACCTAAATGAAACAACATGGCACATATGATTTACTTCTTAGAACTAACCATTGTCTGCAGAGATTTTGCAGCTATCTGCTTTCCTTCAGTTTTTGTGCTAACATTTGTATCTCCAGAACTAGCATTTCTTATACAAGAAAGCATAACCGAGGGTATAGCACCTAACTCTTTAAACCTAACGAAACAACATGGCACCTATGATTTACTTCTAAGAACTAAGCATTGTGTGCAGAGATTTTGCAGCTATCTTCTTTCCTTCAGTTTTTGTGCTAACATTCCTATGTCTAAAACTAGCATTTACACTATAGGAAAGCATTACCGCGGGTATAGCACCTAACTCTTTAAACCTAAATGAAACAACATGGCACCTATGATTTACTTCTGAGAACTAAGCATTGTGTGCAGAGATTTTGCAGCTATCTCCTTTCCTTCAGTTTTTGTGCTAACATTCGTATCTCCAGAACTAGCATTTCTTATACAGGAAAGCATAACTGAGGGTATAGCACCTAACTCTTTAAACCTAAATGAAACAACATGGCACATATGATTTACTTCTGAGAACTAAGCATTGTGTGCAGAGGTTTTGCAGCTATCTCCTTTCCTTCAGTTTTTGTGCTAACATTCCTATATCAGAACCTAGCATTTACACTATAGGATAGGATTACCACGGGTATAGCACCTAACTCTTTAAACCTAAATGAAACAACATGGCACATATGATTTACTTCTGAGAACTAAGCATTGTGTGCAGAGGTTTGGCAGCTATCTCCTTTCCTTCAGTTTTTGTGCTAACATTCCTATATCAGAACCTACCATTTACACTATAGGATAGGATTACCGCGGGTATACCACCTAACTCTTTAAACCTAAATGAAACAACATGGCACATATGATTTGTTTCTGAGAACTAACCATTGTGTGCAGAGATTTTTCAGCTATCTCCTTTCCTTCAGTTTTTGTGCTAACATTCCTATGTCTAAAACTAGCTTTTACACTATAGGAAAGCATTACCGCGGGTATAGCACCTAACTCTTTAAACCTAAATGAAACAACATGGCACCTATGATTTACTTCTGAGAACTAAGCATTGTGTGCAGAGATTTTGCAGCTATCTCCTTTCCTTCAGTTTTTGTGCTAACATTCGTATCTCCAGAACTAGCATTTCTTATACAGGAAAGCATAACCGAGGGTATAGCACCTAACTCTTTAAACCTAAATGAAACAACATGGCACATATGATTTACTTCTGAGAACTAAGCATTGTGTGCAGAGGTTTTGCAGCTATCTCCTTTCCTTCAGTTTTTGTCCTAACATTCCTATGTCTAAAACTAGCTTTTACACTATAGGAAAGCATTACCTCGGGTATAGCACCTAACTCTTTAAACCTAAATGAAACAACATGGCACATAAGATTTACTTCTGAGAACTAAACAATGTGTGCAGAGGTTTTGCAGGTATCTCCTTTCCTTCAGTTTTAGTGCTAACATTCATATCTCCAGAACAAGCATTTCCTATACAGGAAAGCATAACCGAGGGTATAGCACCTAACTCTTTAAACCTAAATGAAACAACATGGCACATATGATTTACTTCTTAGAACTAACCATTGTCTGCAGAGATTTTGCAGCTATCTGCTTTCCTTCAGTTTTTGTGCTAACATTTGTATCTCCAGAACTAGCATTTCTTATACAAGAAAGCATAACCGAGGGTATAGCACCTAACTCTTTAAACCTAACGAAACAACATGGCACCTATGATTTACTTCTAAGAACTAAGCATTGTGTGCAGAGATTTTGCAGCTATCTTCTTTCCTTCAGTTTTTGTGCTAACATTCCTATGTCTAAAACTAGCATTTACACTATAGGAAAGCATTACCGCGGGTATAGCACCTAACTCTTTAAACCTAAATGAAACAACATGGCACCTATGATTTACTTCTGAGAACTAAGCATTGTGTGCAGAGATTTTGCAGCTATCTCCTTTCCTTCAGTTTTTGTGCTAACATTCGTATCTCCAGAACTAGCATTTCTTATACAGGAAAGCATAACCGAGGGTATAGCACCTAACTCTTTAAACCTAAATGAAACAACATGGCACATATGATTTACTTCTGAGAACTAAGCATTGTGTGCAGAGGTTTTGCAGCTATCTCCTTTCCTTCAGTTTTTGTGCTAACATTCCTATATCAGAACCTAGCATTTACACTATAGGATAGGATTACCACGGGTATAGCACCTAACTCTTTAAACCTAAATGAAACAACATGGCACATATGATTTACTTCTGAGAACTAAGCATTGTGTGCAGAGGTTTGGCAGCTATCTCCTTTCCTTCAGTTTTTGTGCTAACATTCCTATATCAGAACCTACCATTTACACTATAGGATAGGATTACCGCGGGTATACCACCTAACTCTTTAAACCTAAATGAAACAACATGGCACATATGATTTGTTTCTGAGAACTAACCATTGTGTGCAGAGATTTTTCAGCTATCTCCTTTCCTTCAGTTTTTGTGCTAACATTCCTTTTTCTAAAACTAGCTTTTACACTATAGGAAAGCATTACGTGGGGTATAGCACCTAACTCTTTAAACGTAAATGAAACAACATGGCACATATGATTTACTTCTTAGAACTAACCATTGTGTGCAGAGATTTTTCAGCTATCTCCTTTCCTTCAGTTTTTGTGCTAACATTCGTATCTCTCATACTAGCATTTCCTATATAGGAAAGCATGACCGAGGGTATAGCACCTAAGTCTTTAAACCTAAATGAAACAACATGGCACATATGATTTGTTTCTGAGAACTAACCATTGTGTGCAGAGATTTTTCAGCTATCTCCTTTCCTTCAGTTTTTGTGCTAACATTCCTTTGTCTAAAACTAGCTTTTACACTATAGGAAAGCATTACGTGGGGTATAGCACCTAACTCTTTAAACGTAAATGAAACAACATGGCACATATGATTTACTTCTTAGAACTAACCATTGTGTGCAGAGATTTTTCAGCTATCTCCTTTCCTTCAGTTTTTGTGCTAACATTCGTATCTCTCATACTAGCATTTCCTATATAGGAAAGCATGACCGAGGTTATAGCACCTAAGTCTTTAAACATAAATGAAACAACATGGCACATATGATTTACTTCCAAGAAAGAAGCATTGTGTGCAGAGGTTTTGCAGCTATCTCCTTTCCTTCAGTTTTTCTGCTAACATTCGTTTCTCTAAAACTAGCATTTCCTATATAGGAAAGCATAACCGAGGGTATAGCACCTCACTCTTTAAACTAAAATGAAACAACATGGCACATACGATTTCCTTCTGAAAACTAAGCATTGTGTGCAGAGATTTTTCAGCTATCTCCTTTCCTTCAGTTTTTGTGCTAACATTCCTATGCCTAAAATTAGCATTTACACTATAGGAAAGCATTACCGCGGGTATAGCACCTAACACTTTAAACATAAATGAAACAACATGGCACCTATGATTTACTTCTGAGAACTAAGCATTGTGTGTAGAGATTTTGCAGCTTTCTCCTTTCCTTCAGTTTTTGTGCTAACATTCGTATCTCCAGAATTAGCATTTCTTATACAGGAAAGCATAACCAAGGTTATAGCACCTAACTCTTTAAACCTAAATGAAACAACATGGTACATATGATTTACTTCTGAGAACTAAGCATTGTGTGCAGAGGTTTTGCAGCTATCTCCTTTCCTTCAGTTTTTGTGCTAACATTCCTATATCAGAACCTAGCATTTACACTATAGGATAGGATTACCGCTGGTATAGCAGCTAACTCTTTAAACCTAAATGAAACAACATGGCACATATGATTTACTTCTGAGAACTAAGCATTGTGTGCACAGTTTTTGCAGCTATCTCCTTTCCTTCAGTTTTTGTGCTAACATTCGTATCTCCAGAACTAGCATTTCTTATACAGGAAAGCATAACCGAGGGTATAGCACCTAACTCTTTAAACCTAAATGAAACAACATGGCACATATGATTTACTTCTGAGAACTAAGCATTGTGTGCACAGTTTTTGCAGCTATCTCCTTTCCTTCAGTTTTTGTGCTAACATTCGTATCTCCAGAACTAGCATTTCTTATACAGGAAAGCATAACCGAGGTTATAGCACCTAACTCTTTAAACCTAAATGAAACAACATGGCACATATGATTTACTTCTGAGAACTAAGCATTGTGTGCAGAGGTTTTGCAGCTATCTCCCTTCCTTCAGTTTTTGTGCTAACATTCCTATATCAGAACCTAGCATTTACACTATTGGATAGGATTACCGCGGGTATAGCACCTAACTCTTTAAACCTAAATGAAACAACATGGCACATATGATTTACCTCTGAGAACTAACCATTGCGTGCAGAGATTTTTCAGCTATCTCCTTTCCTTCAGATTTTGTGCTAACATTCCTATGTCTAAAACTAGCTTTTACACTATAGGAAAGCATTATGTGGGATATAGCACCTAACTCTTTAAACCTAAATGAAACAACATGGCACATATGATTTACTTCTTAGAACTAACCATTTTGTGCAGAGATTTTGCAGGTATCACCTTTCCTTCAGTTTTGTGCTAACATTCGTATCTCTCATACTAGCATTTCCTATATAGGAAAGCATGACCGAGGGTATAGCACCTAAGTCTTTAAACCTAAATGAAACAACATGGCACATATGATTTACTTCCAAGAACTAAGCATTCTGTGCAGAGGTTTGGCAGCTATCTCCTTTCCTTCAGTTTTTCTGCTAACATTCCTATGTCTAAAAGTAGCATTTACAGTATAGGAAAGCATTTCCGCGGGTATAGCACCTAACTCTTTAAACCTAAATGAAACAACATGGCACCTATGATTTACTTCTGAGAACTAAGCATTGTGTGCAGAGATTTTGGAGCTATCTCCTTTCCTTCAGTTTTTGTGCTAACATTCGTATCTCCAGAACTAGCATTTCTTATACAGGAAAGCATAACCGAGGGTATAGCAGCTAACTCTTTAAACCTAAATGAAACAACATGGGACATATGATTTACTTCTGAGAACTAAGCATTGTGTGCAGAGGTTTTGCAGCTATCTCCTTTCCTTCAGTTTTTGTGCTAACATTCCTATATCAGAACCTAGCATTTACACTGTAGGATAGGATTACCGCTGGTATAGCACCTAACTCTTTAAACCTAAATGAAACAACATGGCACATATGATTTACTTCTGAGAACTAACCATTGTGTCCAGAGATTTTTCAGCTATCTCCTTTCCTTCAGTTTTTGTGCTAACATTCCTATGTCTAAAACTAGCTTTTACACTATAG
Source organism: Dasypus novemcinctus (assembly GCF_030445035.2). NCBI lineage: Eukaryota > Metazoa > Chordata > Mammalia > Cingulata > Dasypodidae > Dasypus > Dasypus novemcinctus. The sequence continues at coordinate 869,973 of NC_080700.1, forward strand.
GAAAGCATTACCGCGAGTATAGCACCTAACTCTTTAAACCTAAATGAAACAACATGGCACCTATGATTTACTTCTGAGAACTAAGCATTGTGTGCAGAGATTTTGCAGCTATCTCCTTTCCTTCAGTTTTTGTGCTAACATTCGTATCTCCAGAACTAGCATTTCTTATACAGGAAAGCATAACCGAGGGTATAGCACCTAACTCTTTAAACCTAAATGAAACAACATGGCACATATGATTTACTTCTGATAACTAAGCATTGTGTGCAGAGGTTTTGCAGCTATCTCCTTTCCTTCAGTTTTTCTGCTAACATTCCTATATCAGAACCTAGCATTTACACTATAGGATAGGTTTACCACGGGTATAGCACCTAACTCTTTAAACCTAAATGAAACAGCATGGCACATATGATTTACTTCTGAGAACTAACCATTCTGTGCAGAGATTTTTCAGCTATCTCCTTTCCTTCAGTTTTTGTCCTAACATTCCTATGTCTAAAACTAGCTTTTACACTATAGGAAAGCATTACCTCGGGTATAGCACCTAACTCTTTAAACCTAAATGAAACAACATGGCACATAAGATTTACTTCTGAGAACTAAACAATGTGTGCAGAGGTTTTGCAGCTATCTCCTTTCCTTCAGTTTTAGTGCTAACATTCATATCTCCAGAACAAGCATTTCCTATACAGGAAAGCATAACCGAGGGTATAGCACCTAACTCTTTAAACCTAAATGAAACAACATGGCACATATGATTTACTTCTTAGAACTAACCATTGTCTGCAGAGATTTTGCAGCTATCTGCTTTCCTTCAGTTTTTGTGCTAACATTTGTATCTCCAGAACTAGCATTTCTTATACAAGAAAGCATAACCGAGGGTATAGCACCTAACTCTTTAAACCTAACGAAACAACATGGCACCTATGATTTACTTCTAAGAACTAAGCATTGTGTGCAGAGATTTTGCAGCTATCTCCTTTCCTTCAGTTTTTGTGCTAACATTCCTATGTCTAAAACTAGCATTTACACTATAGGAAAGCATTACCGCGGGTATAGCACCTAACTCTTTAAACCTAACTGAAACAACATGGCACCTATGATTTACTTCTGAGAACTAAGCATTGTGTGCAGAGATTTTGCAGCTATCTCCTTTCCTTCAGTTTTTGTGCTAACATTCGTATCTCCAGAACTAGCATTTCTTATACAGGAAAGCATAACCGAGGGTATAGCACCTAACTCTTTAAACCTAAATGAAACAACATGGCACATATGATTTACTTCTGAGAACTAACCATTGTGTGCAGAGATTTTTCAGCTATCTCCTTTCCTTCAGTTTTTGTGCTAACATTCCTATGTCTAAAACTAGCTTTTACACTATAGGAAAGCATTACGTGGGGTATAGCACCTAACTCTTTAAACCTAAATGAAACAACATGGCACATATGATTTACTTCTGAGAACTAAGCAATGTGTGCAGAGATTTTGCAGCTATCCCCTTTCCTTCAGTTTTTGTGCTAACATTCGTATCTCTAAAACTAGCATTTCCTATATAGGAAAGCATAACCGAGGGTATAGCACCTCACTCTTTAAACCTAAATGAAACAACATGGCACATATCATTTCCTTCTGAAAACTAAGCGTTGTGTGCAGAGATTTTTCAGCTATCTCCTTTCCTTCAGTTTTTGTGCTAACATTCCTATGTCTAAAACTAGCATTTACACTATAGGAAAGCATTACCGCGGGTATAGCACCTAACTCTTTAAACCTAAATGAAACAACATGGCACCTATGATTTACTTCTGAGAACTAAGCATTGTTTGCAGAGATTTTGCAGCTATCTCCTTTCCTTCAGTTTTTGTGCTAACATTCGTATCTCCAGAACCAGCATTTCTTATACAGGAAAGCATAACCGAGGGTATAGCACCTAACTCTTTAAACCTAAATGAAACAACATGGCACATATGATTTACTTCTGGGAACCAAGCATTGTGTGCAGAGATTTTGCGGATATCTCCTTTCCTTCAGTTTTTGTGCTAACATTCCTATGTCTAAAACTAGCTTTTACACTATAGGAAAGCATTACGTTGGGTATAGCACCTAACTCTAAACCTAAATGAAACAACATGGCACATATGATTTACCTCTGAGAACTAAGCAATGTGTGCAGAGATTTTGCAGCTATCCCCTTTCCTTCAGTTTTAGTGCTAACATCCATATCTTCAGAACTAGCATTTCCTATACAGGAAAGCATAACCGAGGGTATAGCACCTAACTCTTTAAACCTAAATGAAACAACATGGCACATATGATTTACTTCTTAGAAATAACCATTGTGTGCAGAGATTTTGCAGCTATCTCCTTTCCTTCAGTTTTTGTGCTAATATTCGTATCTCTCATACTAGCATTTCCTAAATAGGAAAGCATAACCGAGGGTATAGCACCTAAGTCTTTAAACCTAAATGAAACAACATGGCACATATGATTTACTTCCGAGAACTACGCATTGTGTGCAGAGGTTTTGCAGCTATCTCCTTTCCTTCAGTTTTTGTGCTAACATTCGTATCTCTAAAACTAGCATTCCTATATAGGAAAGCATAACCGAGGGTATAGCACCTCACTCTTTAAACCTAAATCAAACAACATGGCACATATGATTTCCTTCTGAAAACTAAGCGTTGTGTGCAGAGATTTTTCAGCTATCTCCTTTCCTTCAGTTTTTGTGCTAACATTCCTATGTCTAAAACTAGCATTTACACTATAGGAAAGCATTACCGCGGGTATAGCACCTAACTCTTTAAACCTAAATGAAACAACATGGCACCTATGATTTACTTCTGAGAACTAAGCATTGTGTGCAGAGATTTTGCAGCTATCTCCTTTCCTTCAGTTTTTGTGCTAACATTCCTATGTCTAAAACTAGCTTTTACACTATAGGAGAGCATTAGGTGGGGTATAGCACCTAACTCTTTAAACCTAAATGAAACAACATGGCACATATGATTTACTTCTGAGAACTAAGCAATGTGTGCAGAGATTTTGCAGCTATCCCCTTTCCTTCAGTTTTTGTGCTAATATTCGTATCTCTAAAACTAGCATTTCCTATATACGAAAGCATAACCGAGGGTATAGCACCTCACTCTTTAAACCTAAATGAAACAACATGGCACATATGATTTCCTTCTGAAAACTAAGCGTTGTGTGCAGAGATTTTTCAGCTATCTCCTTTCCTTCAGTTTTTGTGCTAACATACCTATGTCTAAAACTAGCATTTACACTATAGGAAAGCATTACCGCGGGTATAGCACCTAACTTTTTAAATCTAAATGAAACAACATGGCACCTATGATTTACTTCTGAGAACTAAGCATTGCTTGCAGAGATTTTGCAGCTATCTCCTTTCCTTCAGTTTTTGTGCTAACATTCGTATCTCCAGAACTAGCATTTCTTATACAGGAAAGCATAACCGAGGGTATAGCACCTAACTCTTTAAACCTAAATGAAACAACATGGCACCTATGATTTACTTCTGAGAACTAAGCATTGTGTGCAGAGATTTTGCAGCTATCTCCTTTCCTTCAGTTTTTGTGCTAACATTCGTATCTCCAGAACTAGCATTTCTTATACAGGAAAGCATAACCGAGGGTATAGCACCTAACTCTTTAAACCTAAATGAAACAACATGGCACATATGATTTACTTCTGAGAACTAACCATTGTGTGCAGAGATTTTTCAGCTATCTCCTTTCCTTCAGTTTTTGTGCTAACATTCCTATGTCTAAAACTAGCTTTTACACTATAGGAAAGCATTACGTGGGGTATAGCACCTAACTCTTTAAACCTAAATGAAACAACATGGCACATATGATTTACTTCTGAGAACTAAGCAATGTGTGCAGAGATTTTCCAGCTATCCCCTTTCCTTCAGTTTTTGTGCTAACATTCGTATCTCTAAAACTAGCATTTCCTATATAGGAAAGCATAACCGAGGGTATAGCACCTCACTCTTTAAACCTAAATGAAACAACATGGCACATATGATTTCCTTCTGAAAACTAAGCGTTGTGTGCAGAGATTTTTCAGCTATCTCCTTTCCTTCAGTTTTTGTGCTAACATTCCTATGTCTAAAACTAGCATTTACACTATAGGAAAGCATTACTGCGGGTATAGCACCTAACTCTTTAAACCTAAATGAAACAACATGGCACCTATGATTTACTTCTGAGAACTAAGCATTGTTTGCAGAGATTTTGCAGCTATCTCCTTTCCTTCAGTTTTTGTGCTAACATTCGTATCTCCAGAACCAGCATTTCTTATACAGGAAAGCATAACCGAGGGTATAGCACCTAACTCTTTAAACCTAAATGAAACAACATGGCACATATGATTTACTTCTGGGAACTAACCATTGTGTGCAGAGATTTTTCAGCTATCTCCTTTCCTTCAGTTTTTGTGCTAACATTCCTATGTCTAAAACTAGCTTTTACACTATAGGAAAGCATTACGTGGGGTATAGCACCTAACTCTTTAAACCTAAATGAAACAACATGGCACAAATGATTTACTTCTGAGAACTAAGCAATGTGTGCAGAGATTTTGCAGCTATCCCCTTTCCTTCAGTTTTAGTGCTAACATTCATATCTCCAGAACTAGCATTTCCTATACAGGAAAGCATAACCGAGGGTATAGCACCTAACTCTTTAAACCTAAATGAAACAACATGGCACATATGATTTACTTCTGAGAACTAAGCATTGTGTGCAGAGGTTTTGCAGCTAACTCCTTTCCTTCAGTTTTTCTGCTAACATTCCTATATCAGAACCTAGCATTTACACAACAGGATTGGTTTACCACGGGTATAGCACCTAACTGTTTAAACCTAAATGAACGAACATGGCACATATGATTTACTTCTGAGAACTAACCATTCTGTTCAGAGATTTTTCAGCTATCTCCTTTCCTTCAGTTTTTGTCCTAACACTCCTATGTCTAAAACTAGCTTTTACACTATAGGAAAGCATTACCTAGGGTATAGCACCTAACACTTTAAAACTAAATGAAACAACATGGCACATAAGATTTACTTCTGAGAACTAAACAATGTGTGCAGAGGTTTTGCAGCTATCTCCTTTCCTTCAGTTTTAGTGCTAACATTCATATCTCCAGAACAAGCATTTCCTATACAGGAAAGCATAACCGAGGGTATAGCACCTAACTCTTTAAACCTAAATTAAACAACATGGCACATATGATTTACTTCTTAGATCTAACCATTGTCTGCAGAGATTTTGCAGCTATCTGCTTTCCTTCAGTTTTTGTGCTAACATTTGTATCTCCAGAACTAGCATTTCTTATACAAGAAAGCATAACCGAGGGTATAGCACCTAACTCTTTAAACCTAAATGAAACAACATGGCACCTATGATTTACTTCTAAGAACTAAGCATTGTGTGCAGAGATTTTGCAGCTATCTCCTTTCCTTCAGTTTTTGTGCGAACATTCGTATCTCCAGAACTAGCATTTCTTATACAGGAAAGCATAACCGAGGGTACAGCACCTAACTCTTCAAACCTAAATGAAACAACATGGCACATATGATTTACTTCTGAGACCTAACCATTGTGTGCAGAGATTTTTCAGCTATCTCCTTTCCTTCAGTTTTTGTGCTAACATTCCTATGTCTAAAACTAGCCATTACACTATAGGAAAGCATTACGTGGGGTATAGCACCTAACTCTTTAAACCTAAATGAAACAACATGGCACATATGATTTACTTCTGAGAACTAAGCAATGTGTGCAGAGATTTTGCAGCTATCCCCTTTCCTTCACTTTTAGTGCTAACATTCATATCTCCAGAACTAGCATTTCCTATACAGGAAAGCATAACCGAGGGTATAGCACCTAACTCTTTAAACCTAAATGAAACAACATGGCACATATGATTTACTTCTTAGAAATAACCATTGTGTGCAGAGATTTTGCAGCTATCTCCTTTCCTTCAGTTTTTGTGCTAATATTCGTATCTCTCATACTAGCATTTCCTAAATAGGAAAGCATAACCGAGGGTATAGCACCTAAGTCTTTAAACCTAAATGAAACAACATGGCACATATGATTTACTTCCGAGAACTACGCATTGTGTGCAGAGGTTTTGCAGCTATCTCCTTTCCTTCAGTTTTTGTGCTAACATTCGTATCTCTAAAACTAGCATTTCCTATATAGGAAAGCATAACCGAGGGTATAGCACCTCACTCTTTAAACCTAAATGAAACAACATGGCACATATGATTTCCTTCTGAAAACTAAGCGTTGTGTACAGAGATTTTTCAGCTATCTCCTTTCCTTCAGTTTTTGTGCTAACATTCCTATGTCTAAAACTAGCATTTACACTATAGGAAAGCATTACCGCGGGTATAGCACCTAACTCTTTAAACCTAAATGAAACAACATGGCACCTATGATTTACTTCTGAGAACTAAGCATTGTGTGCAGAGATTTTGCAGCTATCTCCTTTCCTTCAGTTTTTGTGCTAACATTCGTGTCTCCAGAACTAGCATTTCTTATACAGGAAAGCATAACCGAGGCTATAGCACCTAACTCTTTAAACCTAAATGAAACAACATGGCACATATGATTTACTTCTGAGAACTAACCATTGTGTGCAGAGATTTTTCAGCTATCTCCTTTCCTTCAGTTTTTGTGCTAACATTCCCATGTCTAAAACTAGCTTTTACACTATAGGAAAGCATTACGTGGGGTATAGCACCTAACTCTTTAAACCTAAATGAAACAACATGGCACATATTATTTACTTCTGAGAACTAAGCAATGTGTGCAGAGATTTTGCAGCTATCCCCTTTCCTTCAGTTTTTGTGCTAACATTCGTATCTCTAAAACTAGCATTTCCTATATAGGAAAGCATAACCGAGGGTATAGCACCTCACTCTTTAAACCTAAATGAAACAACATGGCACATATGATTTCCTTCTGAAAACTAAGCGTTGTGTGCAGAGATTTTTCAGCAATCTCCTTTCCTTCAGTTTTTGTGCTAACATTCCTATGTCTAAAACTAGCTTTTACACTATAGGAAAGCATTACCGCGGGTATAGCACCTAACTCTTTAAACCTAAATGAAACAACATGGCACCTATGATTTACTTCTGAGAACTAAGCATTGTTTGCAGAGATTTTGCAGCTATCTCCTTTCCTTCAGTTTTTGTGCTAACATTCGTATCTCCAGAACTAGCATTTCTTATACAGGAAAGCATAACCGAGGGTATAGCACCTAACTCTTTAAACCTAAATGAAACAACATGGCACATATGATTTACTTCTGAGACCTAACCATTGTGTGCAGAGATTTTTCAGCTATCTCCTTTCCTTCAGTTTTTGTGCTAACATTCCTATGTCTAAAACTAGCTTTTACACTATAGGAAAGCATTACGTGTGGTATAGCACCTAATTCTTTAAACCTAAATGAAACAATATGGCACATATGATTTACTTCTGAGAACTAAGCAATGTGTGCAGAGATTTTGCAGCTATCCCCTTTCCTTCAGTTTTAGTGCTAACATTCATATCTCCAGAACTAGCATTTCCTATACAGGAAAGCATAACCGAGGGTATAGCACCTAACTCTTTAAACCTAAATGAAACAACATGGCACATATGATTTACTTCTTAGAAATAACCATTGTGTGCAGAGATTTTGCAGCTATCTCCTTTCCTTCAGTTTTTGTGCTAATATTCGTATCTCTCATACTAGCATTTCCTATATAGGAAAGCATAACCGAGGGTATAGCACCTAAGTCTTTAAACCTAAATGAAACAACATGGCATATATGATTTACTTCTGAGAACTACGCATTGTGTGCAGAGGTTTTGCAGCTATCTCCTTTCCTTCAGTTTTTGTGCTAACATTCGTATCTCTAAAACTAGCATTTCCTATGTAGGAAAGCCTAACCGATGGTATAGCACCTCACTCTTTAAACCTAAATGAAACAACATGGCACATATGATTTCCTTCTGAAAACCAAGCGTTGTGTGCAGAGATTTTTCAGCTATCTCCTTTCCTTCAGTTTTTGTGCTAATATTCCTATGTCTAAAACTAGCAATTACACTATAGGAAAGCATTACCGCGGGTATAGCACCTAACTCTTTAAACCTAAATGAAACAACATGGCACCTATGATTTACTTCTGAGAACTAAGCATTGTGTGCAGAGATTTTGCAGCTATCTCCTTTCCTTCAGTTTTTGTGCTAACATTCGTATCTCCAGAACTAGCATTTCTTATACAGGAAAGCATAAACGAGGGTATAGCACCTAACTCTTTAAACCTAAATGAAACAACATGGCACATATGATTTACTTCTGTGAACTAACCATTGTGTGCAGAGATTTTTCAGCTATCTCCTTTCCTTCAGTTTTTGTGCTAACATTCCTATGTCTAAAACTAGCTTTTACACTATAGGAAAGCATTACGTGGGGTATAGCACCTAACTCTTTAAACCTAAATGAAACAACATGGCACATATGATTTACTTCTGAGAACTAAGCAATGTGTGCAGAGATTTTGCAGCTATCCCCTTTCCTTCAGTTTTTGTGCTAACATTCGTATCTCTAAAACTTGCATTTCCTATATAGGAAAGCATAACCGATGGTATAGCACCTCACTCTTTAAACCTAAATGAAACAACATGGCACATATGATTTCCTTCTGAAAACTAAGCGTTGTGTGCAGAGATTTTTCAGCAATCTCCTTTCCTTCAGTTTTTGTGCTAACATTCCTATGTCTAAAACTACCATTTACACTATAGGAAAGCATTACCGCGGGTATAGCACCTAACCCTTTAAACCTAAATGAAACAACATGGCACCTATGATTTACTTCTGAGAACTAAGCATTGTTTGCAGAGATTTTGCAGCTATCTCCTTTCCTTCAGTTTTTGTGCTAACATTCGTATCTCCAGAACTAGCATTTCTTATACAGGAAAGCATAACCGAGGGTATAGCACCTAACTCTTTAAACCTAAATGAAACAACATGGCACATATGATTTACTTCTGAGAACTAACCATTGTGTGCAGAGATTTTTCAGCTATCTCCTTTCCTTCAGTTTTTGTGCTAACATTCCCATGTCTAAAACTAGCTTTTACACTATAGGAAAGCATTACGTGGGGTATAGCACCTAACTCTTTAAACCTAAATGAAACAACATGGCACATATGATTTACTTCTGAGAACTAAGCAATGTGTGCAGAGATTTTGCAGCTATCCCCTTTCCTTCAGTTTTTGTTTTAACATTCGTATCTCTAAAACTAGCATTTCCTATATAGGAAAGCATAACCGAGGGTATAGCACCTCACTCTTTAAACCTAAATGAAACAACATGGCACATATGATTTCCTTCTGAAAACTAAGCGTTGTGTGCAGAGATTTTTCAGCTATCTCCTTTCCTTCAGTTTTTGTGCTAACATTCCTATATCAGAACTTAGCATTTACACTATAGGATAGGATTACCGCGGTTATAGCACCTAATTCTTTAAACCTAAATGAAACAACATGGCACATATGATTTACTTCTGAGAACTAACCATTGTGTGCAGAGATTTTTCAGGTCTCTCCTTTCCTTCAGTTTTTGTGCTAACATTCCTATGTCTAAAACTGGCTTTTACACTATAGGAAAGCATTACGTGGGGTATAGCACCTAACTCTTTAAACCTAAATGAAACAACATGGCACATATGATTTACTTCTGAGAACTAAGCAATGTGTGCAGAGATTTTGCAGCTATCCCCATTCCTTCAGTTTTAGTGCTAACATTCATATCTCCAGAACTAGCATTTCCTATACAGGAAAGCATAACCGAGGGTATAGCACCTAACTCTTTAAACCTAAATGAAACAACATGGCACATATGATTTACTTCTTAGAAATAACGATTGTGTGCAGAGATTTTGCAGCTATCTCCTTTCCTTCAGTTTTTGTGCTAATATTCGTATCTCTCATACTAGCATTTCCTATATAGGAAAGCATAACGGAGGGTATAGCACCTAAGTCTTTAAACCTAAATGAAACAACATGGCACATATGATTTACTTCCGAGAACTACGCATTGTGTGCAGAGGTTTTGCAGCTATCTCCTTTCCTTCAGTTTTTGTGCTAACATTCGTATCTCTAAAACTAGCATTTCCTATATAGGAAAGCATAACCGAGGGTATAGCACCTCACTCTTTAAACCTAAATGAAACAACATGGCACATATGATTTCCTTCTGAAAACTAAGCGTTGTGTGCAGAGATTTTTCAGCTATCTCCTTTCCTTCAGTTTTTGTGCTAACATTCCTATGTCTAAAACTAGCAATTACACTATAGGAAAGCATTACCGCGGGTATAGCACCTAACTCTTTAAACCTAAATGAAACAACATGGCACCTATGATTTACTTCTGAGAACTAAGCATTGTGTGCAGAGATTTTGCAGCTATCTCCTTTCCTTCAGTTTTTGTGCTAACATTCGTATCTCCAGAACTAGCATTTCTTATACAGGAAAGCATAAACGAGGGTATAGCACCTAACTCTTTAAACCTAAATGAAACAACATGGCACATATGATTTACTTCTGTGAACTAACCATTGTGTGCAGAGATTTTTCAGCTATCTCCTTTCCTTCAGTTTTTGTGCTAACATTCCTATGTCTAAAACTAGCTTTTACACTATAGGAAAGCATTACGTGGGGTATAGCACCTAACTCTTTAAACCTAAATGAAACAACATGGCACATATGATTTACTTCTGAGAACTAAGCAATGTGTGCAGAGATTTTGCAGCTATCCCCTTTCCTTCAGTTTTTGTGCTAACATTCGTATCTCTAAAACTAGCATTTCCTATATAGGAAAGCATAACCGAGGGTATAGCACCTCACTCTTTAAACCTAAATGAAACAACATGGCACATATGATTTCCTTCTGAAAACTAAGCGTTGTTTGCAGAGATTTTTCAGCAATCTCCTTTCCTTCAGTTTTTGTGCTAACATTCCTATGTCTAAAACTACCATTTACACTATAGGAAAGCATTACCGCGGGTATAGCACCTAACCCTTTAAACCTAAATGAAACAACATGGCACCTATGATTTACTTCTGAGAACTAAGCATTGTTTGCAGAGATTTTGCAGCTATCTCCTTTCCTTCAGTTTTTGTGCTAACATTCGTATCTCCAGAACTAGCATTTCTTATACAGGAAAGCATAACCGAGGGTATAGCACCTAACTCTTTAAACCTAAATGAAACAACATGGCACATATGATTTACTTCTGAGAACTAACCATTGTGTGCAGAGATTTTTCAGCTATCTCCTTTCCTTCAGTTTTTGTGCTAACATTCCTATGTCTAAAACTAGCTTTTACACTATAGGAAAGCATTACGTGGGGTATAGCACCTAACTCTTTAAACCTATATGAAACAACATGGCACATATGATTTACTTCTGAGAACTAAGCAATGTGTGCAGAGATTTTGCAGCTATCCCCTTTCCTTCAGTTTTAGTGCTAACATTCATATCTCCAGAACTAGCATTTCCTATACAGGAAAGCATAACCGAGGGTATAGCACCTAACTCTTTAAACCTAAATGAAACAACATGGCACATATGATTTACTTCTTAGAAATAAACATTGTGCGCAGAGATTTTGCAGCTATCTCCTTTCCTTCAGTTTTTGTGCTAATATTCGTATCTCTCATACTAGCATTTCCTATATAGGAACGCATAACCGAGTGTATAGCATCTAAGTCTTTAAACCTAAATGAAACAACATGGCACATATGATTTACTTCCGAGAACTAAGCATTGTGTGCAGAGGTTTTGCAGCTATCTCCTTTTGTTCAGTTTTTGTGCTAACATTCGTATCTCTAAAACTAGCATTTCCTATATAGGAAAGCATAACCGAGGGTATAGCACCTAACTCTTTAAACCTAAATGAAACAACATGGCACCTATGATTTTCTTCTGAGAACTAAGCATTGTGTGCAGAGATTTTGCAGCTATCTCCTTTCCTTCAGTTTTTGTGCTAACATTCGTATCTCCAGAACTAGCATTTCTTATACAGGAAAGCATAACCGAGGGTATAGCACCTAACTCTTTAAACCTAAATGAAACAACATGGCACATATGATTTACTTCTGAGAACTAACCATTGTGTGCAGAGATTTTTCAGCTATCTCCTTTCCTTCAGTTTTTGTGCTAACATTCCTATGTCTAAAACTAGCTTATACACTATAGGAAAGCATTACGTGGGGTATAGCACCTAACTCTTTAAACCTAAATGAAACAACATGGCACATATGATTTACTTCTGAGAACTAAGCAATGTGTGCAGAGATTTTGCAGCTATTCCCTTTCCTTCAGTTTTTGTGCTAACATTCGTATCTCTAAAACTAGCATTTCCTATATAGGAAAGCATAACCGAGGGTATAGCACCTCACTCTTTAAACCTAAATGAAACAACATGGGACGTAAGAGTTACTTCTGAGAACTAAGCATTGTGTGCAGAGGTTTTGCAGCTATTTCCTTTCCTTTAGTTTTTGTGCTAACATTCCTATATCAGAACCTAGCATTTACACTATAGGATAGGATTACCACGGGTATAGCACCTAACTCTTTAAACCTAAATGAAACAACATGGCACGTATGATTTACTTCTGAGAACTAACCATTCTGTGCAGAGATTTTTCAGCTATCTCCTTTCCTTCAGTTTTTGTCCTAACATTCCTATGTCTAAAACTAGCTTTTACACTATAGGAAAGCATTACCTCGGGTATAGCACCTAAGTCTTTAAACCTAAATGAAACAACATGGCACATATGATTTACTTCTGAGAACTAAGCAATGTGTGCAGAGATTTTGCAGCTATCTCCTTTCCTTCAGTTTTTGTGCTAACATTCGTATCTCCAGAACTAGCATTTCTTATACAGGAAAGCATAACCGAGGTTATAGCACCTAACTCTTTAAACCTAAATGAAACAACATGGCACATATGATTTCCTTCTGAGAACTAACCATTGTGTCCAGAGATTTTTCAGCTATCTCCTTTCCTTCAGTTTTTGTGCTAACATTCCTATGTCTAAAACTAGCTTTTACACTATAGGAAAGCATTACCGCGGGTATAGCACCTAACCCTTTAAACCTAAATGAAACAACATGGCACCTATGATTTACTTCTGAAAAATAAGCATTGTGTGCAGAGATTTTGCAGCTATCTCCTTTCCTTCAGTTTTTGTGCTAACATTCGTATCTCCAGAACTAGCATTTCTTATACAGGAAAGCATAACCGAGGGTATAGCACCTAACTCTTTAAACCTAAATGAAACAACATGGCACATATGATTTACTTCTGAGAACTAAGCATTGTGTGCAGAGGTTTTGCAGCTATCTCCTTTCCTTCAGTTTTTGTGCTAACATTCCTATATCAGAACCTAGCATTTACACTATAGGATAGGATTACCACGGGTATAGCACCTAACTCTTTAAACCTAAATGAAACAACATGGCACATATGATTTACTTCTGAGAACTAAGCATTGTGTGCAGAGATTTTTCAGCTATCTCCTTTCCTTCAGTTTTTGTGCTAACATTCCTATGTCTAAAACTAGCATTTACACTATAGGAAAGCATTACCGCGGGTATAGCACCTAACTCTTTAAACCTAAATGAAACAACATGGCAACTATGATTTACTTCTGAGAACTAAGCATTGTGTGCAGAGGTTCTGCAGCTATCTCCTTTCCTTCAGTTTTTGTGCTAACATTCGTATCTCTGAAACTACCATTCCCTATATAGGAAAGCATACCCGAGGGTATAGCACCTAACTCTTTAAACCTGAATGAAACAACATGGCAGATATGATTTACTTCTGAGAAGTAAGCATTGTGTGCAGAGATTTTGCAGCTATCTCCTTTCCTTCAGTTTTTGTGCTTACATTCATATCTCCAGAACTAACCTTTCCTATACAGGAAGCATAACCGAGGGTATAGCACCTTACTATTTAAACCTAAATGAAGCAACATGGCACATATGATTTACTTCTGAGAACTAAGCATTGTGTGCAGAGGTTTTGCATCTATCTCCTTTCCTTCAGTTTTTGTGCTAACATTCCTATATCAGAACCTAGCATTTACACTATAGGATAGGATCACCGCGGGTATAGCACCTAACTCTTTAAACCTAAATGAAACAACATGGTACATATGATTTACTTCTGAGAACTAACCATTGTGTGCAGAGATTTTTCAGCTATCTCCTTTCCTTCAGTTTTTGTGCTAACATTCCTAGGTCTAAAACTAGCTTTTACACTATAGGAAAGCATTAACGCGGGTATAGCACCTAACTCTTTAAACCTAAATGAAACAACATGGCACATATGATTTACTACTGAGTACTGAGCATTGTGTGCAGAGGTTTTGCAGCTATCTCCTTTCCTTCAGTTTTTGTGCTAACATTCGTATCTCCAGAACTAGCATTTCTTATACAGGAAAGCATAACCGAGGGTATAGCACCTAACTCTTTAAACCTAAATGAAACAACATGGGACGTAAGATTTACTTCTGAGAACTAAGCATTGTGTGCAGAGGTTTTGCAGCTATTTCCTTTCCTTTAGTTTTTGTGCTAACATTCCTATATCAGAACCTAGCATTTACACTATAGGATAGGATTACCACGGGTATAGCACCTAACTCTTTAAACCTAAATGAAACAACATGGCACGTATGATTTACTTCTGAGAACTAACCATTCTGTGCAGAGATTTTTCAGCTATCTCCTTTCCTTCAGTTTTTGTCCTAACATTCCTATGTCTAAAACTAGCTTTTACACTATAGGAAAGCATTACCTCGGGTATAGCACCTAAGTCTTTAAACCTAAATGAAACAACATGGCACATATGATTTACTTCCGAGAACTAAGCATTGTGTGCAGAGGTTTGGCAGCTATCTCCTTTCCTTCAGTTTTTGTGCTAACATTCCTATGTCTAAAACTAGCATTTACACTATAGGAAAGCATTACCGCGGGTATAGCACCTAACTCTTTAAACCTAAATGAAACAACATGGCACATATGATTTACTTCTGAGAACTAAGCAATGTGTGCAGAGATTTTGCAGCTATCTCCTTTCCTTCAGTTTTTGTGCTAACATTCGTATCTCCAGAACTAGCATTTCTTATACAGGAAAGCATAACCGAGGGTATAGCACCTAACTCTTTAAACCTAAATGAAACAACATGGCACATATGATTTACTTCTGAGAACTAAGCATTGTGTGCAGAGGTTTTGCAGCTATCTCCTTTCCTTCAGTTTTTGTGCTAACATTCCTATATCAGAACCTAGCATTTACACTATAGGATAGGATTACCACGGGTATAGCACCTAACTCTTTAAACCTAAATGAAACAACATGGCACATATGATTTACTTCTGAGAACTAAGCATTGTGTGCAGAGATTTTTCAGCTATCTCCTTTCCTTCAGTTTTTGTGCTAACATTCCTATGTCTAAAACTAGCTTTTACACTATAGTAAACATAACCGCGGGTATAGCACCTAACTCTTTAAACCTAAATGAAACAACATGGCACATATGATTTACTTCTGAGAACTAAGCATTGTGTGCAGAGATTTTGCAGCTATCTCCTTTCCTTCAGTTTTTGTGCTAACATTCGTATCTCTTAAACTAGCATTCCCTATATAGGAAAGAATAACCGAGGGTATAGCACCTAACTCTTTAAACCTGAATGAAACAACATGGCACATATGATTTACTACTGAGTACTGAGCATTGTGTGCAGAGGTTTTGCAGCTATCTCCTTTCCTTCAGTTTTTGTGCTAACATTCCTAGGTCTAAAACTAGCTTTTACACTATAGGAAAGCATTAACGCGGGTATAGCACCTAACTCTTTAAACCTAAATGAAACAACATGGCATATATGATTTATTTCCGAGAACTAAGCATTGTGTGCAGAGATTTTGCAGCTATCTCCTTTCCTTCAGTTTTTGTGCTAACATTCGTATCTCCAGAACTAGCATTTCTTATACAGGAAAGCATAACCGAGGTTATAGCACCTAACTCTTTAAACCTAAATGAAACAACATGGCACATATGATTTACTTCTGAGAACTAAGCATTGTGTGCAGAGGTTTTGCAGCTATCTCCCTTCCTTCAGTTTTTGTGCTAACATTCCTATATCAGAACCTAGCATTTACACTATTGGATAGGATTACCGCGGGTATAGCACCTAACTCTTTAAACCTAAATGACACAACATGGCACCTATGATTTACTTCTGAGAACTAAGCATTGTGTGCAGAGATTTTTCAGCTATCTCCTTTCCTTCAGTTTTTGTGCTAACATTCCTATGTCTAAAACTAGCTTTTACACTATAGGAAAGCATTATGTGGGATATAGCACCTAACTCTTTAAACCTAAATGAAACAACATGGCACATATGATTTACTTCTGAGAACTAAGCAATGTGTGCAGAGATTTTGCAGCTATGCCCTTTCCTTCAGTTTTAGTGCTAACATTCATATCTCCAGAACTAGCATTTCCTATACAGGAAAGCATAACCAAGGGTATAGCACCTAACTCTTTAAACCTAAATGAAACAACATGGCACATATGATTTACTTCTTAGAACTAACCATTGTGTGCAGAGATTTTGCAGGTATCTCCTTTCCTTCAGTTTTTGTGCTAACTTTCATATCTCTCATACTAGCATTTCCTACATAGGAAAGCATGACCGAGGGTATATCACCTAAGTCTTTAAACCTAAATGAAACAACATGGCACATATGATTTACTTCCGAGAACTAAGCATTGTGTGCAGAGGTTTGGCAGCTATCTCCTTTCTTTCAGTTTTTGTGCTAACAGTCTTATCTCTAAAACTAGCATTTCCTGTATAGGAAAGCATAACCGAGGGTATAGCACCTCACTCCTTAAACCTAAATGAAACAACATGGCACATATGATTTCCTTCTGAAAACTAAGCATTGTGTGCAGAGATTTTTCAGTTATCTCCTTTCCTTCAGTTTTTGTGCTAACATTCCTATGTCTAAAAGTAGCATGTACAGTATAGGAAAGCATTTCCGCGGGTATAGCACCTAACTCTTTAAACCTAAATGAAACAATATGGCACCTATGATTTACTTCTGAGAACTAAGCATTGTGTGCAGAGATTTTGCAGCTATCTCCTTTCCTTCAGTTTTTGTGCTAACATTGGTATCTCCAGAACTAGCATTTCTTATACAAGAAAGCATAACCGAGGGAATAGCACCTAACTCTTTAAACCTAAATGAAACAACATGGGACATATGATTTACTTCTGAGAACCAAGCATTGTGTGCAGAGGATTTGCAGCTATCTCCCTTCCTTCAGTTTTTGTGCTAACATTCCTATATCAGAACCTAGCATTTACACTATAGGATAGGATTACCGCGGGTATAGCACCTAACTCTTTAAACCTAAATGAAACAACATGGTACATATGATTTACTTCTGAGAACTAACCATTGTGTGCAGAGATTTTTCAGCTATCTCCTTTCCTTCAGTTTTTGTGCTAACATTCCTAGGTCTAAAACTAGCTTATACACTATAGGAAAGCATTAACGCGGGTATAGCACCTAACTCTTTAAACCTAAATGAAACAACATGGCACATATGATTTACTACTGAGTACTGAGCATTGTGTGCAGAGGTTTTGCAGCTATCTCCTTTCCTTCAGTATTTGTGCTAACATTCCTAGGTCTAAAACTAGCTTTTACACTATAGGAAAGCATTAACGCGGGTATAGCACCTAACTCTTTAAACCTAAATGAAACAACATGGCACCTATGATTTACTTCTGAGAACTAAGCATTGTGTGCAGAGATTTTGCAGCTATCTCCTTTCCTTCAGTTTTTGTGCTAACATTCGTATCTCCAGAACTAGCATTTCTTATACAGGAAAGCATAACCGAGGTTATAGCACCTAACTCTTTAAACCTAAATGAAACAACATGGCACATATGATTTACTTCTGAGAACTAAGCATTGTGTGCAGAGGTTTTGCAGCTATCTCCCTTCCTTCAGTTTTTGTGCTAACATTCCTATATCAGAACCTAGCATTTACACTATTGGATAGGATTAACGCGGGTATAGCACCTAACTCTTTAAACCTAAATGAAACAACATGGCACATATGATTTACCTCTGAGAACTAACCATTGTGTGCAGAGATTTTTCAGCTATCTCCTTTCCTTCAGTTTTTGTGCTAACATTCCTATGTCTAAAACTAGCTTTTACACTATAGGAAAGCATTATGTGGGATATAGCACCTAACTCTTTAAACCTAAATGAAACAACATGGCACATATGATTTACTTCTGAGAACTAAGCAATGTGTGCAGAGATTTTGCAGCTATCCCCTTTCCTTCAGTTTTAGTGCTAACATTCATATCTGCAGAACTAGCATTTCCTATACAGGAAAGCATAACCGAGGGTATAGCACCTAACTCTTTAAACCTAAATGAAACAACATGGCACATATGATTTACTTCTTAGAACTAACCATTGTGTGCAGAGATTTTGCAGGTATCTCCTTTCCTTCAGTTTTTGTGCTAACATTCGTATCTCTCATACTAGCATTTCCTATATAGGAAAGCATGACCGAGGGTATAGCACCTAAGTCTTTAAACCTAAATGAAACAACATGGCACATATGATTTACTTCCGAGAACTAAGCATTGTGTGCAGAGGTTTGGCAGCTATCTCCTTTCCTTCAGTTTTTGTGCTAACAGTCTTATCTCTAAAACTAGCATTTCCTATATAGGAAAGCATAACCGGGGGTATAGCACCTCACTCCTTAAACCTAAGTGAAACAACATGGCACATACGATTTCCTTCTTAAAACTAAGCATTGTGTGCAGAGATTTTTCAGCTATCTCCTTTCCTTCAGTTTTTGTGCTAACATTCCTATGTCTAAAAGTAGCATTTACAGTATAGGAAAGCATTTCCGCGGGTATAGCACCTAACTCTTTAAACCTAAATGAAACAACATGGCACCTATGATTTACTTCTGAGAACTAAGCATTGTGTGCAGAGATTTTGCAGCTATCTCCTTTCCTTCAGTTTTTGTGCTAACATTCGTATCTCCAGAACTAGCATTTCTTATTGAGGAAAGCATAACCGAGGGTATAGCACCTAACTCTTTAAACCTAAATGAAACAACATGGGACATATGATTTACTTCTGAGAACTAAGCATTGTGTGCAGAGGTTTTGCAGCTATCTCCTTTCCTACAGTTTTTCTGCTAACATTCCTATATCAGAACCTAGCATTTACACTATAGGATAGGATTACCGCTGGTATAGCACCTAACTCTTTAAACCTAAATGAAACAACATGGCACATATCATTTACTTCTGAGAACTAACCATTGTGTCCAGAGATTTTTCAGCTATCTCCTTTCCTTCAGTTTTTGTGCTAACATTCCTATGTCTAAAACTAGCTTTTACACTATAGGAAAGCATTACCGCGGGTATAGCACCTAACTCTTTAAACCTAAATGAAACAACATGGCACCTATGATTTACTTCTGAGAACTAAGCATTGTGTGCAGAGATTTTGCAGCTATTTCCTTTCCTTCAGTTTTTGTGCTAACATTCGTATCTCCAGAACTAGCATTTCTTATACAGGAAAGCAAAACCGAGGGTATAGCACCTAACTCTTTAAACCTAAATCAAACAACATGGCACATATGATTTACTTCTGAGAACTAAGCATTGTGTGCAGAGGTTTTGCAGCTATCTGCTTTCCTTCAGTTTTTGTGCTAACATTTGTATCTCCAGAACTAGCATTTCTGATACAAGAAAGCATAACCGAGGGTATAGCACCTAACTCTTTAAACCTAATGAAACAACATGGCACCTATGATTTACTTCTAAGAACTAAGCATTGTGTGCAGAGATTTTGCAGCTATCTCCTTTCCTTCAGTTTTTGTGCGAACATTCGTATCTCCAGAACTAGCATTTCTTATACAGGAAAGCATAACCGAGGGTATAGCACCTAACTCTTTAAACCTAAATGAAACAACATGGCACATATGATTTACTTCTGAGAACTAACCATTGTGTGCAGAGATTTTTCAGCTATCTCCTTTCCTTCAGTTTTTGTGCTTACATTCCTATGTCTAAAACTAGCTTTTACACTATAGGAAAGCATTACGTGGGGTATAGCACCTAACTCTTTAAACCTAAATCAAACAACATGGCACATATGATTTACTTCTGAGAACTAAGCAATGTGTGCAGAGATTTTGCAGCTATCCCCTTTCCTTCAGTTTTAGTGCTAACATTCATATCTCCAGAACTAGCATTTCCTATACAGGAAAGCATAACCGAGGGTATAGCACCTAACTCTTTAAACCTAAATGAAACAACATGGCACATATGATTTACTTCTTAGAAATAACCATTGTGTGCAGAGATTTTGCAGCTATCTCCTTTCCTTCAGTTTTTGTGCTAATATTCGTATCTCTCATACTAGCATTTCCTATATAGGAAAGCATAACCGAGGGTATAGCACCTAAGTCTTTAAACCTAAATGAAACAACATGGCACATATGATTTACTTCAGAGAACTAAGCATTGTGTGCAGAGGTTATCTCCTTTCCTTCAGTTTTTGTGCTAACATTCGTATCTCTAAAACTAGCATTTCCTATATAGGAAAGCATAACCGAGGGTATAGCACCTCACTCTTTAAACCTAAATGAAACAATATGGCACATATGATTTCCTTCTGAAAACTAAGCATTGTGTGCAGAGATTTTTCAGCTATCTCCTTTCCTTCAGTTTTTGTGCTAACATTCCTATGTCTAAAACTAGCATTTACACTATAGGAAAGCATTACCGCGGGTATAGCACCTAACTCTTTAAACCTAAATGAAACAACATGGCACCTATGATTTACTTCTGAGAACTAGAGCATTGTGTGCAGAGATTTTGCAGCTATCTCCTTTCCTTCAGTTTTTGTGCTAACATTCGTTTCTCCAGAACTAGCATTTCTTATACAGGAAAGCATAACCGAGGGTATAGCACCTAACTCTTTAAACCTAAATGAAACAACATGGCACATATGATTTACTTCTGAGAACTAAGCATTGTGTGCAGAGGTTTGGCAGCTATTTCCTTTCCTTCAGTTTTTGTGCTAACATTCCTATATCAGAACCTAGCATTTACACTATAGGATAGGATTACCGCGGGTATACCACCCAACTCTTTAAACCTAAATGAAACAACATGGCACATATGATTTACCTCTGAGAACTAACCATTGTGTGCAGAGATTTTTCAGCTATCTCATTTCCTTCAGTTTTTGTGCTAACATTGCTATGTCTAAAACTAGCTTTTACACTATAGGAAAGCATTATGTGGGATATAGCACCTAACTCTTTAAACCAAAATGAAACAACATGGCACCTATGATTTACTTCTGAGAACTAAGAATTGTGTGCAGAGATTTTGCAGCTATCTCCTTTCCTTCAGTTTTTGTGCTAACATTGGTATCTCCAGAACTAGCATTTCTTATACAAGAAAGCATAACCGAGGGTATAGCACCTAACTCTTTAAACCTAAATGAAACAACATGGGACATATGATTTACTTCTGAGAACCAAGCATTGTGTGCAGAGGTTTTGCAGCTATCTCCCTTCCTTCAGTTTTTGTGCTAACATTCCTATATCAGAACCTAGCATTTACACTATAGGATAGGATTACACGGGTATAGCACCTAACTCTTTAAACCTAAATGAAACAACATGGTACATATGATTTACTTCTGAGAACTAACCATTGTGTGCAGAGATTTTTCAGCTATCTCCTTTCCTTCAGTTTTTGTGCTAACATTCCTAGGTCTAAAACTAGCTTATACACTATAGGAAAGCATTAACGCGGGTATAGCACCTAACTCTTTAAACCTAAATGAAACAACATGGCACATATGATTTACTACTGAGTACTGAGCATTGTGTGCAGAGGTTTTGCAGCTATCTCCTTTCCTTCAGTTTTTGTGCTAACATTCCTAGGTCTAAAACTAGCTTTTACACTATAGGAAAGCATTAACGCGGGTATAGCACCTAACACTTTAAACCTAAATGAAACAACATGGCACCTATGATTTACTTCTGAGAACTAAGCATTGTGTGCAGAGATTTTGCAGCTATCTCCTTTCCTTCAGTTTTTGTGCTAACATTCGTATCTCCAGAACTAGCATTTCTTATACAGGAAAGCATAACCGAGGTTATAGCACCTAACTCTTTAAACCTAAATGAAACAACATGGCACATATGATTTACTTCTGAGAACTAAGCATTGTGTGCAGAGGTTTTGCAGCTATCTCCCTTCCTTCAGTTTTTGTGCTAACATTCCTATATCAGAACCTAGCATTTACACTATTGGATAGGATTAACGCGGGTATAGCACCTAACTCTTTAAACCTAAATGAAACAACATGGCACATATGATTTACCTCTGAGAACTAACCATTGTGTGCAGAGATTTTTCAGCTATCTCCTTTCCTTCAGTTTTTGTGCTAACATTCCTATGTCTAAAACTAGCTTTTACACTATAGGAAAGCATTATGTGGGATATAGCACCTAACTCTTTAAACCTAAATGAAACAACATGGCACATATGATTTACTTCTGAGAATTAAGCAATGTGTGCAGAGATTTTGCAGCTATCCCCTTTCCTTCAGTTTTAGTGCTAACATTCATATCTGCAGAACTAGCATTTCCTATACAGGAAAGCATAACCGAGGGTATAGCACCTAACTCTTTAAACCTAAAAGAAACAACATGGCACATATGATTTACTTCTTAGAACTAACCATTGTGTGCAGAGATTTTGCAGGTATCTCCTTTCCTTCAGTTTTTGTGCTAACATTCGTATCTCTCCTACTAGCATTTCCTATATAGGAAAGCATGACCGAGGGTATAGCACCTAAGTCTTTAAACCTAAATGAAACAACATGGCACATATGATTTACTTCTGAGAACTAAGCATTGTGTGCAGAGGTTTGGCAGCTATCTCCTTTCCTTCAGTTTTTGTGCTAACAGTCTTATCTCTAAAACTAGCATTTCCTATATAGGAAAGCATAACCGGGGGTATAGCACCTCACTCCTTAAACCTAAATGAAACAACATGGCACATATGATTTCCTTCTGAAAACTAAGCATTGTGTGCAGAGATTTTTCAGCTATCTCCTTTCCTTCAGTTTTTGTGCTAACATTCCTATATCAGAACCTAGCATTTACAGTATAGGAAAGCATTTTCGCGGGTATGGCACCTAACTCTTTAAACCTAAATGAAACAACATGGCACCTATGATTTACTTCTGAGAACTAAGCATTGTGTGCAGAGATTTTGCAGCTATCTCCTTTCCTTCAGTTTTTGTGCTAACATTCGTATCTCCAGAACTAGCATTTCTTATACAGGAAAGCATAACCGAGGGTATAGCACCTAACTCTTTAAACCTAAATGAAACAACATGGGACATATGATTTAGTTCTGAGAACTAAGCATTGTGTACAGAGATTTGGCAGCTATCTCCTTTCCTTCAGTTTTTGTGCTAACATTCATAACTCGAGAAGTAGCATGTCTTATACAGGAAAGTATAACCGAGGATTTAGCACCTAACTCTTTAAACCTAAATGAAACAACATGGCACATATGATTTACTTCTGAGAACTAAGCATTGTGTGCAGAGGTTTTGCAGCTATCCCCTTTCCTTCAGTTTTTGTGCTAACATTCCTATATCTGAAACTAACATTTAAACTATAGGATAGCATTACCGCAGGTATAGCACCTAACTCTTTAAACCTAAATGAAACAACATGGCACATATTATTTACTTCTGAGAACTAAACATTGTGTGCAGAGATTTTTCAGCTATCTCCTTTCCTTCAGTTTTTGTGCTAACATTCCTATGTCTAATACTAGCATTTACACTATAGGAAAGCATTACCACGGGTATAGCACCTAACTCTTTAAACCTAAATGAAAAAACATGGCACATATTATTTACTTCTGAGAACTAAGCATTGTGTGCAGAGATTTTGCAGCTATCTCATTTCCGTCAGTTTTTGTGCTAACATTCCTATGTCTAAAACTAGCATTTACACTATAGGAAAGCATTACCACGGGTATAGCACCTAACTCTTTAAACCTAAATGAAAAAACATGGCACATATGATTTACTTCTGAGAACTAAGCATTGTGTGCAGAGATTTTGCAGCTATCTCCTTTCGTTCAGTTTTTGTGCTAACATTCCTATATCTGAAACTAGCATTTAAACTATAGGATAGCATTACCGCAGGTATAGCACCTAACTCTTTAAACCTAAATGAAACAACATGGCACATATTATTTACTTCTGAGAACTAAACATTGTGTGCAGAGATTTTTCAGCTATCTCCTTTTCTTCAGTTTTTGTGCTAACATTCCTATGTCTAATACTAGCATTTACACTATAGGAAAGCATTACCACGGGTATAGCACCTAACTCTTTAAACCTAAATGAAAAAACATGGCACATATTATTTACTTCTGAGAACTAAGCATTGTGTGCAGAGATTTTGCAGCTATCTCCTTTCCGTCAGTTTTTGTGCTAACATTCCTATGTCTAAAACTAGCATTTACACTATAGGAAAGCATTACCACGGGTATAGCCCCTAACTCTTTAAACCTAAATGAAAAAACATGGCACATATGATTTAATTCTGAGAACTAAGCATTGTGTGCAGAGATTTTGCAGCTATCTCCTTTCCGTCAGTTTTTGTGCTAACATTCCTATGTCTAAAACTAGCATTTACACTATAGGAAAGCATTACCACGGGTATAGCACCTAACTCTTTAAACCTAAATGAAACAGCATGGCACATATGATTTAGTTCTGAGAACTAAGCATTGTGTGCAGAGATTTTGCAGCTATCTCCTTTCCTTCAGTTTTTGTGCTAACATTCATAACTCGAGAAGTAGCATGTCTTATACAGGAAAGCATAACCGAGGGTTTAGCACCTAACTCTTTAAACCTAAATGAAACAACATGGTACATATGATTTACTTCTGAGAACTAAGCATTGTGTGCAGAGATTTTGCAGCTATCTCCTTTCCTTCAGTTTTTGTGCTAACATTCCTATATCTAAAACTAGCATTTACTCTATAGGATAGCATTACCGCGGGTATAGCACCTAACTCTTTAAACCTAAATGAAACAACATGGCACATATCATTTCCTTCTGAGAACTAAGCATTGTGTGCAGGGATTTTGCAGCTATCTCCTTTCCTTCAGTTTTTGTGCTATCATTCGTATCTCTAAAGCTAGCATTTCCTATATAGGAAAGCATAACCGAGTGTATAGCACCTAACTCTTTAAACCTAAATGAAACAACATGGCACATATGATTTCCTTCTGAGAACTAAGCATTGTGTGCAGCGATTTTTCAGCTATCTCCTTTCCTTCAGTTTTTGTGCTAACATTCCTATATCTGAAACTAGCTTTTACACTATAGGATAGCATTACCGCGGGTATAGCAGCTA
Organism: Dasypus novemcinctus; assembly: GCF_030445035.2. NCBI lineage: Eukaryota > Metazoa > Chordata > Mammalia > Cingulata > Dasypodidae > Dasypus > Dasypus novemcinctus. Next base: position 895,590 of record NC_080700.1, read on the forward strand.
ACTCTTTAAACCTAAATGAAACAACATGGCACATGTGATTTACTTCTGAAGATTAAGCATTGTGTGCAGAGATTTTACAGCTATCTCCTTTCCTTCAGATTTTGTGCTAACATTCCTACGTCTAAAAGGAGCAGTTACACTATAGGAAAGCATTACCACGGGTATAGCACCTAACTCTTTAAACCTAAATGAAAAAAATGGCACGTATGATTTACTTTTGAGAACTAAGCATTGTGTGCAGAGATTTTGCAGCTATCTCCTTTCCTTCAGTTTTTGTGCTACCATTCCTATGTCTAAAACTAGCATTTACACTATAGGAAAGCATTACCACGGGTATAGCACCTAACTCTTTAAACCTAAATGAAAAAACATAGCAAATATAATTTACCTCCGAGAACTAAGCATTCTGTGCAAAGATTTTGCAGCTATCTCCTTTCCTTCAGTTTTTGTGATAACATTCCTATATCTGAAACTAGCATTTACACTATAGGATAGCATTACCGCGGGTATAGCACCTAACTCTTGAAACCTAAATGAAACAACATGGCACATATGATTTACTTCTGGGAACTAAGCATTGTGTGCAGATATTTTGCAGGTATCTCCTTTCCTTCAGTTTTTCTGCTAACATTCTGTCTCTAAAACTTGCATTTCCTATACAGGAAAGCATAACCGAGGGTATAGCACCTAACTCTTTAAACCTAAATGAAACAACATGGCACATATGATGTACTTCTGAGAACTAAGCATTGTGTGCTGAGATTTTGCAGCTATCCGCTTTCCTTCAGTTTTTGTGTCTACATTGGTATCTCTAAAGCTAGAATTTCCTACATATGAAAGCATAACTGAGGGTATAGCACCTAACTCTTTAAACCTAAATGAAACAACATGGCACATATGATTTACTTCTGAGAACTAAGCATTGTGTGCAGAGATTTTGCAGCTATCTACTTTCCTTCAGTTTTTGTGCTAACATTCGTATCTCCAGAACTAGCATTTCCTATACAGGAAAGCATAACCGAGAGTATAGCACCTAACTCTTTATACCTTAATGAAACAACATGGCACATATGAATTACTTCTGAGAACTAAGCATTGTGTGCAGAGATTTTGCAGCTATCTCCTTTCCTTCAGTTTTTGTGCTAACATTCCTATGTCTAAAACTAGCATTTACACTATAGGAAAGCATTACTACGGGTATAGCCCCTAACTCTTTAAACCTAAATGAAACAACATGGCACATATGATTTACTTCTGAGAACATACTATTGTGTGCAGAGATTTTGCAGCTATCTCCTTTCCTTCAGTTTTTGTGCTAACATTACTATATCTGAAACTAGTATTTACAATATAGGATAGAATTACCGCGGGTATAGCACCTAACTCTTTAAACCTAAATGAAACAACATGGCACATATGATTTACTTCTGAGAACTAAACATTGTTGCAGAGATTTTTCAGCTATCTCCTTTCCTTCAGTTCTTGTGCTAACATTCCTATGTCTAAAACTAGCATTTACAATATAGGAAAGCATTACCGCCGGTATAGCACCTAACTCTTTAAACCTAAATGAAACAACATGACACCTATGATTTACTTCTGAGAACTAAGCATTCTGTGCAGAGATTTTGCAGCTATCTCCTTTCCTTCAGTTTTTGTGCTAACATTCCTATATCTGAAACTAGCATTTACACTATAGGATAGCATTACCGCGGGTATAGCACCTAACTCTTGAAACCTAAATGAAACAACATGGCACATATTATTTACTTCTGAGAACTAAGCATTGTGTGCAGATATTTTGCAGGTATCTCCTTTCCTTCAGTTTTTCTGCTAACATTCTCTCTCTAAAACTTGCATTTCCTATTCAGGAAAGCATAACCGAGGGTATAGCACCTAACTCTTTAAACCTAAATGAAACAACATGGCACATATGATGTTCTTCTGAGAACTAAGCATTGTGTGCAGAGATTTTGCAGCTATCTGCTTTCCTTCAGTTTTTTTGCCTACATTCGTATCTCTAAACTAGAATTTCCTATATATGAAAGCATAACCGAGTGTATAGCACCTAACTCTTTAAACCTAAATGAAACAACATGGCACATATGATTTCCTTCTGAGAACTAAGCATTGTGTGCAGAGATTTTTCAGCTATCTCCTTTCCTTCAGTTTTTGTGCTAACATTCCTATATCTGAAACTAGCATTTACACTATAGGATAGCATTACCGCGGGTATAGCACCTAACTCTTGAATCCTAAATGAAACAACATGGCACATATGATTTATTTCTGAGAACTAAGCATTGTGTGCAGAGATTGTGCAGCTATCTCCTTTCCTTCCGTTTTGGTGCTAACATTCGTATCTCTAAAACCAGCATTTCCTACATAGGAAAGCATAACCGAGTGAATAGCACCTAACTCTTTAAACCTAAATGGAACAACATGGCACATATGATTTACTTCTGAGAACTAAGCATTGTGTGCAGAGATTTTGCAGCTATCTCCTTTCCTTCAGTTTTTGTGCTAACATTCGTGTCTCTAAAACTAGCATTTCCTATATAGGAAAGCATAACCGAGGGTATAGCACCTAACTCTTTAAACGTAAAGGAAACAATATGGCACATATGTTTTACTTCTCAGAACTAAGCATTGTGTGCAGAGATTTTGCAGCTATCTCCTTTCCTTCAGTTTTTGTGCTAACATTCGTATCTCTAAAACTAGCATTTCCTATATAGGAAAGCATAACCGAGGGTATAGCACCTAACTCTTTAAACCTAAATGAAACAACATGGCAAATATGATTTACTTCTTAGAACTAAGCAATGTGTGCATTGATTTTTCAGCTATCTCCTTTCCTTCAGTTTTGGTGCTAAAATTCGTATCTCTAAAACTATCATTTCCTATATAGGAAAGCATAACCGAGGGTATAGCACCTAACTCTTTAAACCTAAATGAAACAACATGGCACATATGATTTGTTTCTGAGAACTAAGCATTGTGTGCAGAGATTTTGCAGCTGTCTCCTTTCTTCAGTTTTGGTGCTAACATTCGTATCACTCAAACTAGCATTTCCTCTTTAGGAAAGCATAACCGAGGGTATAGCACCTAACTCTTTAAACCTAAATGAAACAACATGGCACATATAATTTACTTCTGAGAACTAAGCATTGTGTGCAGAGATTTTGCAGCTATCTCCTTTCCTTCAGTTTTTGTGCTAACATACTTATCTCCAGAACTAGTATTTCCTATTCAGGAAACCATAACCGAGGGTATAGCACCTAACTCTTTAAACCTAAATGAAACAACATTGGGACATATGATTTACTTCTGAGAACTAAGCATTGTGTGCAGAGATATTGCAGCTATCTCTTTTCATTCAGTTTTTCTGCCTTCATTCGTATCTCTAAAACTAGCATTTCCTATATAGGAATGCATAACCGAGGGTATACCACCTAACTCTTTAAACCTAAATGAAACAACATGGCACATATGATTTACTTCTGAGAACTAAGCATTGTGTGCAGAGATTTTGCAGGTATGTCCTTTCCTTCAGTTTTTGTGCTAACATTCGTATCTGTAAAACTAGCATTTCCTATATAGGAAAGCATAACCGAGGGTATAGCACCTAACTATTTAAACCTAAGTGAAACAACATGGCACATATGATTTACTTCTGAGAAGTAAGCATTGTGTGCAGATCTTTTGCAGCTATCTCCTTTCCTTCAGTTTTTGTGCTAACATTCCTGTATCTGAAACTAGCATTTACACTATAGAATAGCATTACCGCGGGTATAGCACCTAACTCTTTAAACCTAAATGAAACAACATGGCACATATGATTTACGTCTGAGAACTAAGCATTGTGTGCAGAGATTTTGGAGCTATCTCCTTTCCTTGAGTTTTTGTGCTAACATTCGTATCTCCAGAACTAGTATTTCCTATACAGGAAAGCATAACCGAGGGTATAGCACCTAACTCTTTAAACCTAAATGAAACAACTTGGCACATATGATTTACTTCTGAGAACTAAGCATTGTGTGCAGAGATTTTGCAGCTATCTCCTTTCCTTCAGTTTTTCTGCTAACATTCCTATGTCTCAAACTTGTATTTCCTATATAGGAAAGCATAACCGAGGGTATAGCGCCTAAGTCTTTAAACCTAAATGAAACAACATGGCCCTTATGATTTACTTCTGAGAACTAAGCATTGTGTGCAGAGATTTTGCAGCTGTCTCCTTTCCTTCAGTTTTTGTGTTAACATTCCTATATCTAAAACTAGCAGTTACACTATAGGAAAGCATAACCGAGGGTATAGCACCTACCTCTATAAACCTAAATGAAACAACATGACACATATGATTTACTTCTGAAAACTAAGCATTGTGTGCAGAGATTTTGCAGCTATATCCTTTCCTTCAGTTTTTGTGTTAACATTCCTATGTTTCAAACTTGTATTTCCTATATAGGAAAGCATTACCGAGGGTATAGCGCCTAACTCTTTAAACCTAAATGAAACAACATGGCACATATGATTACTTCTGAGAACTAAGCATTGTGTGCAGAGATATTGCAGCTATCTCCTTTCCTTCAGTTTTTGTGCTAACATTCGTGTCTCTAAATCTTGCATTTCCTATATAGGAATGAATAACCGAGGGTATAGCACCTAACTATTTAAACCTAAATGAAACAACATGGTACATATGATTTACTTCTGAGAACTAAGCATTGTGTGCAGAGATTTTGCAGTGAATTCCTTTCCTTCAGTTTTTGTGCTAACATTCGTATCTCTTCAACTAGCATTTAATATATAGGAAAGCATAACCTAGGGTATAGCACCTAACTCTTTAAACCTAAATGAAACAACATGGCACATATGATTTACTTCTGAGAACTAAGCATTGTGTACAGAGATTTTTTTTTTAATTTTTTAATTTTTTATTGACTTTGTAATAATATTACATTAAAAATATATATGTGAGGTCCCATTCAACCCCACCCCCCCCACCCCCCCTCTCCCCCCCCCCAACAACACTCGTTCCCATCATCATGACACATCCATTGGATTTGGTAAGTACATCTTTGTGTGTGCAGAGATTTTGCAGCTATCTCCTTTCCTTCAGTTTTTGTGCTAACATTCGTATCTCTAAAACTAGCATTTCCTATATAGGAAAGCATAACCGAGGGTATAGCACCTCACTCTTTAAACCTAAGTGAAACAACATGGCACATATGATTTACTTCTGAGAACTAAGCATTGTGTGCAGATCTTTTGCAGCTATCTCCTTTCCTTCAGTTTTTTCGCTTACATTCCTGTATCTCAAACTAACATTTACACTATAGAATAGCATTACCGCGGGTATAGCACCTAACTCTTTAAACCTAAATGAAATAACATGGCACATATGATTTACTTTTGAGAACTAAGCATTGTGTGCAGAGATTTTGCACCTATCTCCTTTCCTTCAGTTTTTGTGCTAACATTCGTATCTCCAGAACTAGTATTTCCTATACAGGAAAGCATAACCGAGGGTATAGCGCCTAACTCTTTAAACCTAAATGAAACAACATGGCACATATGATTTACTTCTGAGAACTAAGCATTGTGTGCAGGGATTTTGCAGCTATCTCCTTTCCTTCAGTTTTGTGCTAACATTCCCATATCTAAAACTAGCATTTACACTATAGGAAAGCATACCCGAGGGTATAGCACCTAACTCTTTAAACCGAAATGAATCAACATGGCACATATGATTTACTTCTGATAACTAAGCATTGTGTGAAGAGATTTTGCTGCTATCTCCTTTCCTTCAGTTTCTGTGTTAAAATTCCTATATCTAAAACTAGCATTTACACTATAGGAAAGCATAACAGAGGGTATAGCACTTAAGTCTTTAAACCTAAATGAAACACCATGGCACATTTCATTTACTTCAGAGAACTAAGCATTGTGTGCAGAGATTTTGCAGCTATCTCCTTTCCTTCAGTTTTTGTGCTAACATTCGTATATCTAAAACTAGCTTCTACACTATAGGAAAGCATAACCGAGGGTATAGCACCTAACTCTTTAAACCTAAAAGAAGAAACATGGCACATATGATTTACTTCTGAGAACTAAGCATTTCGTGCAGAGATTTTACAGCTATCTCCTTTCCTTCACTTTTGTGCTAACATTCCTATATCTAAAACTAGCATTTACACTATAGGAAAGCATAACCGAGGGTATAGCACCTAACTCTTTAAACGTAAAGGAAACAACATGGCACATATGTTTTACTTCTGAGAACTAAGCATTGTGTGCAGACATTTTGCTGCTATCTCCTTTCCTTCAGTTTTTGTGCTAACATTCCTATGTCTCAAACTTGTATTTCCTATATAGGAAAGCATAACCGAGGGTATAGCGCCTAACTCTTTAAACCTAAATGAAACAACATGGCACATATGATATACTTCTGAGAACGAAGCATTGTGTGTAGAGATTTTGCTGCTATCTCCATTCCTTCAGTTTTTGTGTTAACATTCCTATATCTAAAACTAGCATTTACACTATAGGAAAGCATAACCGATGGTATAGCACCTAGCTAATAAACCTAAATGAAACAACATGGCACATATGATTTACTTCTGAGAACTAAGAATTGTGTGCAGAGATTTTGCAGCTATCTCCTTTCTTTCAGTTTTTGTGCTAACATTCCTATGTCTCAAACTTGTATTTCCTATATAGGAAAGCATTACCGAGGGTATAGCGCCTAACTCTTTAAACCTAAATGAAACAACATGGCACATATGATTTACTTCTGCGAACTAAGCTTTGTGTGCAGAGATTTTGCAGCTATCTCCTTTCCTTCAGTTTTTGTGCTAACATTCGTATATCTAAAACTAGCTTTTACACTATAGGAAAGCATAACCGAGGGTATAACACCTAACTCTTTAAACCTAAATGAAGAAACAAGGCACATATGATTTACTTCTGAGAACTAAGCATTTTGTGCAGAGATTTTGCAGCTATCTCCTTTACTTCAGTTTTGTGCTAACATTCCTATATCTAAAACTAGCATTTACACTATAGGAAAGCATAACGGAGGGTATAGCACCTAACTCTTTAAACGTAAAGGAAACAACATGGCACATATGTTTTACTTCTGAGAACTAAGCATTGTGTGCAGAGATTTTGCTGCTATCTCCTTTCCTTCAGTTTTTGTTCTAACATTCCTATGTCTCAAACTTGTATTTCCTATATAGGAAAGCATTACCGAGGGTATAGCGCCTAACTCTTTAAACCTAAATGAAACAACATGGCACATATGATTTTCTTCTGAGAACTAAGCATTGTGTGCAGAGATTTTGCAACTATCTCCTTTCCTACAATTTTTGTGTTAACATTCCTATATCTAAAACTAGCAATTCCTATATAAGAAAGCATAACCGAGGGTATAGAGCCTAACTCTTTAAACCCAAATGAAACAACATGGCACATATGATTTACTTCTGAGAACTAAGCATTGTGTGCAGAGATTTTGCAGCTATCTCCTTTCCTTCAGTTTGTGTGCTAACATTCTTATATCTAAAACTAGCATTTCCTATATAGGAAAGCATAACAGAGGGTACAGTACCTAACTCTTTAAACCTAAATGAAACAACATGGCACATATGATTTACTTCTGAGAACTAAGCACTGTGTGCAGAGATTTTGCAGCTATCTCCTTTCCTTCAGTTTTTGTGCTAACATTCCAATGTCTCAAACTTGTATTTGGGATATAGGAAAGCATAACCGAGGGTATACCACCTAACTCTTTAAACCTAAATGAAACAACATGGCACATATGATTTACTTCTGTGAACTAAGCTATGTGTGCAGATATATTGCAGGTATCTCTTTTCCTTCAGTTTTTGTGCTATCATTCCCATGTCTAATACTTGTATTTCCTATATAGGAAAGCATAACCGAGGGTATAGCGCCTAACTCTTTAAACCTAAATGAAACAGCATGGCACATATGATTTACTTCTGAGAACTAAGCATTGTGTGCAGAGATTTTGCAGCTATCTCCTTTCCTTCAGTTTTTGTGCTAACATTCCTATGTCTCAAACTTGTATTTCCTGTATAGGAAAGCATAACCGAGGGTATAGCGCCTAACTCTTTAAACCTAAATGAAACAACATGGCACATATGATTTACTTCTGAGAACTAAGCATTGTGTGCAGGGATTTTGCAGCTATCTCCTTTCCTTCAGTTTTGTCCTAACATTCCTATATCTAAAACTAGCATTTACACTATAGGAAAGCATAACCGAGGGTATAGCACCTAACTCTTTAAACCTAAAAGAAACAACTTGGCACATATGATTTACTTCTGATAACTAAGCATTGTGTGCAGAGATTTTGCTGCTATCTCCTTTCCTTCAGTTTCTGTGCTTACATTCCTATATCTAAAACTAGTCTTTACACTATAGGAAAGCATAACCGAGGGTATAGCACCTAACTCTTTAAACCTAAATGAAACACCATGGCACATATGATTTACTTCAGAGAACTAAGCATTGTGTGCAGAGATTTTGCAGCTCTCTCCTTTCCTTCAGTTTTTGTGCTAACATTCGTATATCTTAAACTAGCTTTTACACTATAGGAAAGCATAACCGAGGGTATAGCACCTAACTCTTTAAACCTAAATGAAGAAACATGGCACCTATGATTTACTTCTGAGAACTAAGCATTTCGTGCAGAGATTTTGCAGCTCTCTCCTTTCCTTCAGTTTTGTGCTAACATTCCTATATCTAAAACTAGCATTTACACTATAGGAAAGCATAACCGAGGGTATAGCACCTAACTCTTTAAACGTAAAGGAAACAACATGGCACATATGTTTTACTTCTGAGAACTAAGCATTGTGTGCAGAGATTTTTCAGCTATCTCCTTTCCTTCAGTTTCTGTGCTAACATTCCTATATCTAAAACTAGCATTTACACTATACGAAAGCATAACCGAGGGTATAGCACCTACCTCTGTAAACCTAAATGAAACAACATGGCACATATGATTTACTTCTGAGAACTAAGCATTGTGTGCAGAGATTTTGCTGCTATCTCCTTTCCTTCAGATTCTGTGTTATCATTCCTATATCTAAAACCAGCATTTGCACTATAGGAAAGCATAACCGAGGGTATAGCACCTAACTCATTAAACCTAAATGAAACAACATGGCACATATAATTTACTTCTGAGATAAGCATTGGGTGCAGAGATTTTGCAGCTATCTCCTTTCCTTCAGTTTCTGTGCTAACATTCCTATATCTAAAACTAGTATTTCCTATATAGGAAAGCATAACAGAGGGTATAGTACCTAACTCTTTATCCTAAATGAAACAACATGGCACATATGATTTACTTCTGAGAACTAAGCACTGTGTGCAGAGATTTTGCAGCTATCTCCTTTCCTTCAGTTTTTGTGCTAACATTCCTATGTCTCAAACTTGTATTTCCGATATAGGAAAGCATAACCGAGGGTATAGCGCCTAACTCTTTAAACCTAAATGAAAGATCATTGGCACATATGATTTACTTCTGAGAACTAAGCATTGTGTGCAGAGATTTTGCAGCTATCTCCTTTCCTTCAGTTTTTGTGCTAACATTCATATGTCTAAAACTTGCATTTCCTATTAGGAAAGCATAACCGAGTGTTTAGCGCCTAACTCTTTAAACCTAAATGAAACAACATGGCACATATGATTTACTTCTGAGAACTAAGCATTGTGTGCAGAGATTTTGCAGTTATCTCCTTTCCTTCAGTTTTTGTGTTAACATTCCTATTTCTAAAACTAGCATTTACACTATAGGAAAGCATAACCGAGGGTATAGCACATAACTCTTTAAACCTAAATGGAACACCAATGCACATATGATTTACTTCTGAGAACTAAGCATTGTGTGCAGAGATTTTGCAGCTATCTGCTTTCCTTCAGTTTTTGTGCTAACATTCCTATCTGGAAAACTAGCATTTAGTATTTAGGAAAGCAGAATTGGGGGTATAGCCCCTAACTCTTTAAACCTAAATGAAAGAACATAGTATATATTATTTACTTCTGGGAACTAAGCATTGTGTGCAGAGATTGTGCAGCTATCTCCTTTCCTTCATTTTGTGCTAACATGTCTATCTCTAAAACCAGCATTTGCTATAGATGAAAGCATAACCGGGGGTATAGCAGCTAACTCTTTAAACCTATCTGAAAGAGCATGGTATATATGATTTACCTCTGGGAACAAACATTGTGTGCTGAGTATTTGCAGCTATCTCCTTCCCTTCAGTTTTTGTTCTAACATTCCTATCTCTAAAAGTCGCATATTCTATATATGAAAGCATAACCAGCGGTATAGCAGTTAATTCTTTAACCCTAAATGAAAGAACAGGGTACATATGATTTACTTCTCGTAACTAAGGATTGTGTGCAGAGATTTTGTAGCTATCTCCTTTCCTTCAGTTTTTGTGCTAACATACCTATCTCTAAAACTAGCATTTCCTATATATGAAAGCATAACCAGGGGTATAGCAGCTAACTCTTTAAACCTACTTGAAAGAGGATGGCACATGTGCTTTACTTTAGGGAACTAAGCATTGTGTGCAGAGATTTTGCTGCTATCTCCTTTTCTTCAGTTTTTGTGCTAACATTCCTATCTCTAAAACTAGCCTTTACTATATATAAAAGCATAACCGGGGATATAGCTGCTAACTCTTTAAACCTACTTGAAAGAGGATGTCACATGTGCTTTACTTTTGGGAACTAAGTATTGAGTGCAGAGATTTTGCGGCTATCTCCTTTCCTTCAGTATTTGTGCTAACAGTCCTATCTCTGAAACTAGCATTTTCTATATAGGAAAGCATAACTGGGGGTATAGCAGCTAACTCTTTAAACCTAAATGGAACAACATGGTACATATGATTTTCTTCTGGGAACTAAGCATTGTGTGCAGAGATTTTGCAGCTATCTCCTTTCCCTCAGTTTTTGTGCTAACATGCCTATCTCTAAAACTAGCATTTACTAAATATGAAAGCATAACCGGGGGTATAGCAGCTAACTCTTTAAACCTACTTGAAAGAGGATGTCACATATGCTTTACTTTAGGGAAGTAAGCATTGTTTGCCGAGATTTTAAGGTTATCTTCTTTCCTCCAGTTTGTGTGCTAACATGCCTATCTCTAACTCTAGCATTTACACTATATGAAAGCATTACCAGGGGTATAGCAGCTAACTCTTTAAACGTACCTGAAAGAGCATGGTACATATTATTTTCTTCTGTGAACTAAGCATTGTGTGCAGAGATTTTGCAGCTATCTCCTTTCCTTCAGTTTTTGTGCTAACATTCCTATCTCTAAAACTAGCTTTACTATATATGAAAGTATAACCGGGGGTATAGCAGCTCACTCTTTAAACCTAAATGATAGAACATGGTACATATGATTTACTTCAGGGAACTAAGGATTGTATGCAGATATTTCGCCGCTATCTCCTTTCCTCAGTTTTTGTGCTAACATGTCTATCTCTAAATCTAGCATTTATTATATATGAAGGCATAACAGGCGGTATAGCAGCTAACTGTTTAAACCTTCTTTAAAGAGGATGGCACATGTTCTTTCCTTTCAGGAACTAAGCATTGTGTGCAGAGATTTTGCAGCTATCTCCTTTCCTTCAGTTTTTGTGCTTACTTGCCCTCTCTAAAAGTAGCCTTTACAGTATATGAAAGCATAACCTGGGGTATAGAACCTAACTCTTTAAACCTATTTGAAAGTGTATGGCACATATGCTTTACTTCTAAGAACTAAGCACTGTGTGCAGAGGTTTTGTGGCTACCTGCTTTCCTTCAGTTTTTGTGGTAATATGCCTATCTCAAACACAAGCATTTACTCTATATGAAAGCATGACCTGGGGTATAGCAGCTAACTCTTTAGGCATACCTGAAAGATCGTGGTACATATGATTTACTTCTGTGAACTAAGCATTATGTACAGTGATTTTCTGACTATCTCCTTTCCTTCACTTTTTGTGCTAACTTGCCTCTCTCTAAAACTAGCTGTTATTCTATATGCAAGCATAACTCTGGCTGTAGTAGCTTACTCTTTAAACCTACTTGAATGAGCATGGCCCATGTCCTTTACTTCTGTGAACTAAGAAGTGTGTGAAGAGATTTTGATGCTGACTTATTTCCTTCAGTTGTTGTGCTACCTTGGCTTATCTCTAATACCACCCTTTATTCTATATGCACTCATAATCTGGGGCTGTAGCAGATTAGTCTTTAAACCTACTTGAAGGAAAATGGTACTTGTGCTTTCCTTCTGTGATCTAATCCGGGTGTGCACAGATTTTGTTGCTATCTGCTTTCCTTCAGTTTTTGTGCTAACATGTCTATCTCTAAAACTAGCCTTTATTCTATATGCAATTATAACCTTCAGCTGTAGCAGCTTACTCTTTAAACCTACTTGAATGAGCATGGCACATGTGCTTTACTTCTGTGAACTAGCAGGGTGTGCAGAGATTTTGCTCCTATCTATTTTCCTTCAGTTTTTGTGCTACCTTGGCCTATCTCTAAAACCAGCCTTTATTCTATATGCAAGCATAACCTGGGGCTATAGCAGCTTACTCTTTAAACCTACTTCAATGAGCAGGGCACATGTGCTTCACTTCTGTGAACTAAGCAGTGTGTGCATATATTTTGCTGCTGTCTGCTTTCCTTCAGTTTTTCTGCTAACTTGCCTATCTCTAAAGCTAGCCTTTATTCTATATGCAAGCATAACCTGATGCTGTAGCAGCTTACTCTTTAAACCTACTTGAATGGGCATGGCACATGTGCTTTACTTCTGTGAACTAAGCAGGGTGTGCAGAGATTTTGTTGATATTTGCTTTCCTTCAGTTTTTGTCCTACCTTGGCCTTTATCTAAAACCAGTCTTTACTCTCTATGCAAGCATAACCTTGGGCTGTAGCAGCTTACTCTTTAAACCTACTTGAATGACCATGGCACATGTTCTTTACTTCTGTGAACTAAGCAGTGTGTGCAGAGATTTTCCTTCTACCTGCTTTCCTTCAGTTTTGTGACAGCTTTGCCTATCCCTAAAACTAACCCTTTCTTTTACCACTTGTATACACCATTCCAAATCCTTACCACTCTACCCTATATAACCCCATCATAACATGAACCTGCAATTCATTCTTAGCCCACTGTTTAAACTTAGTTATAAGCTCGAGTTCCTTGGGTTTTACATGAAGGACTATGAAGGAAACACACCTCTTTTCTGTCTATGGGATTTTCCTCTCAGTCACAATGTCTGCATATATGGCTGAGATACCAGAATGAGTGCAAGAATTGAACTTACTTTCCATAGGAAATGCAGTACTCCCTGATAGCAATGCGTTTTCCCCTCCAAGCAATCATGCCCTCTGCTGGATCCTCCTTCCCAGTGAAATGTAATGTGTTTTACCATTCTCATTTTGTACCACACAGGATTTTTGGCCTGTTCCCTCTGGGCTCTTATCTACAGTCACAATTTTCTCACTCTTCCCACTTAATGCTAGGGTTGAAATTCTAGTGCATCAGGTACACATTTGGGAAACAGCTAAGTCTTTTCCCCCACTTACACTGCTACTTAAACAGAACACTGTTTTTGCACAGAGAGAACAGTGTTTCTAGAGGCAAAGGCTCATGCAAATCCTGAGTCAATATCAGCTTGCTCTTTATTCCTAGGTGTATGATGGTGGCACAAATGCTTTACTTCTGCAAAGAAAGCAAGGTGTGCAGAGATTTCCCTGCTATCTGCTTTCATTCACTTTCAGTTCCTGAAAGTAAGCCTATCTCTATTCCCAAGTATGACCTGGAGAGTAGCAACTAACTCTTAAATCCTAATTGAAAGACCAAGGCACGTCTGCTTTATTTCTGTGAACTAAGCAAGATGTGCAGAGATTTTCTTGCTATCAGCTTTCGCTCACTTTTAGTGCCTGCTAGGCCTATCCCTGAAACTAACCCATTCTGTATAAGCAAGAATGACCTGGGCCTGTAGCAGCTTACTCTTTAAAGCTACTTGAATGAGCATGACACTTGCGGTCTACTTCTGTGAACTAAGCAGGGTGTACAGAGATATTGCTGCTATCTGCTTTCCTTAAGTTTTTGTGTTACCTTTGCCTATCACTAAAACCAGACTTTATTCCATTTTCAAGCATAACCTGGGCCTGTAGCAGCTTAGTCTTTAAACCTACTTGAATGAGTATGGCACTTGTGCTTTACTTCTGTGAACTAAGCAGGGTGTGCAGAGATTTTGCTGCTATCTTCTTTCCTTCAGTTTTTGTGCTAACTTGCCTATCTCTAAACCTAGCCTTTATTCCATAGCAAGCATAACCTGGGGCTGTAGCAGTTTACTCTTTAAACCTACTTGAATGAGCATGGCTCATTTGCTTTACTTCTGTCAACTAAGCAGGGTGTGCAGAGAATTTGCTGCTGTCTGCTTTCCTTCAGTTTTTGTGCTAATTTTGCCTATCTCTAAAACTAGCCTTTATTCTATATGGAAGCAGGACCCGGGCCTGTAGCAGCTTTCTCTTTAAACCTACTTGAATGAGCATGGCACATGTGCTTTACTACTGTGAACTCAGCAGGGTGTGCAGAGATTTTCCTGCCTCCTGCTTTCCTTCCATTTTTGTGCCAGCTTTGCCTATCCCTAAATTAACCCTGTCTTTAACCACTTGTATACCCCTTTCCAAATCCCTTCCACTCTACCCTATATAAACCCATCATAACAGGAATCTGCAATTCATTCTTAGCCCACTCTTCATTCTTAGTTTTAAGCTCAAGTTTCTTGTGTTTTACTTTGAAGAACTATGAAGGAAACACACCTCTTTGCTGTCTATGGGCTTTTCCTCTCTGTCACAATGTCTGCATATATGCTTGAGATACCAGAATGAGATATAAGCATTTAACTTACCTTCCTTTGGAAATGCAGTACTCCTTGACAGCAATGCATTTTCTCCTCAAATCAATCAGGCACTCTGTTGGATCCTCCTTCCCAGGAATGACCTGGGGCAATAGCACCTTACTCTTTAAATCTAAGTGCATGACCATGGAACATGTGCTTTACTTTTCTGAACTAATCAAGGTGTGCAAAGATTTTCCTGCTATCTGCTTTCATTCTCTTTTAGCACCAGCTTTGCCTATTCCTAAAGCTAACCCTATCTCCATCATCCAGTATAGCCTTATCCATATTCCTACCACTGTACCCTAACTAAAGTTAGCATAACACGAACTCCAAAGTTAGTCTTTTTCACCCAGAATGACAATAGTAAGAGCATGCTCACTGCACTCAAGAATTGAGACAGTAGCCAGTTACTCTTTAAACTTAGTTAAATGGCCTTGGCTCATGTACTTTACTTCTGTGAACTAAGCAGCACAGGCAGAGAGTTTTCTGCTATGTGCTTTCTTTCTTTCACTCTTCATACCAGCTAGGCCTAACTCTAAAAGGAATTCTGTCTATATCACCAAGCATTTCCATAAGCTTTTGCCACCTCCCAGGCCATATCTCAGCCTAGCATAACACGAACCCCAAAGTCAATCATAGCCCCCTCTTTAAACTTAGTTCTATTGTCCAGTTCCTTGTGTTTTACTTTTAATATCTATGAAGGACATACACCTCTTTGCTCTCTATGAGCTTTTCCTCTCTGTCAGAAAATTTATATATATGTCTGATACACCTGAATGAGATTTAAGTATTTAACTTACTTTTCACAGGAATGCAGTACTCCTTGACAGCAATGCCTTTTCTCCTCAAAGCAATCAGTCACTTTCCTTGATCATCCTTCCCTTTGAAATGTATTCTGTTTTACCAATATCCTTTTGTAACACAGGGGATTTTTTGCCTGCCCACTGTGGGCTTTTACCTAAAGTCACTTTGATCTCACTCTTCCCACTTAGTGCTAGGGCCGAATCGCTAGTGCGTTAGTTTCAGGAACTAAGCAAGGTGCACATTTGTAATCTGTGAAGGCTTTTCCACCACTTACACTGATGTCTAAACAGAAGCCTGTTTTCACCCAGAGAGAAAACCATTTCTAGAGCCTAAGGCTCAACCAAGTCCTGGGAAATATTAGCTTGCTCTTTATTTCTAGGTGTATGACCTGGGCACATATGCTTTACTTCTGCAAACTAAGCATGGTGTGCAGAGATTTCACTGCTATCTGCTTTCATTCACTTTTCGTGCCAGATTTGCCTATCCCTAAAACTAACCCTACGTCTATCCCCAAGTATGACCTGGGGCAGTAGTAGCTTACTCCTTAAACCTAGTTGAATGACCATGGCACATGTGCTTTAATTCTGTGAACTTAGGAAGATGTACAGAGATTTTCCAGCAATCTGCTTTCATTCACTTTTTGAGCTAGCTTTGCTTATCCCTAAAACTAACCCTATCTCTATCCCCAAATATAACCTGGGGCAGTAGCAGCTTACTCTTTAAACCTAGTTAAATGACCCTGGCACATGTGTTTTACTTCTGTTAACTAAGCAATGTGTGCAGAGAGTTTCCTGCTATGTGCTTTAATTCACTCTTAGTGCCATCTTTGCCTATCCCTAAAACTAACCCTGTCTCTAATCTCAAGTATAGCCTTATCCAAATTCCTGCTGCTGTACCCTATCTAATCCGTGCATAACACAAACTTCAATGTCAGTCTTCCTTACCCAGGATGACATTAGTAAGAGCACCCAATCCACATGCAAGACCTGGGGCAGTAACAGATTACTCCTTAAACTTAGTTGAATGACCATGGCTCATGTGCTTTACTTCTGTGTACTAAGCAGCATAGGCAGAGAGTTTTCTGCTATGTGCTTTCTTGCACTCTTATTGCCAGCTAGGCCTATCTCTAAAAGGAACCCTATCTATATCACCAAGCATATCCATATGAATTTGTCACTTTCCAGCCCACATCTAAGCCTAGCATAACCCGAACCCCAAAGTCAATCTTAGCCCACTCTTTAAACTTAGTTCTATGCTCGAGTTCCTTGTGTTTTACTTTTAATAACTATAAAGGAAACACACCTCTTTGCTGTCTATGGGCTTTTCCTCTCTGTCACAATCTGTATATATGACTGAGATTAGAATGAGATATAAGAATTTAACTTAAAAAAAAAAAGAAAAAAGAAAAAAAAAGAATTTAACTTACTTTTCATAGGAATGCAGTACGTCTTGACAGCAATTCATTTTCTCCTTAAAGCACTCAGGAACTCTCCTGAATCCTCCTTCCCTTGAAATGTAATGTGTTTTACCATTATCCTTTTGTTCCACATGGGATTTTGGCTTGCTCCCTGTGGCCTTTAAGTGCAGTCACTTCAATCTCACTCTTCGCACTTAGTGCTAAGATGAATCGCTAAGTGCATTAGTTTCAGGAACTAAGCAAGGTACACTTTTGGTAAACTGCTAATGCATTTCCACCACTTACACTGATACCTAAATAGAAGCCCGTTTTCCCCTATAGAGACAACCATTTTTAGAGCCTAAGGCTCACCCAAGTCTTAGGACAATATTATCTTGTTTTTTATTCCTAGGTGTATGACAGTGACACATATGCTTTACTTCTGCAAACTAAGCAAAGTCTGCAGAGATTTTCCTGCTATCTGCTTTCATTCACTTTTAGTGCCAGCTTTGCCTATCCCTAAATCTAACCCTATCTCTATCCTCAAGTATGACCTGGGGCAGTAGCAGCTTACTCTTTAAACCTACTTGAATGATGATGGCACATGCCATGGTCATTCAGCTAGGTTTAAAGAGTAAGTTGCTACTGCCCCAAGTCATACTTGGGGATAAAGATAGGGTCAGTTTTAAGGATAGGCATAGCTGGCACTAGAAGTGAATGAAAGCACATAGCAGGTAAATCTCTGCAGACTTTGCTTAGTTTGCTGAAGTAAAGCATATGTGCCACAGTCATAAAACTAGGATTAAGGAGCAAGCTAATATTGTCTCAGATTTTAGTTGAGGCTTTCTCTCTAGATACAGTGTTCTCTCTCAGTAAGGAATGTGCTTCTGTTTAGGTATCAGTGTAAGTGATGGAAAACCCTTAGCATTTTACCAAATGTTTACCAAGCTTAGTTCCTGAAACTAATGTACTTCTGCATCAGTCGTAATTCTAAGTTTGAAGAGTGAGATCAATGTGACTGTAGTTAAGAGCCCAAAGGGAACAGGCGAAAAATCCTGTGTTCTATGAAAGGACAATGTTTAAACACATTACCTTTTAATGGGGATGAGGGACCAATAGAGTGCTTGATTGTTCTGAGGAGAAAATGCATTGCTGAGAAGGTATGCTGCTTTACTGTTGAAAGTAGTTTAATTACTTTCATCTCATTCTGGTATATCAGCCATATATAGACACTGTGAAAGTTAGAAAAGCCCATAGGAAAAAAAAAAAAAGAAAAGAAAAGCCCATAGAAAGCAAAGAAGTGTGTTTTCTTCATAATTATCAAAAGTAAATTACAAATTAATCAATCATAGGACTAAGTTTAAAGAGTAACTCGGGATTAATTTTGGAGTTTGGGTTTTTCTAGGCTTAGATATGGGCTGGGGACAGGAATATGGATATGGGTATGCTTGGTGATATAGATACCGTTACTCTGGACTCAGATGGTATCTCTTTTCACAAGACTTTCATGCTACTTTACTGGAATTGTAGTTGGTGTTGGGGTTTAAGATATATTTAGGGGATTTGAATCTCTGGACTGACAATATGATAGACAGGTCCTGAGCCTCAACAGACTTCAGCTCCTACACTCTGATTTATTGGACTTTCCCCACTCAGCTAACATGGAGTTGAAGAAGGACAACCACCACACCATGGAGCCTAGAGTGCCTACAACTGAAAGCAGGAGGATTGCATCCATTATCCATGTGGAATCTGAGCCTCCTCTTGACATAGAGGTACAACAGACACAACCAATCCAAGGTCCACAGAGAAAAGGTGGCATTGGTGTGGGAAAAGTGGCCATGGTGGCTGATGGGTATGGGGAATGGGAGGAAGAGATGAGATGTGGAGGTGTTTTCGGGACGTGGAGTTGACCTGGATGGTGCTTCAGGGACAATCACTGGACATTGTAAATCCTCCCAGGGCCCACTGGATGGAACGTGAGAGAGTATGGGCTATGATGTGGACCATTGAACATGAGGTGCAGAGATGCCCAGAGATGTACTTACCAAATGCAATGGATGTGTCATGATGATGGGAGTGAGTGTTGCTGGTGGGGGAGTGGTGGGGTGGTGGTGGTGGGGTTGAATGGGACCTCATTTTTTTTAATGTAATATTTTTACAAAATGAATAAAATTAAAAATATATATATATTTTTTAAATACCATTACTTTTAGAGATAGGCATAGCTGTCCCAAAAAGTGAATGAAAGTACATAGCAGAGACATCTCTGCCTAAGTTGATTAGTTCTCAGAAGTACAGCACATGTGCCATGGTCATTCAACTAAGATTAAAGAGTAAGCTAATATTTCCCCAGGTCTTGGAAAGTTTAGGGTCCAGATACTGTTGTCTGTCTGTGTGAGGAAGATTAATTTTGGAATTTGTGTTATGCTAGTCTTAGATATGGTACAGTGAGACAGATGCAGTTATGGAAATACTTGGAGATTAAGATAGGGTTAGTTTTAGGGATAAGTATAGCTGGCACTACAAGTGTATGAAAGCACATAGCAAGGAAATCTCTGCATATGTTGCTTAGTTCACATAAGTAAAGCATATGTGCCATGATCATACAACGAAGATTAAATCACAAGCTAATATTCCCCCAGGTCTTGGATGAGGCTTAGGTTCTATATACAGTTGTCTGTCTTGGTTAAGAATGGGCTTCTGCTTAGGTGTCAGTGTAAGTGGTGGAAAACCCTTAGCAGTTACCAAATGTGTACCCTGCTTAGTTCCTGAAACTAATGCATTAGCGATTCGGTCATAGCACTAAGTTTGAAGAGTGAGTTCAGTATTATTGTTGGTAAGAGCTTACACTTAGCAGGCAAAATCTCATGTGCTACCTAAAGGACAATGTTAGCACACATTACATTTCAATGTGGATGAGGTTCCAGTATCATGCCTGGTTGCTTTACAGGGAAAATGTATTGCTGCTAATGAGACCTGTTTACTGCATTCCTATTGAAAGTCAATCAATTACTTACTTCTCATTCTGGTATATGAGTCATATATACTCAAATTGTGTAAGTGAGGAAAAACCAATTGATGGCAAAGAAGTGAGTACTGCATAATTCTGGAAGAAAACATAAGTTACTTGATCATAGAACTAAGTTTAAATAGTATGGTAAGCATGATTTTGAGTTCATGTCATGCTAGTGTCAGGAATGTGGATATGGATATGCTTAGGAATATAGACTAGGTTAGTCGTAGGGCTAGGCTGAGCTGGCAGTATAATTGAAAGAAAGCACATAGAAGGGAAATCTCTGCATATGCTTCTTAGTTCACAGAAATAAAGCATATGTACCACTGTCATAGAACTAAAATAAAAGAGTGAGCTAATATTGTCCCAGGATGTGGGTTAGGCTTAGGGTCTAAATCCAGCTAGGTTTCTTTCTAGGTGCAGATTAGGCTTCTGTTTAAGTGTCAGTGTAAGTGATAGAAAACCCTTAGCAGTTAACCAAATGTGTACATTCCTTCATTCCCAAACCTCATGCCCTAGCAATTCAGTCCTAGCACTAAGTTTGAAGTGTGAGTTCAATATGATTGTAGTTAAGAGCCTACATGTATCAGGCAAAAAATCTCATGTACTACAAAAAAGACAATGTGAAAACACATTACATTTCAATGTGGTAGAGGTTCCAGTATCATGCCAGTTTCCTTCAAAGAGAAAACACACTGCTGTCAATGAGACATGTTTCCTGATTCCTATTGAAAATAAGTTAATTACATGCAACTCATTCTGATATCTCAGTCATATATACACAAGTTGTGTAAGTGAGGAAAAGCCCATGGATGGCAAAGTGTGAGTACTGCATAGTTCTCAAAAGTAAAGCACAAGGTACTTGAGCATAGAACTAAGTTTAAAGAGTGAGCTAAGCTTGAATTTAGATTCCTGATATGGTAGGCTTAGTTATGGGTGAGAGGCAGGGATATGGGTATGGATATGCTTAGGGATAGAAGTACAGTTAGTTTTAGGAATAGGCTTAGCTGGCACTATAAGTGAATGAGAGCACATAGCAGGGACATCTCTGCATATGCTGCTTAGTTCACAAAATTAAATCATATGTACCATTCTCAAGCAACTAAGATTAAAGAACCAGCTAATATTGCCCCAGGATTTGGGTTAGGCTTAAGGTCCAGATTAGATTAGGTTCCTCTCTAGATGAAGAATGGAATTCGCTTTAGGTGTCAGTGTAAGTAAGAGAAAATCCTTAGCAGTAAACCAAATGTGTACTATGCTTAGTCCGCAAAAGTAATGCCCTTGTGACACAGTCCTAGAACTAAGTTTTAAGAGTGAGTTCAATAGAATTTTAGTTAAGATTCTACACCTAGCAGGCAAACAAACCCCGTGTATTACAAAAAGACAATGTGAAAACACATTATATTCAGTGTGGGCGATGGTCAAGTATCATTCCAGATTGCTTCAAAGTGAAAATACATTGCTGTCAATGAGACATGTTTTCTGCAGTCCTATTGAAAATAAGTTAATTACTTACAACCCATTCTGGTATATCAGTCTTATATACACAAGTTTTGTAAGTGAGTAAATGCACGTGATGGCAAAGAAGTGTGAGTACTGCATGGTTCTCAAAAGTAAGTCATAAGTAACTCAAGCATAGAACTAAGCTTAATGAGTGAGCTATCATTGACTTTTGGATTCGTGTTTTGCTGTGCTTAGGTATGGGTTAGGGACAGGAATATGATATGAACATGCTTAGGGATAGTTTTATGGAGAGGGTTATTTGACACTGTAAGTGAAAGAAAGCACATAGCAGGCAAATCTGTGCATCTCCTGTTTAGTTCACAGAAGTAAAGCATATGTACACTTTTATAGAACTAAGCTTAAAGTGTGAGATAATATTGACCACAGGGGTTGCATTAGGCTTAGGGTTTTTGTTCTGGTCAGGTTTCTCTCTATGTGAAGAATAGGCTTCTGTTTAAGTTTTAGTGTAAGTGATAGAAAGCCCTTATCTGTTAATGAAATGTGTACATATCTTAGTTCACAAAACCAATGCACATGCTATTTTGTCCTAGCACTAAGTTT
Organism: Dasypus novemcinctus; assembly: GCF_030445035.2. NCBI lineage: Eukaryota > Metazoa > Chordata > Mammalia > Cingulata > Dasypodidae > Dasypus > Dasypus novemcinctus. The sequence continues at coordinate 917,812 of NC_080700.1, forward strand.
ACAGTGTGAGTTTTTAATGAGTGTAGTTTATAAGCCTACATATAGCTGGCAGTAAAACCCTTGTATTACAAACAGGACAATATTATAACTCATTACTTTTTAATTTGGATGTGATGCAAGCTTCATGCCTCATTCCTTCTATTAGAAAACCTATTTCTGTCAATTAAACATGTTTCTTGCATTCCTATTGAAAGTTAATTTCTTACATTTCACTGTGGTAACTCAGTCTTATATACACAAGTTGTGTAAGTAAGAAAAAGTACATAGAAGGTATAGAATTGTGTGTAGTGCATAGTTATCAAAACGAAATTACAAGTGACTCGAGCATAGAATTAAATTTATAGAGTGAGCTTATATTGATGTGTTGGTTAGTGTTATGTTAGGGTTAGATTTTAGGTTAAGTATAGGGATAGTGTTAGGCTTAGAGTTAGGGTTAGTGTTAGGGTATGCTTACCATTCAGTATAAGTGAAAGAAAGCACATAGCAGACAATGAAGTGTCTATGCTGCTTAATTCACAATAGTAAAGTATATGCACCTGTGTATAGAACTAAGTATAAGAGTGAGCTATTAAGACTACTAGGGGTGGTGGACTTGGCCCAGTGGTTAGGGCGTCCATCTACCACATGGGAGGTACCCCATAGTTCAAACCCCGGGCCTCCTTGATCCTTGTGGAGCTGGCCCATGTGCAGTGTTGATCCACACAAGGAGTGCCGTGCCACACAGGGGGGTCCCCTGTGTAGGGGAGTGCCACCTGCAAGGAGTGCGCCCTGTAAGGAGAGCCACCCAGTGTGAAAGAAAGTGCAGACTGCCCAGGAATGGTGCTGCACACACAGAGAGCTGACATAACAAAATGACACAACAAAAAGAAACACAGATTCCTATGCCACTGACAACAACAGAAGTGGACAAAGAAGAAGAAGCAAATAGACATAGAGAACAGACAACCGGAATGGGGGGGGGGAGGGAGAGAAATAAATAAATAAATAAATCTTTAAAAAAAAGACTATTGGGTTAATGTTATGTTAGGTTTAGACTTAGGGTTAGGGACAGCATTAGGGATAGGGATAGGGATAGGGATAGGGTTAGAGCTAGATTTAGTTTTAGGGATAGCCTTCGCTTTCACTGTAAGTGAATGAAAGCACATATAAAGCAAATAAGTATATATGTTGCTTACTTCACACTAGTAAATCACATAAACCTTTGTCTTAGAACTTAGTATAAAAAGTGTTCTAATATTGACTACAGGGATTGGGTTAGGCTTAGGGTTAGAAATCCAGTTAGGTTTCTCTCTAAGTGAAGAATAGGCCTCAGTTTAGCTTTTAGTGTAAGTGACAGAAAGCCCTTAGCAGTTAATGCAACGTGTACATTGCTTTGTTTGCAAAGACCATGCTGCTATGTTCTCAGTCTAAGTTTAAAGAGTGAATTCATTATGATTATAGTTAAGAACCTACACATAGCAGGCAATAAAAACCATGTACTATGAAAAGGACAACAGAGAAAATGTGGCATTGGTGTGGGAAGGGTGGCCATGGTGGCTGCTGGGTGTGGGGAATGGGAGGAAGAGATGAGATGGGGAGGCGTTTTTGGGACGTGGAGTTGACCTGGATGGTGCTTCATGGACAACTACGGGACATTGTAGATCCCCCCAGGGCCCACTGGATGGAACATGGGAGAGTGTGGGCTATGATGTGGACCATTGACCATGAGGTGCAGAGATGCCCAGAGATGTACTTACCAAATGCAATGGATGTGTCATGATGATGGGAGTGAGTGTTGCTGGTGGGGGAGTGGTGGGGTGGTGGTGGTGGGGTTGAATGGGACCTCATTTTTTTTAATGTAATATTTTTACAAAATGAATAAAATTAAAAATATATATATATTTTTTAAATACCATTACTTTTAGAGATAGGCATAGCTGTCCCAAAAAGTGAATGAAAGTACATAGCAGAGACATCTCTGCCTAAGTTGATTAGTTCTCAGAAGTACAGCACATGTGCCATGGTCATTCAACTAAGATTAAAGAGTTGAGTGGGACTTCATATTTTTTGAATGTAATATTTTTTTAAAAAATGAATAAAAAATTTTAAAAAAAGAAAAGGACAATATTAAAACACATTACTTTTGAATGTGGATGAGATGCATCATGCCTCATGCCTCATTGCCTAAGAGATAACCCATTGCTGTCAATGAGACATGTTTCCTACATCCATATTGAAATAAGGAAATTTTGTACATGTCATTGTGGTATCTCAGTCATATATACACAAGTTGTGTAAGTGAGAAAAGCACATAGATGGCAAAGAAATGTATAGTTCTCAAAAGTAATGCACAATTGACTCGAGCATAGAACTAAGTTTAAATAGTGAGCTAATATTGACTTTTGGGTTAGTGTTATATTAGGGTTAGACTTAAGGTTAGGGACAGGGTTAAGGATAGGGTTATGGTTTGGGTTAGAGTTAGGGTTAGTAGTAAGGATATTCTTACCTTTCACTATGAGTCAAAGAAAGCACATAGCAGTCAACAAAGTGTATATGGCTGTTTAGTTCACAATAGTAAAGCATATGTAACTCTGTCATAGAACTAAGTTTAAACTAAGCTAATATAGACAGTTGGGTTAATGTTATGTTAGGGTTAGACATATGGTTAGGGAGGGTTAGGGATTGGTATGAGGTTAGGGTTAGAGCCAGGGTTAGTTTTTGGGATAGGCTTAGTTTTCACTGTATGTGAAAGAAAGCACATAGCATACAAATAAGTGTATATACTGCCTTGTTAACAGTAGTAAAGCATATGTACCATTGTCATAGAACTCAGCTTAAAGAGTGACATTATATTGACCACATGGATTGGGTTAGGCTCAGGATTTGAGGTCTGGTTCAGTTTCTCTCTATGTGAAGAATAGGCTTCTGTTTAGGTTTTCCTGTAAGTGATAGCTCTTAGCTGTTAATCAAATATGTACATTGCTTACTTCACAAAACTAGTGCACATGCTATTCTGCCCTAGCACTAATTTTGAAGAGTGAGTTCATTATGAGTGTAGGTAAGATTCTAAACATAGCAGGCAAATAAAACCCGTGTATTATGAAAACAACAACACTAAAACACATTACTTTTGAATCGTGGATGAGATGCAAGCTTGGTACTTCATTGCTTCTAAGAGAAAACACTCTGCTGTAAATAAGCTATGTTTCCTGCATTCCTATGGAAAGTAAGTTGATTACTTATGTCTCACCGTGGCAGCTCAGTCATATATACACAAGTTGTGTAAGTGAGAAAAAGCACATAGACGGCAAAGAAGTGTGCATCCTGCATAGTTCTCAAAAGTAAAGCCCAAGTTACTCGAGCATAGAACTAAGTTTAAAGAGTGAGCTAATATTGACTTTTGGATTAGTGTTATGTTAAGGTTAGACTTCAGGTTAGGGACAGTATTAAGGATGGGATAGGGTTTGGGTTAGAGTTAGGGTTAGTTTTAGAGACAGGCTTAGCTTTCAGTAATTGAAAAAAATGCACAAAGGCAGCAATGAAGTGTATATGTTACTTAGTTCACAATAGTAAAGCATATGTACCTTTGTCATAGAACTAAGTTTAAAGAGTGAGCCAGTATTGACCACAGGTATTGGGTTAGGCTTAGGGTTAGAGATCTGACTGGATTTTACTCTAGGTAAAGAATAGTTTTCAGTACAGGTTTTAATGTAAGAGATAGAAAGCACATAGCAGTTACACAAATGTGTGTCTTGCTTAGTTTGCAAAACTAATGCACCTGTTATTTTGTCCTAGCACTAAGTTTAAAGAGTGAGTTCATTATGAGTGTAGTTAAGAGTCTACACATAGCAGGCAAAAAAAACCTGTGTATTGCAAAAAGGACAATGTTAAAACACGTGGCTCTTGAATGTGGACAAGATGCAAGCATCATGTGTCATTGCTTCTAAGAGAAAACCCATTGTGGTCAATGAGACATGTTTCCTGCATCCATATTAAAAGTAAGTTAATTTATTTGATGTCATTGTGGTAGTTCAATCGTATATACACATGTTGAATAAGTGAAAAAAAGCATGTAGTGTGTGTGCTGCATAATTCTCAAAGGTAAACACATGTTATTCATTCATAGAAATAAGTTTAGTGTGTAATCTAATATTGACTTTTGGGTTAGTGTTATCTTAGGGTTAGACTTAGGGTTAGGGAAAGGGTGAGGATTAGGGATAAGGTTAGGATTAGAGTTAGGGTTAGTGTTAGGGATAGGCTTAGCTTTTGCTGTAAGTGGAAAAAAGCACATAGCAGGCAGTGTAGTGTATATGCTGCTTAGTTAACAATAATAAAGCATAAGTACATCTGCCATAAATCTAAGTTTAAGGAGTGAGCTAATATAGGCTTTGGATTAATGATATGTTAGGGTTAGACTTAGGGTTAGGGATAGCATTAGAGATAGGGATAGGGTTAGGATTTCAGTGTAAGTGAAAGAAAGCACATAGCAGGCAAATAAGTGTATATGCTGCTTAGTTCATATTAGTAAAGCATATGTACCTCTGTCATAGAACTAAGTTTAATGAGTGAGCTAATATTGTCCTTTCAATTAATGTTATATTAAGGTTAGACTTAAGGTTAGGGACAGGGTCGGTATAGGGATAGAGTTAGGGTGAGAGTGAGGTCTAGTGTTAGGTATAGGCTTAGCTTTCACTAAGTGAGAACTCACAAAGCACACAATGAAGTGTATATGCTGCTTAGTTCACAATAGTAAAGCATATGTACCTCTGTCATAGAACCATGTTTAGAGAGTGAGTTAATATAGACTTTTGGGTTAGTGTTTTGCTATGATTAAACTTAGGGTTAGGGACAGGTTTAGGAATAGGGATAGGGTTAATGTTAGGTTTAGGGTTAGAGTTAGGGTTAGTGTTAGGGATCAACTTAGTTTTCACTGGAAATGAAAGGAAGCACATAGCTGTGAAATAAGTGTATATGTTGTTTAGTTCACAGTAGCAAAGCATAGAACTCTGTGTAAAGAGTGAGCTAATATACACTCTTGGGTTAGTGTTATGTTAGGGTTAGACAGGGCAAGGGATAGTGTTAGGGATAGGAATAGCATTAGGGTGAGAGGGTTATTGTTAGGGATAGGATTAGCTTTCACTAAGTGAAAAAATGCACAAAGCAGGCAATGAAATATATATGCTGCTTAATTCACAATAGTAAAGCCTATGTACCTTTGTAATAGAACTAAATTTAAAGAACGAGCTAATATTGACCACAGGGATTGGGTTAGGCTTAGGGTTAGAGTTCTATTTAGTTTTCACTCTAAGTGAAGAATAGGGTTCCATTTAGGTGTTGGTGTAAGTTGGTGTAAGTAACTGAGCAGTTAATCAAATGTGTACCCTTAGTTCACAAAATGAATCCACATGCTATTCTGTTCCAGCACTAAGTTTAAAGAGTGAGTTCATTATAAGTCTAGTTAAGAGCCTACACACAGCAGAGAAAAAACCTGTGTATTGTAAAATGAACAATGTTAAAACATATTACTTTTGAATGTGGATGAGATGCAAGCATCGTGCCTCATAGATTCTAAGAGATAACCCATTGCTGTCAGTGAGATATGTTTACTGCAACCATATTGATTAAGTTAACTTTTTACATGTCATTGAGGCAGCTCAGTCATATATACTCATGTTGTGTAAGTGAATAAAAGCACATAGATGGCAAAGAAGTGTATGTACTGCATAGTACACATGTTATTTGAGCACAGAACTAAGTTTAAAGAGTGAGCTAATATAGACTTTTGGGTTAGTGCTATGTTAAGGTGAGACTTGGGGTTTGGGACGGGGTTAGGGATAAAGATAGGCTTAAGGTGAGTGTTAGGGTTAGTGTTAGGGATAGGCTTAGCTTTCACTGAAAGTGAAAGAAAGCATATAGCAGGCAACAAAGTGTATATGCTGCTTAGTTCAGAATAGTAAAGCATATGTACCTTTGTCATAGACCTAAGCTTAAAGACTTAGCAAACATTGAACACAGGGATTAGGTTAGGCTTAGGGTTAGAGATCTGGTTGGGTTTCTCTCTAAGTGAAGAATAGTGTTCCATTTAGGTTTTAGAGTAAGTGATAGAAAGCACTTAGCAGTTAGTCAATTGTGTACCTTGCTTAGTTCGAAAAGCTAATGCACATGCTATTCTGTCCTAACTTAATAATTAGAAATAAAAAGAGAAAGAAATGATGTAGACACTGAGGAAGAAATGGAAGAAATTGTTTTGTCACTGTACATACACAGCATGAAAGGCAAAACATCAAAACAAACCTTTTTCATTTTTTGATACCCCAATTTATTTTTACTTTATTTATTTTCCTAAATTAGCATGTATTCTATATCTAACCTTTAAACCCATCACTATATTCCATTTTACTATTAATGGAACCTGGCAATATATTAGGCTTCATTTTTAGGAAGTTTTGGACCACAGAGAGGTTCATCTGTGGCAGGGGAGGAACACTGGCATGGGGTGTTATTGATAGAGGGCACATGGCTGGGAGTGAGTTCTTCAGGGCATGTACACAGGGTACATAAAAGTGTTTGAATATTTTCATAGTGGTTAGAGTTAAAAATGTAAACTGAGGGAGTGCTGAGTTCCTAGTCAGGGGAGCTGTATCACATTCCCCAAGTGAACAGGAACAATCCCCCAAGTGAAATGGCAAAGACCAATAAAAAATGATGGTCCAACAATGAGCCCTTGATACTGATGACTATGCTTATGAGCCTATGTGCCTGAAATATGAACAAGGCCTGGAGCTGCAGGGTACCTAAGAGTTACCTCCCAAGAGCCTCCATGTTGCTTCAATGTGGCCACTCTCTAAGTCAAACTCGACATGTAAATGTATTACATTCCCCCCAGCATGGCCCATGACTCCTGAGAATGAGCCTCCCTAGCACTGAGGAACTACTACCAAGTATCAGCTGATGACATAACTAGAAAAAGACCTTGAATAAAAGGGTCAACTCAGACCAGCTGAATATCTCAGCCTGCATGTAATATCAGGTGTTAAAAACTGCTTTTTGATGTTGAATAAAAGGGGGAAATGGAAAGGACAAATGAGTTTACATGGTTATGAGTCTCCAAAAGAGTTGGGAGGTCATCAGAGGGGTCATGCTTATGCACACCTCAGCAGGATCCCTGAGACAAAGCAGATACAACCCCAGGTACTCATTCTCCTGAGGACTACAGGGACCCACAGGTTCTATGGTCATGACAGATGGCTCTGGAGTTCAGTGCCATGTCAGTTGGCCCTACTTTGGAGTTTGTGTTCCTGAACATGATGGAGTTTGACTCAGATGTGACCTTTCTACACGTGCCTCTTCTGTTACTTTTACCAGACATGTGGTTGGCACTGGGGTTGGTGTACACTCAGGAAACCGGAATCCCTGGCCTGTCCATGTGACAACCTGACCCTGAGCTTCAACAGACTTGCAACTCCTACCATCTGGTTTATTAGATTTACCTCAGCCAGCTAACAGGGAGGCAAAGAAGGTTAACCATGACACCAGGGAGCCAAGAATGCCTACAACTGCAAGCAGGAGAATTGCACCCATCATCCATGTGGAATCCAAGCCCCTTTCTATATAAATGTGGAGTGGACATAACCATCTCAGGGTCCACAGGATGGAGGCATAGAGTATGGATTAGAGTGCACTTACTGATATTCTACTATGGAACTATTGTGATTGGTAATGGAAGAAATTGTAGCATTGATATGGAGAAAGTGGTCATGGTAGCTGCTGAGGGTTGAGAGAGGGAAGAAGAGATGTGATGTGGGGTCATTTTTGGGACTTGGAGTTGTCCTAAATGATATTGCAGGGACAGATGTTGGACATTATATATCCTGCCATATCCACTGAAGGTATTGTGGGAGAGTGTAAACTACAATGTAAACTCTTATACATGAGATGCAGCAGTGCTTCAAAATGAATTCACCAAATGAAATGAATGTGCCACAATGATGAAAAATGTCGCTGATGTGGGAGGGGGTGTGGGGTATGGGGTATATGGGAACCTCTTCTTTTTTGTAATTTAACATTTTCGTGATCTGTGGATCTCCAAAAAGTACAATTAAATATTTAAATTTTAAAATTCAAATAAAAATAGCTACAACTCTGAAAGAGCAAAAACCCACCGCTAGGTGGTGGTGTTGGATAGGAATTCTTCCATTCTGAAATTTCCTGGAGGAGCATGGAGTTGGCTTTTTACTGTAGGAAGAGGGACTGGGACTCTTCAAGAAAGGGGCTGTGTGGCCTCTGTAGGGTGGCTGCCTGAGCCTTATTTGTGAATGTTGTGAGACCCTCTCTTGTGCAGATAGGTTACGTGGACACACCATTGCTGGTGGTCCAGGCTGCCAAGGAACTGCATCATGTCCCTCTTTTTAAGTAAAATCAGCCTGGTGAATTGTTTGCCTGATGGCATCTGTCTTGGCTACCTGTCAGCTCTGGAGAGGCATCTCTCCCTACTTTTGTGTGTAAATACAAGAGGGGCTCAGAAAGTTTCATGTTAAATAACAAGTACCTCCCATTCTCTGCCTTTTTTTCTTTCTGTGATGTGATGGGACACTCAGATCCATTATTATTTATTTTTTTAATCTATTTTATTGATTTCTCTTCCCTTCCCCTCCCACCCCAGTTGTCTGTTCTCTGTGTCCATTTGATGTGTGTTCTTCTTTTTGTCTGCTTCTGTTGTCAGCGGCATGGGATCTGTGTTTCTTTTTGTTGCATCATCTTGCTTGGTCAGCTCTCCATGTGTGTGGCACCATTCTTGGGCAGGCTGCACTTTCTTTCACCCTGGGCAGCTCTCCTTACTTGTGCATGAGGCTCCCCCACGTGGGGGGCACCCCTGCATGGCAGGGCACTCCTTGTGTGCATCAGCACTGCGCATGGGCCAGCTCCACATGGGTAAAGGAGGCCCGGGGTTTGAACCACAGACCTCCCATGTGGTAGATGAATGCCCTATCCACTGGGCCAAGTCTGCTTCCCCAGACCCATCATTATTTGTACTAAAGTGTCTGGCTTTTCTCCTGTGCCCACCCATTATTTTCACTGATTAATGACCTCCTTTATAATTTCCAGTTCTTGGTGACCAAAACCAAAGCTGCTGAAATATTTGGGGACAGGACTTTTTGTGGAAATAATTTATGTTCACTTGAATAAATATGTACAAGTGGGGTTACAGGACCATTTGTTAAGTGTATGATTTACAGGGTATGAGGCTTCCATTATCTTCAAACTAGTTGTATTGTTTCATTTTGCATTGTCCTGGGTAATAAATTTGAATTACTAAAAAAATAAACAAAACTAAACACACGTTGCTCAGTCATAGGACTAATTGTAACCAATTATTCCTACTGATTGTGGTGAAAATCTACCCCATAGCAGGCAATTCAGCATGTGTACTGTCAAGATTTCAAAGCTAAACACTTTAGATTCTTTCCAGTGACCAACTGAGTAGGCACAACCTCAGGTACTGGTATTACTGAGGGCTACAGAGACACAAATGTTCTACAGTCATGGCAGATGGCTCTGCAGTTCAGGGCCCTCCCAATGGCTCCTACTCTGGAATTTGTGCTCCCAGGGGATAGGGAGACCTAGATGAGACCTTTCTGCACTAGTCTTTTCTGTCACTTTACTGAACCTGCTGTTTCCACTGGGGTTGGTGTATATCTAGGAGACTTTAATCTCTGGACTGGCCACATGCCATCTAGACCCTTAGCCTCAACAGATTTGCAACTCCTAATCTCTGGTTCATTGGACTTACCAAGGTCTGCTAATAGGGTGGCAAAATTTATCCACCACCACATCAGAGTCAAGAGTGTCTGCATCTTCTGGTAGATGAATGACATCCATCAGCCTTATGGGATCTAAGTTCCCTCTTGATTTAGAGGTGGAGTGGACATCACAATCCCTGTGTCATCAGGATGGAGGAATAAAATATATATTAGCATGGGCTTACTATTATTCTACTGCAGTACTATTGTGACTCTAGCAATCAAGAAATTGTATCAGTGATGTGGAGACAACAGTCACAGGATTTGCTGTGTGCAGGAGAGGGAAAAAGTGCTGTGATGTGGGGTCATTTTTGGGACTTGGAATTGTCCTGAATGATATTGCAGAGACAGATGCAGGACATTATATATCCTGCCATAACCATCTGTGTTGTGTAGCAGAGCTCCAAAATATATTCACCCAATGCATTGAATATGCCACAATGATGAAAGATGTTGATGTTGGAGGATTTGGGGTGTTGGGTTTGGGGTTATAGAGGAGCCTCATACTATTTAATGTAACATTTTTTTGTGATCTACATATCTTTAAAAGTAAAGACAATGAATTTCACTACTGATGGCTCCTGGAGACACACAGATTCTATGGTCATGTCATATGGTTCTGGATTCAGGCCCTTCCAATGGGCCCTTTGGAATTTGTGTTCCTGTGTGTGATGGAGTTGGACTCAGATATGACCTTTCTACACATGCCTCTTCTGTCACTTTTACTGAATCTGAGGTTGGTGCTGGAGTTGCTGTATACTCAGGAGACATGAATCTCTACACTGGCCAAATGGCTCCTATGCTCTGAGCCTCAGCAGAGTTTCAACTCCTAATCTCTGGTTTGTTGGACTTACCCAGGTCAGTTAACAGGAAAGTGAAGATTGTCAAACACCATACCCTGCAATCAAGAATGCTTATAGTTGCAAGTAGGAGAATTGCATCCAAACACCATGTGGGATATAAGCCTACTCTCAATTTAGAGGTGGAGGGGACATCAACATCCCAGGGTCCACAGAATGGAGGAATAAAATATGTATTAGAATGGACCCATTGGTATTCTACTATAGAACGATTGTGTCTAGCAATGTAAGATATTGTAGCATTGAGGTGGAGAAAGTGACCACTGTAGTTGCTGAGGGCAGGTAGAGGGAAAAAATGATGTGATGTGGAGGAATTTTCATGACTTGGAGTTGTCCTAAATGCTATTGCAGGAACAGATGTTGGACTTTATATATCCTGCCATAAACCACTGAAAGTATTGTGGGAGAGTGTAAAGTACAATGTAAATCATTATCCATGAAGTTTAACTGTGCTCAAAAATGTATTCACCAATCCAATGAATGTGCCACAATTATGAAAGAGGTTGTTGAGTGGGGAGAATAGGGGGTGGGGTATATGTGAAACCGCTTGTATTTTTAATGTAACATTTTTTGTGATCTATGTATCTTCAAAAAATACAATAAAATTTTTAAATAAAAAAGCAAAAATGAAATAAACTACAGCTCTGAAAGTGAGAACAAAAAGTCACCGCTAGATGATGCTGTTGGATAAGAATTCTTCCATACTCAAAATTCCTGGAGGAGCAGGGATTGGGCTTTTGATGTTGAAGTTGGGGCAGGAACTTTCCGGTATGTGGCTTTGTAGGGCTCCTGTAGGGTGACTGCCTGGGCCTTACTTGTGGCTGTTGTGAGATCCTCTCTCTTGCTGATAGGTAACCTGGACAAAGCATTGCTGGCAGTAAAGGTCTTAGTTGAGCCAGGGTGCCAGGGAATTAAGAGGGCTTTCTGGGTAAAAAAATTCCAGGACTGTGTCAAAGGGAGCTACGGCTGGAAATGCACTCCAGATCTCTTCTTTGGCATTGCTCAAAGAAGTGCTCTGTCCATTGCATCATCTTCATCTTCCTAAGTAAAACCTAGCCTTATGAATTCTTTGCCTGGTGGCATGTGCCTTGGCTACCTGTCAGCTCTGGAGAGGACTCTCTCCCTACTTTTTTGTTTAAGTAGATTAGGGGCTCAAAGACTTTCATTTTAATAATCAATTACCTCCCTTTCTCTGTCTTTTTATTATGTGATGACATGGGCCACTCAGACCCCATATTATTTGTTTTAATGCATCAGACTTTTCTCCTCTTTCCACTCATTTTTTTCACCTGTTAATGCCCTTTTTTATTTTTTTTTCCAGTTTTTGGTGTCAAAACCCAAAGCTGCTTAAACATTTGGGGCAAGATTTTTTGTGGGAATAATTTCTGTTCACTTGAGTAAATATGTACAAGTGGGGTTACAGGACCATTTGTTAAGCATGGGATTTACAAGACATGAAACTGCCATTATCTTCTAAACCGGTTGTATTTTGTTGTCCTGCATTGTCATAAGTAATAAATTTGAATGACTAAAAGAAACAAAACTAAGCTAAACACATGTTGCTCAGTCATAGGACTAACTGGAATCATTTAATTCCTATTGGCTGTAGTGAAAAGCTACCCCATAACGGGCAATTCAACATGTATATTGTCAAGATTTCAAAACTAAACACTTTAGATTCTTTCCAATCACCAGGTGAGTAGATACAACTCCAGGTACTGGTGCTCCTGAGGGCTACAGAGACACACAGGTTCTATAGTCATGGCAGATGACTCTGGAGTTCAGGGACTTGCCAGTGGGCCCTACTCTGGAATTGGTCTCCTGAGTGGGATGAAGTTGGACTTAGATGTGACCTTTCTGCACATTCCTCTTCTGTCACTTTTACTAACCTGTGGTTGGTGCTGGGATTGCTGTATATCAAGGAGACTAGTCTTTGGACTAACCATGTGCCATCTGGGCCCTTAGCCTCAGCAAATTTGCAACACTAAAATCTGGTTCATTGGACTTACTGAGTGCTGCTAACAGAGAGGTTAAGATATTCCAGGGAAACGGACTTTGGCCCAGTGGTTAGGGCGTCCGTCTACCATATGGGAGGTCCGCGGTTCAAACCCCGGGCCTCCTTGACCTGTGTGGAGCTGGCCATGTGCAGCTCAAACCCCGGGCCTCCTTGACCTGTGTGGAGCTGGCCATGTGCAGCGCTGATGTGCGCAAGGAGTGCCTTGCCACGCAAGGGTGTCCCCCGCGTGGGGGAGCCCCACGCGCAAGGAGTGCGCCCGTGAGGAGAGCCGCCCAGCGTGAAAAGAAAGAGCAGCCTGCTGAGGAATGGCGCCGCCCACACTTCCTGTGCCGCTGATGACAACAGAAGCGGACAAAGAAACAAGATGCAGCAAATAGACACCAAGAACAGACAACCAGGGGAGGGGGGGGGGAATTAAATAAATAAATAAATCTTTAAAAAAAAAAAAAAAGATATTCCACCACAACACCAGGGAGACGGGAATGTCTACAACTTCTGGTAGATGAATCACACCCATTAAACATTTGGGATCTAAGCCCCCTCTTGAGTTAGAGGTGGAGTGGACATCATAATCCCTGTGTCTTCAGGATGGAGGAATAAAATATATATTAGTGTGGACTTACTGTTATTCTACTATAGTATTATTGTGACTCTAGCAACCAAGAAATTGTATCATTGATGTGAAGACAGCAGTCACAGGATTTGCTGAGGGCAAGAGAGGGAAAAAGAGGTGTGATGTGGGGACATTTTTGTGACTTGGAGTTGTCCTGAATGATATTAGAGACAGATGCAGGACGTTATATATTCTGCCATAACCCATGAATGCACTGGGGGTGAGTGTAAACTACAATGTAGACTATAATCTGTGTGGTATAGCAGATCTCCAAAATATGTCCACCGAATGCACTGAATGTGCCACAATGTTGAAAGAGGTTGTTGATGTGGGATGAGTGGTCTCATGGAGTGTGGTGTATAAGGCATTCTTGTATCTTTTAGTGTATCACTTTTTGGGATCTATGTATCTTTAAAATAAGAGACAATTAACTTGTTCTCCCAAGGGCTATGGAGACACACAGGTTCTATGGTCATGGCTGATGGTTCTGGAGTTCAGTTTCTGTCAGTGGGTCCTACTTTGGAATTTGTGTCCCTGAGTGTGATGGAGTCAGACTCAGGTGTGACCTCTCTACACATGTGTCTTCTGTCACTTTTACTGAACCTGTGGTTGGTGCTGGGCTTGCTATATACTCAGGAGACATGAATCTCTAGACTGAACAATATGCCAACTGGGCCCTGAGCCTCAGCAGAGGTGCAAGTCCTACTCACCAGTTCACTGGACTTACCCAGGTCAGCTAACAGGGAGGGGAAGATGGTCAACACCACACTAGGGACCCAAGAGTGTGTACAACTGCAAGCAGGAGAATCACATCAAAACACCATGTGGGATCTAAGCCCCCTTTCAATATAAAGTTGGATTGGACATCACTGTCCCAGGGTCCACAGCATGGAAGAATAAAATATGGATTAGCATGGACATACTGGTATTCTACTATAGAAATATTGTGTTTAGTAATGGAAGAAATTGTAGCATTGACATGGAGAAAGTGGCTATGTTAGTTGCTGAAGGCAAGTAGAGAGAAGTTATGTGACATGGGGGAATTTTCAGGACTTGGAGTTTCCTAAATGATCTTGGAGGGACAGATGTTGGACATATCATATCCTGCCATAATCCACTGAATGTACTGTGGGGGAATGCAAACTACAATGTAAACTATTATCCATGTGGTACAGTAGTGCTCCAAAAGGTGTCACCAATTGCAATGAATGTGCCACAATGATGAAAGAGGTTGTTGATGTGGCAGGAGAGGGCATGGAGTGTGGGGTATATGGGAGCCTCTTTTATTTTTTAATTTAACATTTTTTTGTGATCTATGTATCTTCAAAAAGCACAAAACTAAAGCACATGTTGCTTTTTCAGAGCACTAATTGTAAACCAGTTTGCTCATATTGATTGTAGTGAATAGCCACACCATAGCAGGCAATTAGCATGCATATTGTCAGGATTTCAAAACTAAAACATATAGGGCAGTGGACTTGGCCCAGTGGTTAAGGCATCCGTCTACCACATGGGAGGTCTGCGGTTCAAACCCCGGGCCTCCTTGACCTGCGTGGAGCTAGCCCATGCACAGTGCTGATGTGCACAAGGAATGCCTTGCCACGCAGGGGTGTCCCCACATAGGGGGTGCACTCCACACACAAGGAGTGCACCCCATAAGGAGAGCTGCCCAGTGTGAAAGAAAGTGCAGCTTGCCCAGGAATGGTGCCGCATACATGGAGAGCTGACACAACAAGATGACACAACAAAAAGAAACACAGATTCCTGTTCCACTGGACAAAGAAGATGCAGCAAATAGACACAGAGAACAGACAACTGGAGTGGGGGGGAGGGGAGAGATAAAAAAAAAAACTGAAACATATAAGCTTTTGGCTGAGCACCAGCTGAAAAAATGGTGGTCCCATTGCTTGTAAGAGAAAGCCCATTGCAGTCAATTAATCATGTGTGCCTCCTTTTTACCAGCTATAGGACTGGATTAAGATGGTTTCCTTTGTTCCCGCTTAACTTTGGACTGGGAGACTGAGGCAGTAGTCTGCTGGGTTACATTAATTAATATTTTCTTCCTCCCTGCTTTTCAGTATCTTTATGTGAAAACTAAACTGATCCCTGTCTCTTACACAGTGTCACTCAATGGCAATCCCAGGGTTCACTGGTGGATGAGCCTCCAGAAATGTTTTAAAGTCCTACTCCATTGACCTGGACAAGATATAGCTTAGGAGAGAGGCCCATGGAGGTCTTTCCTGGCACCAAACCCTGAGAGATTTGAAGCCAGGAAAGTGTTGGATTACTCTATGTTTTTGGCTATGAATTTAATAACTTGCAGTTTAGTTTATGCAGTAAAAAGAATTTATTGGAAAATGGGGGAAAGGAACAGAACTTGCTGAGAAATGGAAGAGAAGGATGGAAATATATACTGTGATTTATTACAGGCTCCTCTAGGCAGATAGAGAGGGCTTTGGCTTTTGTGGTCACCCTTTAATCTATTAATTATTCTTTCCCTTTTTAATGGTAAGGGGAGGGTTCCAGCTGTTATTGGTTACCCCTCCAATGGGGTATCCAGTTTTCCTTAGGGAAATGGCATAAGCACTTAGCAGGCAGGAAGCTTTTGCTGGTGTGTCTCCTGATCAGTAGCTGTGACCGCTAGAATCTAGTTGTGTTAGTGACCTTTCTGAGAAAAAAAAAATGTGCAAAAAGCTGCAATTGTCTTAGGGGATTGTGAGTTCAGGAGGGGTGAGCATTAGCGCTCAGTAGCCATGGGGCCTACCGGCTACAAGGGCCTGCAGGGAGGGACAACAAAATGCCACCATTCTGCTCTTCTACCCGACTGGAGCTGCCATGACTTCCTTGCAATACCTGTCCTACCTCCTCAGGGCAGCGCTTCTGACTGAGCTCCACAGGGGAGAGGGAGGGAGGGAGAGGGAGGGCGTACATACATGTATGCACAGGTGTGGCAGCTGCAGGGGAAAAAGGGAGTTTGAAGGGAGGCAGGCAACGGCGTGCTGAGGCCATGATGACTGCTGGAAGGCGGAGCCACCAGTCCTCCAGGGAGCCGCCGCCATGTTGCTCTTCCGCCCTGTCTGAGGAACGGGCAGAGGAGGAGGGTTGGAGCGGCCATGCGTTGGCTACGAATACTGCCACTGTCCAGGCTGGGAATGGTTCCCTCCACACCCACACACACCTGGAGGGATAAATCCAGAGCAGGTGGTCCTATACCTCCTTCCACCACCTTGGACGTGGTGCCCCTTCTTCAACCTCTTCTCACTACTTTCCTTTCAGCTCTAGTACGGCTGGGACTCAAGGCAAGGGCAGTCGGCGGAAGATAGGCAGAGCATGTATGGGCGGCCGCTGGAGGGCCTGGGGCTTGAGGCGAGGTGCAGACCAATGAGGAGCTTGGGCATCCTGCAGGTTATGACTGGCTGGGAGCTTGTAACCACAGTGTCTATTGGTGGATTGAAGTCTGGGTGCCTGCTGAGCCAATGTGAGGGGGAGGTGGAGTGATCTTTAGAGCCCAGTGACTGCAGGGCCTGCTGGGTCTTGGGACTGCAGCAAATGACGAGAAAGGAAGTGACAGACATGCTGCCCTTCTGCCCTGACTGGAAAAAGGCTGAGGAGGGACAGAACTGCTGCCGCTTCTGCTGCAGTACCCGCTCCGTGATGGACATCAGCCCAAGGTGGGTCACCAGGTCTCTCACTTCACAGAGGGCACCCTCCCTGTCTCCTCTTGTCCTTAGCACCAGGCTGCTCCCTGACTTCCCCTCCTTGGGGCTGGCTTCAGCATCAGGTCCCTCAGGCAAGGCCTGTCTGAGGGAGAGAGGAGGAGGTTTATGTACTTGGGGGCAGTTTTCAGTAAGGATAGGAATTCTAGGCAGGCGGGCTGTGGGGCTGCAGCGGCTGTCAGGAAGCCACCGCCATGTTGTCCTTCCTTCCTGGCTGAGGGAATGGGCTGATGAGAACTGACACAGCTGCTCTTGTTTCACTGGCAATTCCCGACTCCCCATGCATAACTTAAGGTAAGGTGGGTCCCCCAGGTCTCCCTGCTTCACAAATCACAGCTCCATCTCCAACATCCTAGAGTCAGCTCCTCTGCTCTTTCTGACACCCATTTCCATACCTACAAATATACTCAGAATCCAGATGTGTCTAACTGGCTCCAAGCCTCAGCTTGTATTAGGTTATCATATCATTTGTGCAGATACTGCATAGTGCAGAGTATTCAATTTTCCTTATTTCCCCCCCCATTTTTTATTATGGAAGTTTTGAGCTTACAAAACAATCATGCATAACGTGCAGAATTCCCATATATCACCCCTCAACCAAAATAATACATTGTTGTCAAATATTTGTTACAGATTATGAAAAAATATTATAGTATTACCACCATGGTCCATTGCATATATTTGGTGTATTTTTTCCATATGCCCCCCTATTAGTAATACCAAGTATGAGTATTGTACATCTGTGATACTTCATGAGAGAACACTCTCCTATTTGTACTGTTAACCACAGTCCATCTTCCACCACATGGCTCACTGTTTTATAGAGTCCCATGCTTTTTACATTCTATTCAAAGTGTATACTCAGTGGCTTTCACTTTCTTCAGAGTTGTGCAGTCCTTGTCAACTAAACCTTTGAATATTTTCATTAGTCCTTTGTCAATTTTTTAAAAATTTAAGTTTGTTTTATTCTGTTAACATATATACTGCATAAAATTCAAATGAAGAAACACCAGTTTTTATTTACAAACCTCAAAGCATAATAATAATGAGTGCAATGTTTTGTGATACAGTTCTCATGATGAGAAGAATGAATACCACCATTTTGCTTCACTGAGCTTATGGGTAAGTGTTCCCTATCTTCAAAATTGATCGCTAATCTATATCCGTGAATACTGATTGTGTGCATGAGAGCAATAAAAGTTCATGTGGCACTATCATTCTTTTTTTTTATTATTTATTTATTTTTTAAAATTACATTAAAAAATATGAGGTCCCATTCAACCCCACCGCCCCCACCCCCCACTCCCCCCACAGCAACACTCTCTCCCATCATTGTGACACATCCATTGCACCTGGTAAGTACATCACTGAGCATCACTGCACCCCATAGTCAATGGTCCACATCATAGCCCACACTCTCCCACGTTCCATCCAGTGGGCCCTGGGGGGATCTACAATGTCCCGTACTTGTCCGTGAAGTACCACCCAAGACAACTCCATGTCCCAAAAATGCCTCCACATCTCATCTCTTCCTCCCATTTCCCAAACCCAGCAGCCACCATGGCTACCCTTCCCACACCCATTCCACATTTTTTCTGTGGACATTGGATTGATTGTGTCCATTGCACATATATGTCAAGTGGGGGCTTAGATTCCACATGGATACTGGATGCACTCCTCCTGCTTTCAGTTGTAGACACTCTAGGCTCCATGGTGTGGTGGTTGACCTTCTTCAACTCCATGTTAGCTGAGTGGGTAAAGTCCAATAAATCAAAGTGTAGGAGCTGAAGTCTGTTGAGGCTCTGGGCCTGGGTGTCATATTATCAGTCTAGAGATTCAAACCCCCTAAATATATCTTAAATCCAAGCACCAACTACAATTCCAATAAAGTAGCATGCAAGTCTTGTGAAAAGAGACCCCCTCTGAGTCCAATTCCATCACGCAGAAACACCAGCTCCAAAGAAGGGCCATCTGCCATGGCAGTGAACCCCATCTGCCATGACCATAGAACCCGTGGGTCTCTTTATCCCTCAAAAGAACTCAAAAGAACTGGGGTTGTATCTACTTTATCTGTCTCTTAGACTCTGCTCAGTTGTGCATAAGGGCATTTCTTCTGACAACCTCCAGACTTTTTTTTAGAGACTCATAGCCTTATAATCTCATTTCTCCTTTCCATTTCCCCCTTACATTAGGTCAAACAGCATTTTGAAGTCATGTTATTATATGTAGACAGGGATATTCTGCTGATCCGTATTGAATCTTTAATTCAAGGTCATTTTCTAGTTGCATCTTCAGCTGGTATGTGGTAGTGATCCCTCCGTGCCAGGGAGGCTCATCCCCGGGTGTCATGTCCCTCACTGGGGGGAATGCACTGCATCTACATGCTGAGTTTGGCTGTGAGAGTGGCCATATTTGAGTAACATGAAGGCTGTCAGGAGGAAACTCCCAGGCACAGTGCTACTCTAGGCCTTGCTCTTATTGCATGTGTATAGGCTCAAAAGCATAGCCATTAGTATCAGGAGCCCACTGTTGGGCCCTCCTTCCTTCCCGGTTCTTGCTGTTGCCCCTGGGGGACTGCCGCTTCTCCCCCATGGTCCATGATAGTGACCCCCCGGCCAGGGGCCCAGTACCCTCCCCAGCTGTTGTTTTTAATTGTTTCCACTATGAGTATATCTAGACATTACTATATACCCTGGGCATATGCCTTGTATAACTCCCTGTCAACCATATATATCCTGTCAATAACATCCTATATCAGTATTCCTCCGCTGCCATTGTTGAACCACTCTGTGATCCAAAACTTCCTGTAAAGTGAATCTCAACATGTCAGTTTCACAAGAGTCTTAGATCACTGAAATTCATATATACAATATACAGTACTTCCCCAGATCCACCATAAAACCTTTTCCCTTCCACAGCGATAATCTTTTAACTTATTCATATGATATTTCCTGAAAGTGATGTACAGATTCCAAGACAATAGCTTTCAAACAAGGTGACATCTGTGCTTACTATGTGGTCCATACTTTAGGTTGTACAGTTTTCTAAATTTTTTAGTTATCCTATGTTTTGCCTTATGGTTTACATTATTAGTCTGTCATCCCCTATATGTTTTTGGTGTAATATTACATGTTTTATATTTATCCTCGTGTACTCTCACAAAACTCCTCTCTTGCCCACATATTTACCTTGGTTCCATCCATTCCACATCCATTTTCCCCTCCCCTTGGGGCCCACAATGCCAGCCAATCTCCATTTCCCAAGAAGCCATGTCCAGAGATACTTGCAGCAGTATTCAGGGCCTGACTTTCTCAATTGCCCTAATGCCCTGGGAGCCTTCCTTTCTCATGAGAGATACAGTTCTCTCTATTTGACGGCATTAGTCCTCCCCAGGATGTGGGTCCACCCTAACTCTCACTTCTTGGGTCTCTTCCCAATGGTACAACCCACCTTGGCAAAATGAGCCTTCAGCTATTTCCCCGGAGTCTGTCCCGCATCAAACCATACCCCCTGAGCATCCTAAACAGGTAACCCTCCTACCTATGCTTTGATACGATTTTCTCAACATTTTGTTCTCAATGAACACCTGACACTTTCCCATGTTCGTATGTTGCCCCTCCCTCCCCCCAATTTTTGGACAATATTACCCCTCTGCCCATCCCCAGGTCCCCTCAAACCCACAAAGTCCCACCCAAAGGCAACCCCTTGCGCCCATTTTGTCCCTTCTTTGTGCTCATACTTACCGCCAGATCATCATAGATTCCACCCCTGCAGACGTTAACTCACATCCTTCCTCCACCCCCCGATTTCCTGTAAGCCTCTTTTCCAGACTCTAGCTCTCTGAGGCAGTTTGCTTATTTCATATCATTGAGGTCATGTAGTATTTGTCCTTCAATGCCTGGGTTGCTTCACTCAACAAAAGATTCTCAGGGTTCATCCATGTTATCACGTGTGATTGTAGTGTATTTGTTCTTACAGCCGAGTAGTATTCCATTGTGTGTATATACCACATTTTATTGATCCACTCATCTGTTGATGGGCATTTGGGTTGATTCCAACTTTTGGCGATAGTGAACAATGCTGCTATGAACATTGGTGTACATATATCAGTTTGTGTCCTTGTTTTCAGATCTGATGGGTATATACCCAGCAGTGGTATTGCTGGGTCATATGGCAAATCTATGTTTAGTTTTTTGAGAAACCGCCAAACTGTCCTCCAGAATGGTTGGATCCTTCTGCATTCCCACCAGCAGTGGATGAGTGTTCCCCTTTCTTGACATCCTCTCCAGCATTTGTATTCTTCTATTTTTTTCATAGCTGCCAATCTTATGGGAGTGAGATGGTATCTCATTGTAGTTTTGATTTGCATTTCCCTGATAGCTAGAGATTTGGAGCATTTTTTCATGTGCTTTTTAGCCATTCGTATTTCTTCTTTGGAGAAGTGTCTTTTTAAATCTTTTTCCCATTTTTAAAATTGGTTGTTTATCTTTTTGTTTTCAATATTTATGAGTTCTTTATATATGCAAGTTATAAGCCTCTTATCAGATATATGGTTGCCAAATATTTTCTCCCATTGTGTGGGTTCCCTTTTTACTTTCTTGACAAACTCCTTTGAGGTGCAGAAGGCTTTAATTTTGAGGAAGTCCCATTTATCTATTTGCTCTTTTGCTGCTCATGCTTTTGGTGTGATATTCATGAAGCCATTTCCTATTACAAGGTCCTGTAGATGTTTCCCTACACTGCTTTCTAAGATCTTTATGGTCTTGGCTCTTATATTTAGGTCTTTGATCCATCTTGAGTTGATCTTTGTATAAGGTGTGAGATGGTAATCCTCTTTCATTCTTCTACATATGGCTATCCAGTTCTCCAGGCACCATTTGTTGAATAGGCCATTCTCTCCCAGTTGAGAGGGTTTGGTGGCTTTATTGAATATTATATGGCTATATACATGAGGTTCTATATCTGAACTTTCAATTCAATTCCATTGGTCTGTGTGTCTCTCCTTATGCCAATACCATGCTGTTTTCACTACTGTAGCTTTGTAGTATGTTTTGAAGTCAGGAAGTGTGATTCCTCCTATTTCGTTTTTTCTTTTTCAATATGTCTTTGGCTATTCAGGGCCTCTTTACTTTCCAAATAAATTTCATAGTTAGTTTTTCTAGTTCTTTAAAGAAGGCTGTGTTGATTTTTATTGGGATTGCATTGAATGTGTAGATCAGTTTTGGTAGGATAGACATCTTAATAATATTCAGTCTTCCTATCCAAGAACAAGGAATGTTCTTCCATTTATTCAGGTCTTCTTTGATTTCCTTGAACAGTCTTGTATAGTTCTCGGTGTATAAGTTTTATACCTCTTTAGTTAAATTTATTCCTAAGTATTTGATTTTTTTATTTACTATTGTGAATGGTATTTGTTTCTTGATTTCCTCCTGATCTTGCTCATTATTGGTGTACAGAAATGCTACTGATTTTTGCACATTGATCTTATAACCTGTGACTTTGCTGAACTCATTTATGAGTTCTAGAAACTTTGTTGTAGATCTCTCAGGGTTTTCTATGTATAGGATCATGTCATCTGCAAATAATGAAATTTTGACTTCTTCCCTTCCAATTTGAATGCCTTTTATATCTGGTTCTTGCCTCAGTGCTCGGGCAAGTACTTCCAAGGCAATGTTAAATAGGAGCAGAGACAATGGGCATCCTTGTCTTGTTCCTGAGTTTAGAGGGAAGGATTTCAGGATTTCGCCATTGTAAACAATGTTGGCTGTAGGTTTTTAATATATATTCTTTATCATGTTGAAAAAGTTTCCTTGTATTCCGATCTTTTGGAGTGTTTTTATCAAGAAGCGGTGCTGTATTTTGTCAAATGCCTTTTCTGCATCTATAGATATAATCATGTGATTTTTTTCCTTCAATCTGTTTATATGGTGTATCACATTGATTGATTTTCTTATGTTGAACCATCCTTGCATACCTGGAATAAATCCCACTTGGTCATGGTGTATAATTCATTTAATGTGTTGTTGAATATGATTAGCAAGTATTTTGTTAAGTATTTTTGCTTCTAGGTTCATTAGAGAAATAGGTCTGTAATTTTCCTTTCTTGTGGTGTCTTTGTTTGGCTTTGGTACTAGGGTAATGTTGGCATCATAGGAGGAGTTCGGCAATGTTCCTTCTGTTTCAATTTTTTTGAATAGTTTCAGCAGGATTGGTGTTAGTTCTTCCTGGAATGTTTTGTAGAATTCACCTGTGAAGCCGTCTGGCCCTGGGCTCTTCTTAGTTTGGAGGTTTTTAGTGATGGATTCTATCTCTTTACTTGTGATTGGTTTGTTGAGATCATCCATTTCTTCTTTCATCAATATGGGTTGTTTATGTGTTTCTAGGAATTTGTCCATTTCCTCTGAATTGTCATTTTTGTTGGAGTATAGGTTTTCAAAGTATCCTCTTATGATAGGCTTTATTTCTGTGGGGTCAGTGGTGATATCTCCTTTTTCAGTTCTTGTTTTGTGTATTTGCAGCTTCTCTCTTTTTTTCTTTGTTAGTCTCGCTAAAGGTTTGTCAATTTTGTTGATCTTCTCAAAAAACCAGCTCTTGGTCTTGTTTATCTTTTCAAGTGCTTTCTTATTTTCTATTTCATTTAGTTCTGCTCTTATCTTTGTCATTCCCTTCCTTCTTCTTCCTGTTAGATTACTTTGTTGTTTTTTTTTCTAAGTCCTCCAAATATGCAGTTAGTTCTTCAATTTTTGCTCTTCTTTTTTGATATATGAATTTATGGCTATAAATTTCCCTCTCTGTACTGCTTTTGCTGCATCCCATAAATTTTGGTATGTTGTGTTATCATTATCATTTGTTTCAAGGTAGTCATTGATTTCTTTTGAGATTTCCTCTTCAACCCACTGTTTTTCTAAGAGTGTGCTGTTTAATTTCCTAATCATGGTGTGAAATCTTGGCCTTTGACCCTTGCGAATTTCCAGCTTCACTCCACTGTGGTCAGAGATATTGTTTTGTATGATTTCAATCTTTATGAATTCATTAAGCCTTTATTTGTGGCATGGCATATGGTCTATCTTGGAGAATGATCCATGTGCACTTGAGAAAAATGTATATCCTGCTGTGTTTGGGTGTAATGATCTATATATGTCTATTAGATCCAGCTCCTCTAATATACTGTTCAAATGTTTTGTTTCTTTAGTGATTTTCTTTTGAGATGTTCTGTCTGGAGTTGATAGTGGTGTATTAAAATCCCCCACTATAATTGTAGATGCATCTATTCTTTCACTTAGTTTTTCCAGCGTTTGCCACACGTATTTAGAGGCACCCTTGTTAGGAGCATAAATATTTATGATTGTTCGATCTTCTTGATAGATTGTCCCTTTCACTAAAATGTAGTAATCTTCTTTGTCTCTCACAATTGTTTCACATTTAAAGTCTATTTTGTCTGATATTAATATAGCTACTCCTGCCTTTTTTTGGTAATTGTTTGCTTGTATGATTGTTTTCTAGCCATTCACTTTCAACCTCCATGAGTCTCTGGGTCTAAGATGTGTCTCTTGTAGACAGCATATAGATGGGTCATATTTCCTCATCCAATGTCTCAGTCTGAATCTTTTTTTTTTTTTTAAAGATTTATTTATTTATTTAATTCCCCCCCCCCCCCGGTTGTCTGTTCTTGGTGTCTATTTGCTGCGTCTTGTTTCTTTGTCCGCTTCTGTTGTTGTCGGCGGCACGGGAAGTGTGGGCGGTGCCATTCCTCGGCAGGCTGCTCTTTCTTTCGCGCTGGGCGGCTCTCCTCACGGGCGCACTCCTTGCGCGTGGGGCTCCCCCACGTGGGGGACACCCTTGCGTGGCAGGGCACTCCTTGTGCGCATCAGCGCCGCGCATGGCCAGCTCCACATGGGTCAAGGAGGCCCGGGGTTTGAACCGCGGACCTCCCATATGGTAGACGGACGCCCTAACCACTGGGCCAAAGTCCGTTTCCCAGTCTGAATCTTTTGATAGGTGAGTTTAATCCGTTGACATTCAGTATTATTACTTTCAAGGAATTATTTGTGTTAGTCATATTTTGATTGGACTAGTGTTTGTCATTTTTTGTTTGCTTTTTTTTCCCTTCCCTTTTTGTCTTTTTTGTTGCTCTTACACTCTCCTCCAACTCTGCCTGTCCTGTTTTTTCCTTTCTTCCTGCAGAACTCCCTTTAGAATTTCTTGAAGGGGAGGTTTCTTGTTGGCATACTCTTTCAGTTTCGGTTTATCTGTGAATATTTTGAACTCTCCATCATTTTTGAATGCTAGTTTAGCTGGATAGAGTATTCTTGGTTGGAAATTTTTTTCCTTTAGTACCTTGAGTATATCATACCACTGCCTTCTTGCCTCCATGGTTTCAGATGAGAAATCAGCACTTAATCTTATGGAGCTTCCCTTGTATGTGATGGTTTTCTTTTCTCTTGCTGCTCTTAGAATTTTCTCTTTGTCTTGAGCATTGGATAATTTGACAAGTATATGTCTTGGGGTGGGCCTGTTGCAGTTTATGATGATTGGGGTACACTGTGCTTCTTGGATATGTACTTCTGTCTCTTCCAGTAGATTTGGGAAGTTTTCAGCCTTTATTTCCTGCAACACTCCTTCTGACATCTTTCCCTTCTCTTCTCCTTCTGGAATGCCTATAACATGTATGATTGAGTGTTTTGCATTATCATTCAGGTCCCTAAGTCCTAGCTGGATTTTTTCTATCTTTTTATCGACCAATTCTTCTATCTGTTTGATTTCCGATGTACTCTTCCACATCACTAATTCTCTGCTCTGCCTCTTCTAGTCTGCTGATATTTGCTGCAAGTGTATTTTTTATTTCTTGAACTGTGGTGTTCATTCCCATCATATCTGTTAGCTTTTTGCGTATGCCTGCAATTTCCCCTCCCCTCCAAGTGTTGTCTTCATGTTGTTAACCTCTTCCTTTACTTCATTAAATTTGTCGGTGATAAATGTTCCTTAAATCTTTCATTACTTGTGCAAAGTTCTACTCCCCTTCCTGATTTTTAGTTTGTTGATTGGATTCAGCCATGTTTTCCTGATTACTGGTTTGGTTTGTAGATTTTTGTTGCTGTCTGGTCATCATTTTTATCTTGATGGGTTTAATCAGTTCCTTAGTTTCTTTGTCTAGTCTTGGGGATTAATTAACTGTTGTTTTTGTGTAAGTGTTATATCTTCTCTTTGTCACTTTGTTCTTCTTATTCTAATTTCTTATTACTGGTTGAGTTCACTTTAAAGGAAAGTATTAGGGCCAGGGAAAGGCAATTGTATAAGCAAGGAAATGTGTAAAGTAGTATTGGTGATAAATGTTAATAGAGTGACAATATGAGATCTGGGAGGATGGATATTAGATTCATGTAAGTTGCGTATAGTTATAGCAGTAGGTAGAGTACCTATAATGAGGTAGTCGACTGAATATGGAAGGAATATGTTATGAATTTAAAAGATAGTATTTTCATGAGAGAGGGAAAGAGAAAAGAAAGGTAATAGTTTCAAGAGTGGATAACAGACCAAAAACAAAACAAAGGTATTAGAAATTAAGAGTTAGATGCTTTGTGGATCAAAGAAAGGGAGGTGGAATATAGGAGAGACAGTAGATGATGGAGGATATCAAGATGTAGGGGAAAGGGGATAGTGTAGGTAGCCAAAATCAATTCACACAGAAATGAGGCAGTGGAGCATGAGGAAACCCAGCAAATGTGAGGTGTTCCCTGTAGCACCTATTGTATAATTAAGATAAAATGAGAAGAAAATGAGGGACAAGAGAGAGAGAAAAAACAGAAAAAAAAGAGAAGAAAGGAAGAAAGAACAAGGGTGTGGGTAAAGGGCAGGAAACAGGTAGGGAAAAGAAAAAAAAGATATACACCAATCAGAACAGGAATAACAACAACAACAAAAAACCCTAAATAACTGGAAAAAAAAAAGACTTTGGGGGATATACTGGGAGAAAAGACTAGGGGATAATGCAATGTTAGCAATCAGGACATTTAAAAAAATAAATAAAAAATAAGATAAAATGAAAATAAAAACAAAACAAAATGAAACAAAAAATAAAAAATGCAAACATTGAGGGCTAGGACATTCAAGGACCTCAGATGGACCTCAGGGCATGATAGATTCAGGGATGGAAAGTCTGAGATATTGAAGACTCAAGAGGTGTGAGTCTCTGGGTTGTGGGCCACCAGGGTTTAGGGGACTCAGACCTGGCAACCTCAAATCTGGTCAACAGGGAGCGTGGGAGCACCACAGGGTAACACAGCCTTCAGGGATCCCTGCAGCTGGGTGCCAGCCCTATGGGGGAAGTCAGATCCGCAAACTCTATTTTATGTGTCTGAACCCCACAATTCACTCACTCACTGGGGTCTATTCTGTGGATGTATCATCAGTTCGACTTCAGGACACCTCCCACCCTGTAAGCCCCCGGAACAGCCACCTGGGGGCACCTCTACACTGCATCCAATTTAATGACGCAGATCAGAAGAAGCCAGGCCCAGGAGTGGGGCTCCAGCTGGAAATACTGACAACAGAGTCCAAAACTGAAATTTACAAGCTTCGCAAAATATTCCCCCAATCGGCTTCCAGATATGTTCCCCCCCCCCCCACCGCCCCGCTACACCCTGTAACAGCCTCTGGTTATGTCCCTTTATTGCCAGCAATCTAAGTCTGCTGCAGATCAGCAGCCAGGTTTGGGGGGGCGGGGCTCCAGGTGGAAGCACTATTACTTGTGTCCACAATCAAAACCCCCGTTTGTCTCCCCAAACTGGTCTGCAAAGGCATCCTATCCTGTCAACCCCCTAACAGCCCGCCCAGGGCTTGTGAATTCCCCAGTACTGCAGAGCCTCCAAAAAGCACGTCAGCAGCGCTGGTTCCATGGCTCCACACACCCCAGGAGGGAGTGTCCCATGTGCACCTCTCACTTCCGTGCAATAGAGTTTCAATTATATCTTATAGACTAATCCTCTCCGTTACCTTCCCACCAAATCGATGCCCAGACACCTGTCCTGCAAAAATCCCAAAACAGCCTGGTCCTGGAGAAACTCCAATGCTGCCCAGCCACTTCTTTGCAGGAAAAACTGTCAGGTAAACTCACTCAGCCACCATCTTGCCCTGCCCTCCGGAAAGAACTCTGCTTTCTTTCTTTCAAGTCCCAATTCACAGTGCCCCTGCATTATTTTTATAACCTAGATATCTGGCCTGAGGTAGGCATATTTGGGCTTTTTTCTTAGACACTCGATAGCCTTTTTGCTGTAGATGCTTTAAAAGAGCATGGGTTCCACCAGCACAGTCTTGGTAGGTGGGACTTCTGAGAATGAAGTCATCTACATAATGGAGGAGAAAACAGTTATGGTTTTTTGGTTTAAAGGATTTGAGATCACTAGCCAGACCTTGTCCAAAAATAATGGGGGCATTTTTAAACCCCTGAGGCAGTCGCATCCATGTTAGCTTCTGCTTTTCATCTGAGTTCAGATTCTCCCACCTAAAGGTGGAAATTGGCTGGCTGCAGGGCACTACCCAAATGCAGAAGAAGGCATCCTTAAGATCTAGGCATGAAAAATAGATTGCCAATGAGGGTATTAAGCTGAGAAAAGAATATGGATTAGAAACTGCAGAATGAAGGGTTATTACTGCCAAATTAACTGCTAGTAAGTCCTGGACTGGGTGGTAATCCCCATCAGCTTTTTTAACTGGAAAGAGTGGGGTGTTCCATGGAGACTGGCATGGCCTCAATATGCTTTCATTCAGTAATCTCTGAATAAGTAGCTGGACATTTGCTTGTGCTTCACGTGGTACTAGATATTGCTTTATGCTTATTGGACTGGCTGTGGCCTTCATTTCAATAATAATTGGAGGACTGTCATGTGCCATCCCCATTGGGTTACCCTCTACCCATACTTCAGGCACATCTTCAAAAAGGGAGCTGCATGGGAATGGACTGGCCAGTTTCACTGAGGCAAAACAGTCTCCATTCCTCCTGCAGAGGAAGGGTTAGCACTATTCTCAGAGGGTCCTGTGGCCCCTGTGTCAGTGTGGATTGCCCCATGACATCAAAGGTAATTTGAGCTGCAGTTTAGACAGCAGATTGCAACCCAGGAGGGGGACTGGGCACTCTGAAAGATAAAGGAATTTGTGAGTGACGTTTTTTCTCCCAATGTTGCAGGTCCTGGCTTGCAGGAAGGGCCCTTGGGTACTTTTGCCAGTTGCACCTATGACAGTGGCCTGTCTTTTTGAGAGTGCCCCAATTGGCTTGGTCATTACAGAATGTTGAGCCCCAGCATCAACCATCATATGTATGGTGCGGCCCCCAATTTGGACACTGACCATAGGCTCTGTAGGGCTGGGAGAATAGGAGCCCGGTCTGTCCTAATAATCTCCATCAGAGTCCTCTATTCCTGCCAGCCCAATTATCTGATTTGCAGGGGGTTTTTCCTGAACTTTTTTGGACCCAGGTTTTGGTTTGTGATTCCCCACTAGCTTTTCTGGCTAATGTTTTGGCTGCAGTGGCAGGGTCGAGTGGCCAGCTGGGACACTCTTGCTTCCAATGCCCATCTTCTTTGCAGTACACACACTAATTTTGCCCTAGCATAGGCCCTTCCCTCTCCTTGGGGCAGGGGATTCCCAGTTTACTCTCCTTGACACAGGAATGGATTTTTCCATGATTGCCACTGTCAGAAGATCTGCTTTCTTCTTCATCTTCTGACTTTCTTCCTTCCTTGTTTCTACATCATGGTTGACATAGACTTTAGTAGCTACTTTCATGAGTTGAGAGCTAGTCATTCCAGCAAACCCATCCAACTTCTGCAGTTTTCTTTGGGTGTCAGCTTGTGATTGGGAAACAAACACTGCGTTAACCATTGTTTGGCTCTCAGGAGCATCTAGGTTTGAAGGGTATGCATACACAAAACATGTTGTACAGCCTCTCATAGAATTGAGCTGGTCTCTCATCCAGAGCCTGTAGAATTTGAGTAGTTTTTCCCATATTTACTGTCTTGTGGCTCCCCACCCTGAATCATTCAACTAAGGCCTTATGGAAAGTTTCTAGTCAGTTGAGACTGGTTGTGCTCTTTGGATCCCACAGGGGGTCCTCCTCTGGGGACGCAAGTGGGCATATTGGTCACTGTCCAAACTTTCCTCAGGTGGGTGCTAAGCCAGGTTAGAGTTCCCTGCATGACACACATTCTTTTTTCAAAGTTTAATAAATCATTATAAATTGTTTACAATCAACCCAGGTGGGTTTGTCCATCATGGCTTGAGGCTTCTCTGAGAATGGTGAGGTGTGGCTTTTCCAGTGGTAAAGGGCTGATAGATGAATGTCCAGTTTCCCCCCAAACCTAGCCATGTGCATCGTAAAAAATTGGGGTCCAGCCTTCATGGAAAGGTAGCTGGTAGGCAGGCTTTCTCTCTGCTTCCTCTGCCCCTAGGGCTCCCTGTGGTTTAAGTTGCTACCTCTCAGCATCTCCCCCCTGACTGCATGGCAGCACTGCAGCAGCATTGCCAGGGGCAATGGGCTGTAAAAGCTGCAGATCTGTATTTTCCATTGCAGAAGGTATCAAAGAACACTGAGGAGATGGTAAAAGCTGCTACAGGGATGGTGTAGGGCTCTCTGGTGCAGATGTCGATAAAGGCAACTGCAGGGATGGTATAAGTGCCCTCTCAGATGGTGATAAAAGCAATGGTGGGGGTGGTATGGGTGTCACACTTCCCTGTGTGGATGATGACAATGGGGCACTGCTTAGAGAGACTAGCTCATTTTCATTCCTTAGTATTGCTGGGGCAGGAGTCATTGCATAAGGGGGCAGAAATTCATGTTTGTATGGCCCTTCTAAAATGGGCAGATTGGCACTGCACTCAGGGTACACTTTCTCTGGGCCCTTTGCATGGTGATTGTTTGGTCTGGCCCCTTGGACAGCACTCCTTGGTTTCTGTATTAGGCAAATTCTAGCTTCCATATTCATGCACTACCCTAACCAAGGTGGATTTTGGCTTACAGTATTTTCCCAAGGATCAATGTAGGGGAATTGGGTGTCCTGGGTTTCCAGTTACTGCATCATGGACTTTATGGATGATCCAGGGATATAAAATGCCATCCTGTGGCCAGCCCATGCCAAAAGTTGGCCATTCTAATTCACAAAGCATCCTAAGCTTTCCTGGTTGGAACCTTATGCTGTATACATCTTCATGGAATGCACGGGGGAAGTTTTTCAGCATACATATGAACAGGGTCCTACTTTGTGTGTTTCCCATGTTTCCACCCTGTGCTGATGGTACACAACAGTCACTCAAGCCATACACTTAGTCCATCTCTGGTCGCAACCCTCACAGAAACTTTCAGCACCTCTTAACCTTAGCAGGTCTGTATAAGCCCCCACTTGGAAGAGGGTCCCTTTGCAGGGACCCCCAGACTGCCCTTGATCATATGAGGTCACCACAGAACCACAGATCAGGATTCTGCACTTGCCACACAGAAGTGACTTTCTGCACCTCACCCAGTTGCCACAATCACATGCACACAACCACCCCCCTTTCCTTTTCTCAGACCTGGAGAGGAGGTAGCTTCCTCCTGTATTCTCAGGTGTACTGGGGCCTCCCCTTTTAGAGAGCTGATCAGTCTCCCTCCTTATTTTAGAATTAGGCTTTTCCTGCACTATGCCCCTGGGGGTCTTACTCATCTGATTTGTGGTTCTCCTTGCTTCATTCTCATCATCTCTAAAACCCACTGGTGCTCTGGTTCTTCCAGGAGGGCTCTGGTGAAGACCACAACCTCTTTCTGGACTAAAAGGGGAGTCCAGGGGCACCCAGGGCTGGGTTTCACCTGGGCCCTCCCAGCCTCCTCAGAGACATCTGAAAGGGGCAAACAATTGTTGCCACCTCTGACCTTCTCAGCGCAATCCTGGACAAGCCCCCAGAATTGTAGTAGCAGAGAAGTCAGGTGTATGTGGTGTTGAAGGCCAGGACATGAGAACTCTGAGAAGGAATTTGACTTATTATTTTTTTTTAAGATTTATTTATTTATTTCTCTCTCCTCCCCCCCCCCACTCCAGTTGTCTGTTCTCTGTGTCTATTTGTTGCATCTTCTTTTTCCACTTCTATTGTTGTCAGTGGCATGGAAATCTGTGTTTCTTTTTATTGCGTCATCTTGTTGTGTCAGATCTCCGCGTGTGCAGCACCATTCCTGGGCAGGCTGCACTTCCTTTTGTGCTGGGTGACTCTTCTTACAGGGTGCACTCCTTGTGTGGGGGACTCCCCTATGCGGGGACACCCCTGCATGGCACTCCTTGTGCACATCAGCACTGCACATGGGCCAACTCCACACTGGTCAAGGAGGTCCGGGGTTTGAACTGCAGACCTCCTATGTGGTAGGTGGACACCCTAACCACTGGACCAAGTCCACCACCTGGAAGTTGATTTATTTTGACCAGCCAGAATTGGTGGACTCCTGTCCTAATAAAAACTGAGCCCCAATGAAGCCTCTGCGGGGCTTCGTGGGGTCGCAGGAGGTGAGGACGACGTGGCCCGGCTAGAGGAGACAGACCACGGAGACTGGCTGATGGCGCAGATCTGGTTTATTGTGGAACTGCAGGCACTGATATACTGGGCTGGTGCGGGGAGGGCCATTGCTGGCCCCAGCTCCCTATTGGTCCGGGCGGGCTACATGCCCTTATAAGGCTAGGTGGTCGGCTCGGCAAGCAGGGGGGGCATGAGATGACGTGCGGTGGGAGGGCCGAAGGGCAGGCCAAGGGCGGTGACGCCCGTACCAGGCCGAGGGCGGAGCGCCCGTACCAGCCACCCTTACCCTAGCGGAAGCGGTACCTACTTCGCGCCAAGCTGGCCAGAGAGGCAAGCCAGACTGTTGCCTGACGCTGTGCCTCATCTCCCCCTTCGTTTTTACTAAGAACCAGAGAGGCAGCGGCAATAAGCCATCGCTCTTGCTGCACATGCCGCAGGGCGCCATGGACACAACAGAGGAGGAGGAGGACGAGCAAGAGCCCGGCACCAATAATGCCATAGAATGCCAGGCTGGCAGGGATGAACAGGCTGGCGAATTTTTGCCCCAGCTCCCCAAGGACAGGTGAGGTGAGCTGGGGAATAGCTAGGTCTGAATAACTATGTAGGCCTCAAGCACCAGGTGTGGTTGTAGAAGGAGGCATTATAAGAAGATAGTATTAGGTTTCTGAGGGTGGACTGGTGGGCGGAGCGGTTGACAGGGATGGGGGTGATGCAGAGCTGGGAGAACGGGTAGCACCCATCACACAGGGTGTTGGCAAGGGAATAAAGGGTATCAACGTCCAGGGCAAGCAAGTCTATTTGTGGCTGGAGGTTTAAGATGGCATGGTGGTGGAGAAGGTTGATGTCCATTTGAGTGCCGAGGGATGCTTGGGTTTTGCTAAGATGTTGTTGACGACTCCGGCAGTGAGGGAGGTTTGCGTTAGGGCAACGGTGGCGGTAGTGGCGGCTGCTAAGGAAGCGATGAAGGCGACGGCGATGGCGGCGGAGAGTCTGAAGTCACACTGAACCCTGCGGGGTGCAAGATCTGATGGGGACAGGGGACAGGGGGAGAGTTGGGGAGGGACCCAATCAGAGGCGTTGATGGGGACCCATACGAGGGGTGGCTGGAGAACCAGGAAAGTGTATGGGAAGGAGTTATTCCAGAAGTTGGAGAGAAAGCAGGCCGCGGAGGGGAAGCTTAGAGTTCTGCAGAGGAAAAAGGCAAATGGGGGCTTAACGTAGGCAAAGGTGTGGATGGTTTGAGTGGAACGACTGGCGAAGGTTGACGTTGAGCCGTTGACCATTAGAGTGCCATTGGAGAGGGAGCAGTTGGAGAGACAGACGAAGGGTCGAAGGTTGAGGCAGGAAGAGGGCCCACAGAGGGAAAAGGTAGAGAAGGAGTATGCAGGTGTGACCCGGAGCGGGTCGGCGAAGATAGTGGTACTTGTTTCATTAGGAAGCAAGGCCATGGGGGTGAAGAGGCCTGTGGCAGTAGGGTTGGGGTGTGTGCAGTTGTGCCAGCGAAAAGACTGTAAGGGCACAGCACGGGGGGAGCCTTTGGGACTGCAATTGGGGACGGGGGGGTGTTGCACATAAGCTGCAAATTGTTTGGATCGGGTGGCGTTGGAGGTGGATGGCCAGAGGCCATCTAGTCGGTAGGCTATGCCAGAAGCGCGTGGGGAGGCGGAGGTGTGATTGTACCAAACTTTGCAGATATTGTGAGGGAGGAAGTAGAGGGTGTCGGGGAAGGTCGAGTCAGACTGATTACTGAGGGAGAGGAAAATGGTGTCCTGGGGGGGGTGAAACAGAAATGTTGAGGTGGGAGGAGGAAGGTTGGAACATAGGGTTGCATGGGAGGCCGAGGTCGCAGGAGGTGTGGTAGACGGCGGGGAAGAGGGGGCTAGAACGGGTCAGAAAGAGGAATCCGGGGGGGGGGGGCTTGTAAAGCGGCCCAAAGCTCATACTGGCTGCACGGCTTAGCGGCTTCTCCTGTTGCAGCAAGGGAGAGAAGAAGGATGAGAAGGGGAACAAGCAAGGTGGGGGCGTTATTTGGTGGTGGGTGGACAGCTCGGGCGCGGTGGTACAGGCGCAGGAGCTGGATAAGCTCAGTGTTGGGCTCGGTGGCCGGCTCGTCGAGGATGAGGCGGGTCATCTGGTAGGTGAGGCTGTGCAGCTGGCGATGTTCCCTCCTCGTCATCTGTCGCTGCTGCGGTGGCTGGCTTGATGTTTCAGCCTGGGATCCAGATTGGCTGTGAGGCATTTTCTGGAAAGATACAAGAGAACCCTCTCCCTTGGGTGAGAAGGGGGCTGGGCCCTTCCCAAGTATGTGTTTCTGGGTCTCTCCAATAAACCATTGGGGCGACCGTTGGTGCATAGGAGGGGCCCCAATGTTTGTGAAGGGGGGAGAGACCATTCTTATCAAAGGAGAGGAGGTTCATGTGAATAAGACAAGCTGTTACGATGTCACTTGGTTGGCTGTGTGGGTGCAAGTCTCTCTCCTTTTGTATTTGAATTTTTAAGTGGTGGTGGGTGTGTTCCACTATGGCCTGGCCCTGGGGGTTGTATGGGATCCTGAAATGGTGAGTGATGTTGTAGAGACTGAGGAAGGCAGCAAAGGAGGAGCTGCAGTACGCAGGGCCATTGTCGGTTTTTAGCTCCCATGGAACTCCCATGAAAAGGATGGCTTGCCTTAGGGCCTTAATGCAGTGCTTGGCTGTTTCTCCTGCGAGGGGGACAGCATAGCAGAGGTGAGAGAAGGTGTCGACGGCCACATGCACATATTTGAGGCGTCCAAAGGATGGTACATGGGTAACATCTAGCAGCCATCGAGAATTTGGTTTAAGGCCGCGGGGGTTTACCCCCTGTGGCTGCAGGGGCCCTAGAGGCAGGAAAGGGGTGCAGGTTTTGCAGGCATGCACCAAATGTTTACATGTGTCTATAGAAAGGTCCGGCAGTAGATGTTTAAGAGAGGCGGCTGAAAAATGAAATTTAGAGTGAAGTATCTTTGCTTGATTGATAAGGTTCCCTATGGCGATGAGCGCATAGGTGGAGACTGCTTGGTCGGCTAAGGCATTGCCCCGAGTTAGGGACCCGGGCAAGTCTGAGTGGCTTCTCAGGTGTGCCACGTACCATGGAGCTGTACGGCGCTCAAGCAATTCCTTTAATGAGGCCAGGGCCGTGTCGATGGGGGTGTCCTTAGGAAAGAAGGTGGAAAAGGCCAGAACACGACAGGCTTGGAGTGTATACTGGCTGTCAGTGAAGATACTGACGGCCCCGGCCGGGGAGGCCCTGAGGGCGGCATACACGGCCAGTAGCTCACCCGTCTGCACAGAGAATTGGTTAGTATAGGTGAATGTACAGGGATGGGGGTGCCCAAGTTGGTACACTACAAATGCATATTTGGTTTTGGAGGCATCTGTGAAAATGGTGGTAGAATGGGGCAGTGGTGTTGAAGAGGGGAAGGGATGGAATGGGTCGGCAAAGGGGAGTTGGACCAGACCCTGCAGTAATTTGTGGTGGGGGAGGTGATTGTCGAACTCTCCCCTAAAGTCCTCAAGCAAGACTTGCATATCCTCATTGGTTTGGATGAGGTGGGTGGTTTGCTTGGCATTGAGTGGCCAGACGATGGTAGAGGGGGGAACATGGTATGTATGCAGACAGAGGGTGTTAAGGTCTGTAGCAAGAGAGATCCAAAGGCGAATAGCTGGGCATATCTTTTGGAGCTTGCTCTTGGATGGGTGTAGCCACAACAGGGGTCCCTGCTGCCACAGAACTCCCGTGGGAGTTCCTGGAGTGGCGAGAATAAGTGCCAAAATTGGTTGAGTGGGGTCATAGCGCTGGAGAGCGCAGGACTGCAGGGCATGACTCACGGCCTGTATGGCTTTTCGCGCCTCTGGTGTGATGGTGATTTTCTTAGTAATTGCCTCGGGTGGGTTGCTGGATGTTTGTAACAACTCAAAGAGAGGGTTGAGCTGTGCCGTAGTAATGGGAAGCGCTGATTTAACCCAATTGATATTCCCGCATAGCTGTTGCAACTCAGTTAATGAGAGCTGAGCGGGGACATTCAGTTGGGGGGCGATGGGCTCAACATGGCGCACAACCCGAAACCCGAGGAAGGTAAAAGGAGGGCTAAGCTGCACCTTCTCCTCTTTAATGTGGAGGCCTATAAGTGACAGGTTTAGTTTGAGCTGTGTGAGAACGAGTTGCAGCTGGTGGGGGTTCTCATGGGCAAGGAGGATATCGTCCATATAATGGATGATATAGGCTCGGTGCCGGAGAGGGGCAACCGCCAGGTTGACGAAATTTTGACAGATGGTAGGGCTATTCCTCATGCCTTGCGGGAGCACTTTCCATTGATACCGATAAGCGGCTCCCTGATGGTTGGGGAGCGGATCTGTAAAGGCAAACTTGTGTCGATCTTGTGGATGCAGTGGGATAGAAAAGAAACAGTCCTTGATGTCGATTGTAGTGACATGAAAGCAACGGGGGACTGCTGTAGGGTGAGGAAGGCCAGGTTGGCTGGACCCCATGGGAAGAATGTGTTTATTAATTTCCCTGAGGTCATGTAAAAGCCGGTATTTGCCTGTGGATTTTTTGTGAATAATAAAGACAGGCGAATTATAGGGGCTAGTGGAAGGCTCAATATGGCCGGCCTCAAGTTGTTCTTGGACTAGGGTGCGCAGGGCGGTAAGTTTGTGGGATGGTAGGGGCCACTGCTCAACCCAAATAGGCTCCTCTGTGTCCCATTGCAGAGGGGTGGGGTTGGGTGGAGCAAGCTGAGCAGTGGCGCAAACTATTGGGGGGGAACCGTGGTTAAGACGGCTCCACTTTGCTCTAAAATGTCTCGCCCCCATAATATAGTGGTGAGGGCAGACAGGAATAGCAGCTGGAAGGTACCTGTATGACCTTCTTCATCTTCCCATGTGACGGGATAGCGTGCTCGTTGAGAGATTGAGTCCCCGGTGGCCCCCTGAACGGGCGGTCCGCGCTGTACTTCCCAATGTTTGGCGTAGCAGGCAGGGAAGCAAGAAATTTCAGCCCCAGAATCTAGGGTGCCATGGTACCAGTGGTTGTTAATCCTTAGGGCCATAGTAGGCTTATTCCCAGTTATAGGGACGGACCACATTAGGGTTTTGGCAGGTGGTGTGCCTCTTGGGGGTGGGGCTGAGGCTTGCCCCCTTTGAAGTTTAAAGGCTTGCCATTTATGTTTGACCGTGAGTGACAATCTCTGGCCCAATGATAGCCTCTCTTACACTTCGGACATGGGGTAGAAGGTGTGTTTGGCTCCGGTGGCCTTTTGGGAGGCAGGGCTCCCTTTGAGTTGGGGCAGTCGCGGGCAAAGTGCCTTTCCTGGTTACATCAGAAACAAGGTCCCATGGCCAAAGTGAGGGCAGAAGTGAAGGAGGTGGCAAGGGTATGAGAGGTTTGGTCTAGGTCTTTGCAGGCCAAAATCCACTCATGGAGGCTACCCTCCCATTTGGAAGCAATGGCTTGCTTGCAAACAGGGTTTGCCCCCTCTAAGATGAGCTCCCACGCGAGAGCCGCTTGGGCCTGCTCATTGGTTACTTTGCGGGCACACACCTCTTGAACTCTCGAAACAAAGGCAGAAAAATCCTCCTCCTTGCCCTGAACAAGCTTAGTGAAGGTTTCAGTTTTTATAGCGGAGCAATTGCCAAAAGCACACATAGCTATGCTCCGGAGCTGATCCCAGAAAATGGCAGTGGCCTGAGCGAAGGCTGCCGGGACGTTGTAGGGCGGTAAGCCGAGGAAGGCATTCAGGGGAAAAGTAATGCCATTGGGGTGGTTGGCCCTCACCTGCTGCTCAGCCTGATCTTGAAAGTGGGCTCGCCAATTAACAAACTGGCCAGGAGTAAGGATGGCTCGGGCAACGGCTTGCCAGTCATAGGGGAGGTTTAAGTTAAGCGAGATGTCATTAAGGAGTTGTTGGGCATAAGGGCTGCCTAGTCCATCCTCCCGGACGGCCTCATGCAGGCGCTTTACCTCTGAAGGACTGTACAGGTACCAGGGGAGGGGGCGCTGAGGCGTAGGCATTAGGTTGACCGGGTATAGCTGAGGGGGTTGTTGAGGCGGGGGCATGGCTTGATGGAAGGTAAGCAGCACGGGGGGAGGGGCCACCGGAGGAAGAGTAAGCGGGTGCAGGGTGCTTGGAGTAAAAGCGAGTGTTGGGTTTAAAGCAGGGGAGAAGGTGCTAGGGAGGGACAGGGTTAACATAGGGCTACCGCTAGGTGGTGCTGTGGTATTGCTTAGAGAGGGGTTGTGTAACCCCGCCCTCATTTCTGCCCCCGAGGCAACCGCTCCAGTTGGGGGCGAGTGAGGTAATGGTTCCTCTTTCAAGTTGACCTCTTCCTGTTTGTCAGGGGATGGCAAAGGAGGAAGCTCCGGATACAGAGACTTCCGTGTGTTAGCCGAGGAAGAAGGAGGAAGTTCGCCATCTTGTTTGTTAGCACTAGGGAGGCGCCCGGCGGTGGCAGAATCACCATTTTGTTCGACGGCAAGGTGGCCTTTTGGGGCAAGATCATTTTGGATTTTAGAGGGCAGCAGTGGACCCGGGGTGGCCTCGTCTTCCTCCAGGATGTTATTAAGCTGAAAAACTAAGGAGGCAGAATCATTATCCGTGGGGTCGGAATTGCCCTGTTTGAGGGGGTCTGGCCGGGCACAGTTATAGGCTGTGACAGGCAGAGCGGCGCCGAGTAAGCAAGAGCGGATGGCAATAAGCATGGGAATAAGGCCAGGGGGGAAGCGCTTGTTTTCATGTTCCATAGCGGCAGAAACACGATCAACTAGCATGCGGTAGGTGTCAGGGTCCCATAGATTGGTGGTGGAAAGCCAGGGATTGAAGGGGATCAGTAAATCCCAATAAGTCTGGAGCTGCTTGGCCGAAACCTTACATTGGTGGCAGGCCAGTAGGCCAGCAAGCACCCGAACCTGTGGGGCCTGCCAGCTGGAGAAAGAAGCTCCCATAGCGGAGGAGGAATTGGTCCTTACCTGCTCACGGGCAGCGGGTGCTCGTGCCCCACGTTGGGCGCCAGTTGAAGCCTCTGCAGGGCTTCGTGTGGTCGCAGGAGGTGAGGACAACGTGGCCCGGCTAGAGGAGACAGACCACGGAGACTGGCTGATGGTGCAGATCTGGTTTATTGCGGAACTGCAGGCACTGATATACTGGGCTGGTGCGGGGAGGGCCGTTGCTGGCCCCAGCTCCCTATTGGTCCGGGCGGGCTACATGCCCTTATAAGGCTAGGTGGTTGGCTCGGCAAGCAGGGGGGGCATGAGATGACATGCGGTGGGAGGGCCGAAGGGCGGGCCGAGGGCGGTGACACCCGTACCAGGCCGAGGGTGGAGCACCCGTACCAGCCACCCTTACCCTAGTGGAAGCGGTACCTACTTCGCACCAGAGCTGGCCAGAGAGGCAAGCCAGACTGTTGCCTGATGCTGTGCCTCACCCCAAATAGAATTTTTTGGGTCCCTATTATACAGAGGAAATAAGAGTGGGAAGAAAAATTGTGCTTGTATGTATGCAAAAATATTTTTGTTAGTTTCTTCAAGTGTTTTATCTGAGTATTGGATTGGTTATATCCCCCAGGTAAGCTTGAATTAATGCATATCCCCCACATTCCAAGTCAGCGTTTAGCACTAACACCCCACATTCCAGCTTATATCCTTCCTGAACATCCAAAGCCTACAATTTATACTTCTCAATTGCCTTTCTGGGCATATTTGTAAATGAAATAAGATTGGATTTGTGCACAGGCTATATTACATCTGCTGCTTTCAGCCCTCCATTTATAAAGGACTCCAGCAAGAGGACCAATACCCACCCTAGACTCACTGAAGCAATCCAATCAAAGACCCCAAATTGAATCCAATTCAAGTTCTCAAGCCCACAGGAATGAATTAGCTCCAAGAATATGTGATCTTTCCTGGGCTCCACATGAAGTTTCAAAGTGCCCCAACATGAAGGTCAGTTTCTTTCTCTTGCCTAGTATTTTATTGTTGATTGGCTTTATATTAAAACTCTTCTCTGACACTTAGAATTGGCTGTATTTAATTTATCAAATTTTCCCAGTTCTTCATCTCATTCTAGCCCTGGATATTTGGTATAATTTTTAAGATTGTACTATGTGTGTAATTGTTTTACCCTAATAAAAAAGATTTTTTCTAGTTCCTTCTCTGAGAATATTGATCTGTTTTTTGTTTGTTTACACTCCTTTCATTGCCTCTAGCTGTTTTACATGATATACAAAATCTTGGAGGATGGTCACCTCAGAAAGGACTTTCTGAAGTCAGTATTTCCAGTCAAATGAGGACCAGAGACTCACAAAAAGGGCTCAGGCCAGCCCCAATGAGCACTGGAGAGAGGTACAGGTAAGACACCAGAAGCCTTTTTCACAACTCGGTGAAGCTTGAATTCCTGGCCTGCCAAAAATATGGCACCCTTTAGAAAACTATTCCCTGCAACCCTAAGGAGGCATTGTGCCTTTAAGCTTTAACTGCCTTCCTCCATGTCAGCAGTGGGGTTGAATCAATGGCAGTGGCTGTCCTTGTCTGGCTTAGCTAAAACAGCAGTTCAGAACTGGAACTCAGTAATCAAAACTTCCTGATCAAAACATATGCTCAACCCCACCATTCTCAGGGTAGACTTCCATGTTCCTCTCCACCCACAACAGCCAGCCAGAGACTAGACCCTAAGATAGCTCATATCATGAATGGGGGAGGGGTGCCAGCTGTCACTGCAGAGTGAGCTACTCAGTATTTTTTAAACTTGATAAAAATTGTAATTAGACTGTGTAGTGTTCTTTTTTAACAAGTCAATTTTATTTATACATATTAATAAAGCTTACAATTCATACAAAGTATAAAAACAGTGGAATTTGGTATGATCACATAGTTGTGCATTCATCACTTCAATCATTATTGGAGCATTTCCATTATTTCAGTAATAATAAAAAACAAACAAGAAAATTCCTCACCTCTCAACCTCTCTATGATTCCCCTGCTGTTCATAGTTGCTATTTCTGGCTACTCTTGCAAAATTATTTATTAGTTCATTAAGTTGATTTTTTGAGATGTATTCGCATACACTATGATCTATCCAAAGTGTATAATCAGTGGCTTTTATTATAATCATAATGTTGTACATACAGTTTTTAGCACAATTTCTCAGCCTTTTCCATACACCATTGTCTGGATGCTGTATAATGCTCCTTTGGCCTCCTGAGCTCCAGAACAGCTGTTACAGACAGTTTCTGACTCTTCACTAGCTCTTTTGGAAGAGAAGTGAGTCCTGAATCTCCCTGCTCTGCCATCTTCCTGGAAATTCCCTTGCTAGTGTAAATATCTTTGGTATACATGGAACAAGATAACCTAGTACACATCTTCCTGAGCAAACATGGAGAAAAGTTTTATATATTTTCCCACATGGAAAATAAGCAATCCAATATGATCTAAAGTTAGGTTAAGATTAGATCCAGAAAACCACCTTGAATGTCTCTCTGTTTGTATTTTTTTACCCTTTAAGGAGGTCATATAAGCATCAGCACATTGCCATTTTACAAGAGTCCATTAGTCTGAGAAAGAAGAAAGCATTCCTATTTAAATGATGTAACAATTCATGTATATTACTCCCAATTAAGTATGTTGAGTTTCCATTTTAAATATAACCTGAATATTGATGAAATCATGTTATATAAGTTTATCGTATTGGGAAAGAGATAATGCAGGCATTACACATGTAAGTGGGATACTTGTCATTGAGTGAATATCTAATTTAGTGATTTTCTTTGTTACATCAGTAAAAGTATCATTATTGGAGTCACTTTTAAGCTCTCAGTCTTTGAATATGGAAGTCCCATCTCTATTGTCTGAATCTAACCTGATTGATTGGTTTTATACAACCAATATATACAACCAGTCTTGTATATATCCAATTTTGGCCCTGTCTTATTACAGTTTTCTTGCATAAAGAAGAGTTTATAGTCACCAAATTATAAGTTGTGAAAAGCTAGTTAAAGCTTCAAATAAAGTGTCCCAATGCCAAATACATTTAACTTATTGATCTGTAACAAGGGTTGACTAATTTTTAACAGGATACCAAATCTTTTTATTAAACATTTATCTCTTTTTTTGACCAATGATCACTTTTGCCTGAATATTTTAGGTCCATCTTTATCATCTAGATATTGGCAAACCCAGCAATCAGTTAAATTCATAATGCTAGAAGCCCTATAAATAACTGGAGTTGAGATAGATCTAACCTTACAGAAGTAGCAGTGATTAATAGCATTGCTTTTTAAATTTTTAAAATCACTTAATAAGTTGTTTCTTTGTAAATCAATCAATAATATTTTACACCATGCTTTAAAATTTAGGTAATCAAGACCACATTAATAATCCATAGTCATTTAGAGTGAGATTCCATTTGCTCAGAATTTTGCATTGTAAGCAGCATAATCACTGCATAGATATACTCTGAATGTATATTAAATTATCTCATTTATACTAACTCTTCTTAGAAAGGATATATTCTGTTTAGCTCTAGTTGGAAGTATCATAAATTAAAAATTAATTAAGCTTTACTGTATTTGAGAATAGCTTTGGCTTAATTACCAATACCTTCAGCCATTTGTTTTATATTTACATACGTATACATGGGTAAGTCATATGTGGATGTGTTTATTCTTTTCATGAAGTCTATCTATAACAATCTACTGCTAGTAACAGACACACTATGTTGCTGTTTAAAATTGTCCCTCAGTTCTATTCTAAACTCATAGTTCAGTTTATTTTATTGCCCTCAACCTGTCATAACCAGAAGCAAAACACTGGAACTTTAAATTAAAACTCAACTCCACTTATCTAAAGATTTGTTTATTCATACTCTTTTGCTGAAGGACTCATATGTATACATAAATCAATAAGTTAATCTGTGCAGTTTGACAGCAATATTAGAATCCCATGACCCTGTTATTCTTGAAGGAAGTGATGTATATTTTCTGGATAATTTAGAGAA